>NC_090946.1:47369181-47678316 GCF_040807025.1 Struthio camelus
GGGGACATAGACATTTTCTGGTATTGTTCTGATCTTTATGCTGGAGGTATGTGACTGACTGGCAGTACTTGGGAAGAAATTTAAATGGTGCTGGTTCTCATTTATTGGCTTGTTAACAAGCAGGCACCATGAACGTTGAAATGAGTTTTTATTCTCTTCTGTTCAGCCTTCCTTCATCATTAATTTTTTATTTGTAGGTCACCATAAATTATATGTTGTTGGAAAAGGTAAGTCTGCCACTTATTGGAAACTTTCTTCAAGATCTAGGAAATTGTGTAAGTTTCTCCCACTCAGGAAGGTTGCTGTTAAGTTTTTAGGAACTGACAAATCCAGTAGCCCAATAGAGCTGAGGCTGCTGCAGTTCCGTGTTCCCAGGTCAGTAGTGAAGCTGAGCATGTATTTCCAATAAACAGACAGACGCGTGTACCCCCCCCCCATACATGTATGTACATGGTTGGTCACACAGATCGACACAGACAGAAAACACAGCACTCCAACACAAACAGCACTGATGGCTGCCTCCTCTTCCCTTCCCTGGCTGATCAGGATGAAAGCCCATCAGTGGAATATAAATATATATATATATATATAGGTATGTATGTGTGTATATATATATAGGTATGTGTGTGTATATATGTATATAATATGAGTCTCTTGAAAAACTGGCCTTAGACACCCAGTCTATCCAGTAGCTGGCTCCTGGATGCTCTAGTCCTGCAGTTGTCCCATGCGCGTGCGCACACACACACACACACACACACGCATGCACATGTGCGCAAGTGGGTCCCTGGCAGCTAGTCCAGAATTATGACCTTACCAGTAGCTGACCCCCAGCCCCCACAGTCTCTCCATAACTGGCTTGGACCTCCTTGTCCTTCCAGCAGCCAACTCACAGACCTGCTGGTCTCTGTAGTATCTGTTCCAGACTTCTGACTGCTCCGAACCTCTTATCTTACTCACCTAGTCTAGGCTAGTCTGGCTTGATGTTTGCTAGTGATTGCACGCTGATGTTTGCACCCACACAGTATGCATGCCCTCTGGTCTCTCGGATGCATGGGCCCCTATGATCCTGGGTCTGACTCACGTTGCTGGCACGTACACCTCCATATACTCACATGCACACAGAACAGAGTCTCCTTACCTAAGAAGATGGTTAGAAGTGGAGTTTAATGAGTAGACAGGACAGACTGCTGATCAGGCTCGGGGCATGGCCAAATAAGCCCCCTTGAACCTTCTCTTTCCCCACCTTTGGTCTTTCCCCTAAACATCCCATAATAAGTCTTATACAATCCCCACATGCCCAGGATGTGCCCCTTACCCTCTCGGCAGTAACTCCCTTGGTCTGTAAGGTGACCCAGAGAGCCTCCTCCACTGCCTCATGGTGACAGGGGCCCGGGGGGCTGGGGGCTCCCAGCGGCAGCCCTGGGGCCAAGTCGGGGGCTCCATCTCCCTGAGTATGTTACTGGGGCTCCCCTGCCTGCCCTCGTGCTCCACACTCCTTCGTGTTTGTGGAGACGAGCCTGTTATCGTGTTACCAGACATAAGCTACAGATGGATCGTCTCTTTGATAGTTTGGGTCTGATGAAACTGTAAGCAGATCATATATGGTAGTTCGTACCTGTACCAGTGGGAATACCCGTGTGAACTGTTTGGCGGATAAAAACAAAACTGTATTTTATACACATCCTTTCGTTAAAGAAAAACTTCCACATGATCAAAATACTGCTTTGTTTTGTTTTGTTTTTTTACTGCTGTACTACTTTGGATTTTTTTTTTCCTCCACTTATCACAGAATTTGTAAATGACTGTGCGTTTTTTAGGTGTGCAATGCAGGTGATGTGTGAGGTAATAGTTGAACTGGAAGCCCAAAGAGTATGGGCTTCTCTGTGTTATGTTTCCTGTGCTTGGTATCTCAGTACGTGACAGGAAAAGAGTTCTGAAAATGTTCTGAGAGTGAGCCAGGTGCTGACAGAAATACCTGTGAAATAATTATTGTATTGTACCTCTTTCCACCTTGTAGTTGATTGAATGCTATCTCTGTAGCAAGTGCAGTTACTTGCTTTCCTAAGAGTACTGTGACATGTAAGCCTTTTTTTTATTTTTAGCATCTTTAAATTAGATTTAGCAGCTGGAAGCAAGGATGAAACCTGTTGCTTGTAGCCAGCCAGCTTCCATAGAAACACTGCAATAAGGAGAATATCCTGGAGTGGAAGACTGGCATGAGAGGAAATCATGTAATCTATCACAGCAAGACATTAGATCAGCCAGACAATGCAAATGGCAATTATGGTAGGAACAAAAGCAGTAGCAAAACTGAACTGGTGATGGCAGGGGACGCTTTAATTGCGTTATCCTCTGCTCATGGACTTTTGCTGTCATTGGGTATTGCTGTGGACTGCTGCCATTTTAAATGCTTTATTGCTTATGATATTAATCATTGCAATTCACGTTATTCTCTGTCATTAATAGTTTGGCTTACTTCCTGACAAATGCGGTCCTTCCTTCTATTCTGCCAATTCCCTGGGGGGAAAAAAATGTAATTTTAGGGGGACAGAAACTCCGTTTTTGGTCTGTTTTTTTTCACCACCTTTGACTCGCTCTTGTTGTGTCAGAGAACTCAGCAATTTCTTCCAGAAGACTGATTAAAATAAGAGAAGAAGATATGATCTTGTTTTTTCTGTCACCTCTTGTATCTCTGTGTATCCTTTTTCGCTTGGCTTCTTGTACAAACTCCAGCAGGCCTTATTTTTGTTGTGTATCTGTACTGCTTGTGCCATAACTGGATCATTTCTCTGATGCCTTAGAACAAACAACAAAGTGAGTAATACAAGGGCCTTACATGTATTTTCCACTGCTAGTGCCTGAAATGATTTGAAAAAATAGAGACTATCAAAGTAGGGTGGGTTTTTTTTGTTTTTTGGTTTTTTTTTTAGATTTTGGTATCTATTTTTAAGAAGTATCTGGAACAAGAGAGGGTGGTCTGGTTTACCGTCTCTATTGTATTAGGCTGTTTCTCCTTTCTAGCCTTTTCAGAGGAGCATAGTCCCCTTTGAGACTATGTCAGTCTAAATCACATGCTGCATTGGGCAGCATTTAAACAGCTTTTAGTTTAAATACTCTGCTGCAACTTTCAGCCTGGCTCCAGTTTGGATAAGGCACAGCCTGTCTTCTCTATTACAGGTTGCTTTTGTCCCAGAGGGTTGCCTATTCCTGCAATATCTAAAACCCTCTTCTCAACACCACCACCTCATTCATGCACTGAGACTCCAGATCTCTTCCTGCATCTCAGACTTAGCATATGGAAGTGGCATTCTCTTAAAGATGGTGGTTGTGGAAGTCCTGGACTTCAGTATCCTGCCTGGTCACCTGAATTTAGCTTCCAGAATGTCCTTCCAACACCTTCCTGTGTTTCTGGTGGAAGTAAGTGCTGCAGCCCTTGACCCTTCCCCTGTTCTTCTCTATGAGCTGTCTGGAGATCCCATGTGGTCCCCTGTCTTTGCACTTGAGAGTCAAGTTCTCATGCAGTCCACTCAGATGTCTCAAAGCCAGCTAGCTCTGTGCCTAGTATGGCAATATCCCACCTCCGCTGCTTCCTGTCCTCTACTGCTGGAGCATCCGGTGTGCAAGAGGACACTGATGTCAAGCACTGCAGTGGGTTTTCTCCTCCTGCCCAGATGGACCTGAGACTTCTGTCATAAGCACAACAAGCTGCCACAGTGGAGGTGAGACTATGCTGCAGTGTCCCTGTAGGCCTCATGTGGGATCTTTTTATTTTTCTTGGCTGTTCTGCTTTACCCGTTCTCACCTCAAGAGAGTGAGGCTTTTATCTCAGGGCCAGGAACTCCTTGCACTGTACACACACGTACAAGACCTGCCCTGCATAGGTCATCACACCTGCCGTGCTCTGTGCAGTAAACAGCATAGCCCTGTCCGTTTCTGGACTTTGACCTGCACCTTGAGCTTAATATATGTTAGTTCTCGAAAACTTTTTTTAGTGTAGCATGCCTTTTGCTTCAGTGATTAAGATTACTCTTCTCCTACTGTTACTCTGCCCTAACGATGCAGTGAGATCTGGCTTGTGTGTGTGGAGAGCAAGCTGATCTGTACTTTTGCCAGAGCAGGCTCCCAGTGCACGCTTATTGCCCCTGTTCCCTACGCTCCTCTGGTTACTCAGCTCCTGCCTTCTGTCGTCTCCTCTGTACGGGCGTGCTGGGCCCCCTCGTCAGGATCCAGACACCACCTCTCTTCCCATTACACCCTCTCATATCCACAAGCAGCAAATGCTCACAGCACCCTCAGCAATCCATGGCAGGCAGCCACTACCAAAAAAAAGGTGCAAACCCCAAGCTTACCAGTCTCACCTGCCTTCCTACTGTTCTTCCTCCTGCCTCTCCTGGGCAAAACTGCTGTGCAGCCTGCCTTGTTTGATTGGTCCTTGTTTGCTACAGAGAGATGAGCATTTATGCCATTTTGCTTGGAGCACACAAATAGCCTGTGATGGCTGGACGCAACATCCGTCTATTCTTTGCAAATACGTCCACAAGATTCTGCAAAACTTGTGAAGGTTTAGTTAGGGACACTAAGCATATATGTACAGTAATGTTGTGTATACGACTGCTAATCATCAGGAAGTTATAGCAGGATGTTGCTACCTATGCTTCTCTTTAACACGTCCATAGTCTTTTTGGAGCACATATTTAAAAAAGGCACAGTTAGTCCTTATTCTGTCCACTTCCACCCAAACACTGATGCCTTAATAGAAAAAGGGAACATTGCAAGGAACATCATGTACAGGTCAGCAGAATTACTATAATACTTACAGAAAAAAGCTGCAGAACTCAATAGCATATTACAGAATGTTCTTTCACTTCGTTTACAATAATCTTTATCTATTATCCTTATTTTTATCCAGTACAGATCTCTAGTGTTCATGCTAGATTTGGCTAAGTTCAGCATTCCAGGTTTGCGATTTCATTAGGCAGAAGAAATAAATTGTCACCTCATTAAAAGTTTTCTAACTTTTTTTCTAACAGGACTCTGTAATAGGACAGAAGACGCATTCTTTTGCTTTCTTAGCTTTGTACAATGGGGTTAGCTAAAAGAAATGGATCTAATTAGAGGAGACACTGAAGCATGCATGCAGTTGGCAAAGACTGATACTGCTTGTGGTACCAGCTTCTGGAGACCTATTTTGATTGTTCTCTGCATTTCTGAAAGTAAAAATGCACTTCAGGTCCCAAAGGAGCTGGAAAATACTGAACTGCTATTTGGAGTCTATTTCTCCAATAATGCATTAGAACATAGCGTGGACAGATCCAAATAAGCAGCCATTTCACAATTCTTTACTTGCTGGGGCTAATCCAGTAGCCAGAGGCTGGTTACTTTGCACCTAAAAATACAGATCACAAGGTCAAAGACGTTTTTGTGTGGCAGTGCCTAAAATGAATAAATTGTATGTAGTAATATATAGGAAAGGCAAATAGAGTATAACAAGCCTTAGAGGCTCTGGTATTTATATATGTTGCTAACAAGAGATCTTTTCTTCTTTTAACACCATGTAGAGAACTATCAAAGATGGTGACTACTTGCATAGCAGTGTAATAATAATATTATGATCATATGTATCTTAACATCATTGATGAAGTCTTGTAACAATTTTACACATTTTACATGATTTTCAGAGTGTGGATAGCTGAGAATCTTGATCTGAAAGAAAATGTCTTTGATCTTCAGGTGGGTAGAGAGAGACTTGGCTCAGATCTGCTATGAGATGAATTGGGCTACTTGCAGGCTGCCTCCAGGGCTTCCCTGTGGATTCAGAGACAGACTTTGGGTTTGCTTCCATCTTTTGTCAAAGCCATCTTTAGAGATGGGGTAGTCATGTCTATCCAATAATACCAGTCTAGAAGAATGAGACCTCTCCTTTTTTTAAATGTTGAAAACTCGCTCTGTGAGGAATTTTTGTGCTGTATATTCAGCTCTAGTGAGAAACAGGTATTCTCTGAGACCTGTGTAACAGTTTTTGGGAGAAATGACTGTCTTATTTTGCTGCCGGGTAGAAAAAACATGTAAACCCAAGGAATAAAAATAGCCCAAACATGAAGTGATTCTATACATATCATAAAGCAAGGACATGGCTGTGTGCCCTGTGTTTTGGGACCTCAGGTGGCCAAAATGCTATTGCATTTCCATATATTTTCGATCACTAGCACAGAGTACAGAATGATCTTTAGGTAGCAGCAGTTCTTCAAATATTTTTTTTCTTCTTTTCCATGAATAGAATTTCTGAAATGTCTTCATTTTATTTTAGACACGTGTTTAGCTTGTGTTTAGCTTTGCCACTAACTTGCCCTTGCATGTTGAATAAAAACCTGCTTTTGCTGTATAACAACGAAATTTATTCTGCGACAGTCATCTTTTAAAAGTAGATTTTCTGGGAGAGATAGCAAATTGTTCCAAAAGGCCAGCCTTCCTGTTAAAACGTTTAAAAAAAAAAAAAAAAAAAAAAAAAGGTGCAGTATCCAGCATTGTGCACATTTTTGCTTTGCTAAAGAGTAGCTGAGATTAGTTACCTACGATGTATCTGTCAAATCTAAGAGCAAAGCTCTTGTCTAATGTCCTTTTTCATTCTGGCAATATACTAGCTAATTACAAATTATCATTTGTAAGCACTGTTTAGACACAAACTTGCATCAGTTTACATAATCTGCTTTAAATGATCACTTTTATTTGGTGTCAGCAGCTGCATTCATACTAAATGAAATTAATGTTGAAATGGTCTTTTGCACCTGATAAGGGAGTACTAGCTGGCCTTGGACAGGGTGACACTTCAACTGGTGCATCCTGGAAACAAGCATACTGGCAGTGTGCTGAGGTTTTCTGGTGTCTAGCCTTATTAAATGAAAGGGGCTTTAGCTACTTAGTTTAATCTGGTAGTACAATCCCTTCTCTTGGGCCTTGATACTTTTATCATGAAACTTCTTTAACATCTTTAATGTCACACAGATATAAAAACCGAAATGAAAGGAAGTTGCTCTGTTGCCTGCCGCTGCGTATTTCTTTTACATGTGTTGTCCAGTACCTTATGTGCTTTAACCTTTGTGATGCTAAGGGCCTTCCATTTGCAATGTCTCCTGTCTTTCACCCAAGCTGCCCTGGCAGTACTTCTCTCTTCTTGTTCTCCTCTGGTGGTTCCTGAGCTGTTACTCTCATGACCTTGCACTTGCAAACCCCAATACTGCTGTTAAGATGGGTTCCCGTGAGAAGAGGTGGCCATCAGCGTGACAATCGTCCCTTCTTTCCCTTGCCTTCTCCTAACCCTTGTTTTGTAACTTTTAGCTTAACTTTTAGGGAAAGGCAAGTCTTAGTGAATGCCAAAGTAGACAGTAGGTATTTAAATATCTGATAAGCATTTCCCAATCATATGCAAACACAAAGCTTAGCAACTAGTGAGCATGCAGCCGTGGCACCTGATCAGGCCAGGTAGGACTAATAGTGTTGTAAGTGGGAAAACCAATAGGGGATTTGAGTGGGTCCAGAGGAAAAGTATGTCTTACTAGGGAAAAGCATGGAGGAAATCATCTTCGTCTTCACCATCATCACCCGCTCAAGTGGCGAGGACAGCCAGGGAAGGATGCTCATCTTGGGACCTCATCGCTTTTCCTCCTGCTCACCCTTTGGGGAGCTTTTTTTCCCCCCTTTCCCTTCTCTCTCTCTTTTTCTCCTTTGTTTTCATCCTTTATTTTCAAGACTAACACATGATGTTATGTCTGTAATCCTACTTGGAGTGTTAGTGGTGGTGTCTAGTGCTTCTTTGAACGCCGTTCTGGCACATAGAGGATGGCCTGATTTCTGCCTTTCTTACGCAATGCCTATCTACATACGCTATTCAGAAAGCCAAGAAAAGTGGTAAGTGTGGTCACTTGCTGAAAACCCAGCAGGCAATGTTATGAGATCTGGAATTATTTTCACTGTCCCTGCTCTGCTCACTCAGGCACAGCAGGGGAGAAAAGTATCCTCTGCTTTCAGGAGCATCTTGTATGTTCTGGTAGTTGGTAACAGAAAGGTGCTGAAATCTCCCTGTAGTTGTCAGTGCACACAGCACTCACGTGGCAGTTTTTGTACCTTAGGATCCCCCTGGCGACGTCAAACAAAATCAGTGTTTCTGAGCAGTGATGGTTCCTGTGCTGTGCTTGACAGACCTCTTTTTTTTTTTTTTTTCCTTTCTCAAAGACCCCATTTATTACTGAGAGCACAGAGAGAGATTTCTGTGCTCCATCATGTAAGAAGCTAAGTCCTATCCAAGGCAACCAGTGATGCAGAAAGAGCAGTGTTATAGGGAGGTACAGAGAGATAGGTGTTGGTAATGTTTTAGCAGGAAAGAGGGAGGGTCCTTTGTTTTGTCTGAAGAAGAAATACTTTGATTTACTATCGGCTGCTTTGATTTACTATTGGCTATTAGCGTGAATCAGTGTCTCGGTAAACAAAGCTGCTGGCCACCCTATTTTATGGGATGTTGTACTAGGTTGTATGTTGTTGCAGGTGTTGATCTGGTTTTAGTTCAGGATAAGGGCCTTGGTTGCTTTTCATGAAGATTTTCATAAGAAGATTTATAGAGAAGTGGGAGTGACCAGAGCAAAATGTTTTCAAATTAGGATAGAAAAGATGCTTAGACGTCATAAATGTAACTTTAGAAAGGAATAACCTTTCATTTGGTTACTGGCGGCTAACAAGGAGAGTAGCCTGTGTTTGTTGTAACAACTAAGTTCAGAATTGTTGGCAAATCTGAGTCTTACTTTGTAGATCCAGCTTGGACCTCAAAACAGTAAAAACGAAGTATGCAAATTTGTTTTGATTTTCCTTGAACGGACAAGCAGATGTTAGGAAGCTCAGTATGATTCCTGGGGTAACGGGAATGCTCGGGGGGATCTATGTGGATGCAAGGTAGAGGGGAGGTATGCTGAATAGTTTGCATAGATCAGCCTTCGCATCCCAGTGCGTGAAGCCATGGATGTGATTTATGCTAAAGAAACAAGGACTCGGGCTCATCATGACTGTTTCTTGGGCCATGGTAAACCAAATCTTTGTGGCATATTGCAGTACTAAAAAGGGCTGACTTTGCGAGATTCTTTTTTTCCCAGCAAATTAATAAGTACATATGGCAAGATGTTATTTTGCCAGGTGCAGAGTGAAGAACGTGAGAGATTTCCCTAATATATTTGATTGTTATATGTCCCCCTGTGTGTGTTTAATGTATTTTTTGGTAAAGATCACAAAGGGGTAAATCAGTTCTGTCTGCAGGAAGCCAGATACTCCAGATGATTCTCCCACTGCACCAAACAAACAGTGCAATTACCCGGGGGTTTTACCTCCACCTGCTCTGATTGTAGGCTGTGTGATACTGTGTGGAGGCAAGTGCAGCGATAATCCGAGTACAGAAAATTAAGTTTAAATATGTGTGAGTAGAGATTTTTAGGTAAATATACTGGAAAGTGCTTATGTAAATAGCAAAGTACTATCATTCCATCAGAATGAATGGGCGAACTATGTATACGTTGCTGTATAGTGCGACGTCTCTCTGAGTGACAGAATTATTAGTGCCACAAAAATTTACTTTGAAGATTACTTAGTCTTCATATTTGTCATAAACTCAGCTTTATTTTGCATTTTGTTTACTTGCATTTCAATAAATGTAAGAAATATCCTACTGGGTTTTGTGTTAATCCAGAAAAAAGAGAGCCTTTGTAGATAGACATACAGATCAAAGAATACTTAAATACAATTCTCATGACCAGGAGAGGTCTGCCTGTACGCCTGAAAGCTTGTCTCTTTCTCCCCTCACCTTTTGCAATTGGCTTAATAAGATACTACCTCCTGTAACATTCTTGCTTCTCTTATTGTCTTGCGTAAACTGTTGTTCTCGTGGTTGTTTGTTATTCTGAAATGCTAGCATAAAGCAAGATTAGATTCTTCTGTTTCTCCTCTGAAGAGATACAAAGCTTGCATGTATAGAGCAATTCCGTGAAACATGCATGAGCAGTCCAATATAGCTTGAGTACTGACTGTTGAAAATACGTTGAAACCTATGGGCTCAAATAGGGGAAAAAATGAGAATGAATAAGTAAATTGAATTCATAATGTCTGTAAACAAACCTCTTTGCTGAAAGAGGCTACATCCAGAGAAATTTCTTTTACCCACTAGTATCTATTATAGCCAGCAAAACCAGCATGAAAACAGTCTTTGTAAATCTTTTTTTTTTAGCGTGATACAGAATTATTATAAGCAAAAAATAACCCTTAAGACTATTTATGTGGCTAAGAGGAGGAGGCTTGCATTTTTTTTTAATGTTTGTTCTGTTTCCCAGCAACATGAAATGGGTAAGTTATCTTTTTATCATTAGTTAAGTTTAAAAAAAAAAAGTTAGAATAGAGGAAAGGGAATAATTTTAGTGCCAGTTGCATTGAATTACAGTTTTCATGTATTTTCAGAGCAGTGTGAGTCCAGTAATTATGTTATGAGTATTTGTCTAATTGCTATTTCCTTCAAACATAACGATCTAATCGGGCAGTGTCTTCTAGTTCTTCTGGTAGACCACGGGGAGGACCACTGGGGTATGTCAGCGCTGATCATGCCATGCAGAGTTTAGGGGATGGGAGGGATGAATTGCTGTCACAGGAGGAGTCCGCTGGCAGCTTGGATTAGGTCCTTTGCTGCAGAAAGCATTAAGTGCAAGATTAAAAATGATGAAACGTCATATAGATTAGTCACATGCTCTGAGTTTGTGCCTCTGGGAGGCTGAAGCTGTACTTTCATACCCCTATTTGAATATGAACTTTGCATATGTAATACACATGTAGGGGATAATCTCTTCCCCTCTTCCTTTTTCTCTTGGTATTTGAGAGGAAAGAACTGTCTCCCTCTTTCTTGGGTTACTCTTATTTATTGACCTGACCAAAGGGTTGGAAGAGTAGAGGAAGAACTGTAAATCTCCTTCTCTTCATTCAGTTATTCATAACGGGGAGAACTAGAGATGATGTTTCAGTCCTCTTCTCCCCATCACTGCTTGTGTCATCATCTCAGCAGGGCTGAGAAGGGAGTAAGGTAGTTTTGTGCTCATATTAGTCTAAGTAAACACTGGGACAGCTGAATTCTTTGATGGTGGCCTGTTGGAAGGATGAAAAGTGGCTTCATGTCTCAGTTTTGCATTTTGTTTTAGTTCTAACTTTTCTAAGTAAGGAGAGTCACATTATAAATAAACTTATGTGTCCTACAGAGACTCCATCACCCAGCAAAGGAAAGCTGGATATGAAATATTTTGCAACTATTTCATAAATCAGGCAGCCTGGGATCACTGGAATGACGTAAAAGGGTACATAGGAAAGCTTCCCAATTATGTCTGCTCGTTTCAAAGGAGGGAAAACAGTCTTGTTAGTGTATGGCATTATAAAATTTGTTTTTAATGTCCATTTTCTTTGTTGGAGTAGCATTATCAGGTTGCATTAAAAACATACAGCTATGGAAGAGTAGTGCCTACCACTGATGCTTGTATATGAACACACAGATGTTCACGTTCTGAGCCCACAGATTTGTTTTCAGGAACAAAAGATGTTTAAGAACATCCTGGGAACATGAGGAATGATTAGCATCATCTGTTGAATACCAGGGACGTTTGTGGTATACGTTTTCAAAGCATCCCAGCCCTATACTGGAACCTCCAGTTTGGCAGATAAGGTAGCAATTTTCACACTGAGTTGGATTTAGATATTCTACTGATATCCCAATGTTTGAGAATTAGGTACTTTTCCACAGTCATATTATTCACATTGTGTCTCAAGGACAAGACCGTTATTACCTATTTCTTCCATAGTGTGCGACACACACCAGAAACGCTTTGGATTTATAGCCACTAAGGCTATACAAAGGAAAAGGCTAAAATATAGCGGGTGTTGTGTCTGCCCACACATTTTTTTTCTTAGCGTGTTTCTTAATTTCACTCCATCTTCACATTCTAGCGTTTCCCTCACAGTCTTGCATTAATTTTTGCAGACTGCTTTTACTTTATGGGTACTATGCTCAAGCCCAAATATTTAAAGTGTAAACAGCTGAGGTGCAATAAAGTAGGCAGTGGTACTGAATGCAATTCTGTTTAACCTTTAACATACAACACCTGAGAAGTAATTTGCTGCCAGAGTGGGCAAAAATATAAAAGTGAAGTGGCTGAAAATGAAATAACATCATTTGAAAAGAGGAAAGCAGGGTATAGCTTGTAGGTGAAAAATAACTGTCTTACTTTGTTTGCTGTTTGTTTACTGAAAATGGATATTGCAGATATGTAGTATGTTGCCTATATATTACCATACATTTCCTCAGCCATTCTGTGATTCTGTATACACATATATAACGTGTATAGCTACAAAGTAGGAACCCAAATTAAGGTTTTCTTAGTAAGGACTTAATTTTTTTTATTTCTTTTAAATGATTACAAGTAAATACCAAATACAGATACACAAGTTCTTCTTTAGAATAACACAGCTGCAGTTATCAAAAGGCTCAGAAAAGCCAAAATATATATATATTTAAATTAGGTTATTCAAAAAAGAATGTTCAATGTATGTTGAAATTTAAATTTATTTTAATATCTTTCAGATTGCTGGACTTTAGGTGTTTAGTTGTTGAAAAAAATATATTTATACTGTTCCATACTGTTCCTGTAGTTCCATTTTGCAGAAATTCTCTGTACTTTTATGTACATTTTTCTCCAGCACATCTCACTGATCAGGTTTAGTGAGAGTCTTCTATTCAAATAAAGCCCAAATCTCAAAGCAAAACTTTATGTTGATGCTACATGGGTATCCTGGTTAAGTTGGGTATAAAACCCAATCATGTGTGCACATTTTTCTCCCAGAACCGTTAATCCAAACATTGAGTTTAACTGTAATTCTTAAATTTGACCTATTTGGGTTTTATTTTTTGACCCAGTTGCAGAGTTTTCATGTTCTTTGTGCTTTGGTTTGGCAAGGAAAGTTATTCCTTCAGTGAGAAGTAAACAACGATTGCTTCCATCTTGGTCTTTGCATGCAATTATTAAATGCTTGCTGTGATAGTTAAAAAACTAAGAGCTTTCACTTGACAAACTTTGTTGATCATGTCAGGAAGTTTTGCTCATAAATACTGGAAGCAACAGAAGTGTTGGGGAATCTAAATTTCAGAGCTAGCCCAAAGCAAGAATTCACAAGTCTTTTGAGGCAGGTTTCTAGGTAAATGGTGGTTTGATTAACGTCCCAGCGCTGATATTTACCCTAGCCAAGTTGTTCTGTCCTCACTGGTTTGCAGCTTGTATTAAAAACAAAAGTGGGTGGTGATCTCAGTTGCCTATAAATTATGCCAGTTAGGGAAATTCTGCTTTACAGGCTCACAGTCCAAGTCTGAAAGTCATATAAGTATCAGCTGTTGGGGGTTGACAGAGTTTCAGTTATCAGTTATTTATTTCTGAAGTGCCGTGCTAGAGATACTGATACAGCTCGGAAACCCAGTAGTTTAAAATTAGCCTTCCACTGGAGGGAGTGCTGTCTACGCCTTCCCTTCTGCCTGTAATGGAGAAGTAAGAGGTCACGTCTCTGTCGATGTCATCTCCCTTAGAGTCCAGCAGCAGTTCAGGCTGCTGGCAGAGGTGGGGGCGGGTGGTAAGTAGAATGGCTCAAAATGCAAAGGGAGAAATCAAATGAGATTAGAAGAGAAATCCTTGCTGGACTGGCAGCAAGAGTGAGCTGTATCCAGAGTCAACTTTAAGGACAGGCAAAATACAAGCTGCCTTCCTTAGCAGAATGTAAGGCTGGCGGAAGAGGATAAACATGGAACACTGTTATTTGGGAGAAATAATTATTTTCTATTGAGTATTGTTTGTATGCAAGATAAATGTAATATGACTAATTTTTGAAGTCTTTTGCTAGGTTACAAAGTTAATAAACAGGAAGCAGTTTGCAGCTGGAGCCCATAAAGCTTCTATTACCTTTAGGATCAAGTGCCTCTTAGTAGAGGAAACTTGAGAGAAATGTGCCTGATGGAGCAGAGAATGGAACTTGATGGTTTCCTGTGCCCCAGATAACATCCACAGAAGCTGGAAACTTTCTCCACAGGAGTATTCTCCTTCTTTCTCTTAGGCTTCTCCAGGGAGATCATGTGGATGAAAGGCTTTCATTCTTAGTAGTTAAGTGATAAGAAACCTAAAGAAAATTGGGCAGTCCTGTCTCCTACCTTCATGTAATTGTCTTACAACCATCTAGATATCTTAGAACTTAGTGAGGGATGTTGTAAGAAGGTATGACTTCTAGCAGAAATCTGAAGTGATAATACCAGCTCTTTTCGCTGGGAAACTTTTTATCATCAGCTGGAGCTTGTGAATGCCCAAAATGCTATGATAAATATTGCATTCCCATTACCAGCTAGTTTTTCCCTGTGTAGGAGCAGATAATTGAATCAAACCCTGTGTGTTCAGAGTGCTGTTTTATATAAAAAATAAGGCATTTTAGAGCTTTACCAAGTCTGTTGCCTCCCTAGAAAAGAAAGAATCGAAGAGCAGCAGTTTCAGTTAATCTCTAAACTGGATTGATTACCCTTCTAAAGAAGTGTAGCAAAACTGTTTAAACGCCTGCAGGACTTCCAGAGTCTACAGATATCCCTCTTCAAGGTTATCTGCTTTTTCTTCCACAGTAAAATGCCAGGCATCAGCAATTTTTCTCCCGTGTGAGCAGTGGTACCTAGTACACTACTGATAGCACAAGCAGAACTGACATTGAGCTTGTCGGAGTGACCATACAGCCTTCAAAGAGAACCAGTTGTGATTGCTCTCAAGAAACCCTTGGTCTCTCTTCAGGCAGAGCGGAGGTGATCATTTTTGATGTACTGTCACCACAGTAGCTGCTGCCAGTGGATTGTATAGGCAGGTGTTGACCTTTAATGACTGTCATCAAATTGCATGGCATAGTCCTAGGCAATATTGCAACAGGAGTCAATGCCTTATCAGTACCATGTTCCCACCACTACTACTGCCAATGGAGATAAACGTGTGACTGTGTAAGAGCAGGAGAATTACCCCCAAAGGAACCTGTTATGAGGAAAGTAAATAAAGGTTTTGCCACTTAGAAGCAGCAATATCCCAGCTCTGCTTTTTTTTATTTATTTGTTTTTCGGGTGATGCCTCTATTTTGCATCTTGCCTTCTACTGCTTTTGGAGTACTGTGCTTGTATTTTCTCTTTATCTCATATTGTATAAATGCAGTTACAGGAGAAAGAAGAATAAGACAAAAACAAACAAATGGAAAAAGCTGGGTATGTACAATCTGGTAAGAACAATATAATATTTGGTATAATTGCTAGAGACAGTATTACTCCCAGGCATGCTCATAGCATATTTTTGTAGTTGGGAGAACTACAAATATTTAAAATGTTTACGGTCGTGAAGGAAGGGAGGCCTTCATAGAGACAGCAGTGTTACAGACAGGCTTTTAAAAAATGTACTTTTCTGGAAAATAGTGATTTTAATGAATACCACAGTCCCCAGCTCAGTGTTTACTCCAGCTGTTTTAAAAGTTCCAATGAAGACCTTCAGTTAACCATGTGAAGAAAATAAAGCCCGTTTTCAGTGTTCAAGTAGGATTCACTTAAGTCCTCTGCACGTACCAGAAACAGTAATAGATATCAGGTGCTTGTATATAAACTGAATAATGTGAGTTGGAGGTTCTGATGAGCATGTTTACAGCTCATCTTGATTGGAATCGGGCAGCCTCGGGGAAGTTGTGAGTTCATGTGATTGATCAGATGCATCCTGTAGTGCTCAGCAATACAGCCCCTGCCTCCCTTACCTTCCAAGAAACTTTTGACTATTAGGATTTGAGGAAGCTTTTGATCTTAGGACTTGCTTATTACTTCTACTTTAAAGGTGCTATAGCTACTGAGCGGCAGTTCTACAATTTTCACTATATATCTGCACATTCTTCATCCTCCTAATGAGGACAATCTGTTTCTCCTCCATTTTATGATGTTAAATGTAGCCCTTAAAAAGCTCAGTGAGCAACATGGTGAAACTATCTTGTACGGAACGCTTTCTGTGACCAAACTGCTATGAGCTTGCTACTCTCCTTCCCTAAAGTCTTTTATACCTATGCACTTCCTTGGAAAGGGAAACTATATAATCACATGTCACGCTCCGAATTAAAGGGCTTCCAATGTAATTTACATGTATGCTGAAACGTCCTGCAGGTTACTCTGTATTGGGCAAATTCAATGCAGAGGCTGCTTGATGTAATGCAGCTGGGCTCATTTTGGTGACTAGAGCTCTACACTGATCAATCTTAAATAATTATACTTTAAATAAATACTTACATCATAAGTGGCTGCATGTGAGTATGACTTTTTTCAGCCTGATATCATATATTTGAATGTAATAAGCTACTTGTAAAGTATGCCTTTTAACTGAAGGCTCGTTTCATTGCTATTGTGTTATCATATTGACACCTTCAGTTTGAGACAATTTTGTATTGTATGAAACCTAAAGGTTCACTGCTAGCATGAAGAAAGAGGTGTACTAGGTGAAGAAATGTAATACTTCTTGACTTCATGAAAGCTCCCTTCATTAAACAAATTTGTAAATTATTCTACTCTCTAAAAATGAGGGGATACAATATGAATGTTATGTTCTGGGCATGGACAGAGCCCATTATACACTGATTTGATGTTTAAAGTGCCAATTAATGGCCATGAATGCGCATACCAGTTTCAGCTCTACGCCAAGAGTGTGTGTGAATGAGAATTCTAAGAGAAGGAGTGAGAAACATTATCCGATTTATGAAAGGAAAGAAATATTGCAGTATATAGCAAACCTTGTTCCAATTTAGTTACTCCTGCAGCAGACACTTTATCTTAGATATAAAAGATTTCATTGTATATGTACACCAATTAAAAATGAAAGAAGCATGTTAAAACAACAGATTAAATCAAATGTATTGGCAGTGGAGTGTGGTAGTAATTTTAACACTGAAATTTGAAGTTCTTAGCTAGAATATTAGAAAAGGTGGGAGTTTGTTTTCAGGAACAAACCTTTGGACCAAAACTGTTTGTTTTGATAACTTTTTCATTTATAAAGGCAACCCTGTCAGTCTGACGGTATTTTTTTTTAAATTAGAATATATGAAGAAAAATTGTAAAACAATGCATTTTTGATGCTATATAAGCCACCATGAATCCTCTTACATACCTGTTCCCTCTGGAGGCAAGCCAGCAGACAACATATATTTTAAGATAAGAAGGGTTTTTGATAGCTACCTGCTATGGGTTGCCAAAAATGTTTCCAGTGAACTCCCTTTTGAAGGAGGCCAGTATTTTTAACAGAGTAAGTACTGCAGAAAAGACTTTACTAAAAAACAGCTCAGAAAAGGAGGGAAAAAAAAAAGTGTCTGAGGATTGGGAATTTAAGCATCCTGATGTTTCAACAGGATAACTTCTTCCTGTTGAACATGTTGATGGAACCTGTGATTTTTTTTTTCCAGTTAATCTTTTTTTTTTTTTCCTAATTGAAAGGCTTTAAGGGAAAAAGCCCAGTCTCTAACTTTTTTCATTGTGGCCTAGGTTTTTTTTTTTTTTTTTTTTTAATATAAAGAAGGCTGCCAGTTTTTTTCCCATAACGCTGCCCTGAGTGGGTACATGGGAGGTGCTCTGGTAGTTCTCTCTAGTGGGAAGGACAATTGGATGCTGAGGAGCCTCCTGCAGATGGAGGGGGAAATCAGCAAGCAGAGAAAGGCAAGATGTGGGAAGGGAGGATTTTACTAAGTATGGACTCTATTTTGATTCAATTATGTGCTGATTATTGTTATGAAATGTTATGCCCAGCTTAATGGATTGGATTGTATCAACTAAGGTTCCATGAGTAAACTGACAAAGAACAATTATTTTTTGATTACTGGATGGCAAGTGTATTTATTTTAGATAAGTCTCTGGTTTCCACGGAGATCATCCTTTTGCTTGTTAAAGGTATTATTCAGAATCTTTTGCATAATTTGAATTATTGCTAAGAGCTATTATTTCAAAACTAGCTCAGCTATTAATGCCTGAATCAATACTTTGTGTCTGGCACTGAAATCTGAGCAGGGTACAAATTGGAAGGGGAGTGAAAAGATTTTTTTGCTGCTTTGAATCAAAATAACGTACTCTTAACATTTAATGCTCAAAGATGTTTCTTGTTGCAGATACAATGAACTTGAAACACTATAATGGCTTGAAGGGTGTTGTCTGAGCGCATAATAAGTCAAACCATTCTTGTACTTACTTTCTCAGTGTGTTTCTATGCAACTTCATTTACTGTGTGGCTGCTTGTCAGTGATATTTCTGAAGGGAAAAATTTGAGGTTTGACAGGAAACAACTGTCCTTTCAATCTGAATGTAGTAGAATGAGTATATAATACAAAAAGATTTTTATTGAATGTTGCTCTTTATGATAATACAAGAGGATAAAACTAACTTTATTTGACTTTGCTTGGCAGGCTGTATGCGTGTTTGTTTCTAGCATGAAAAGAGCTCCTTCTCATCGGGTGGTTGCTTTTAGCATTTCCTCTTCCTCTTTTTTACCTGCAGAAATTTTCAAAGACGCAGATAAGCTGCATGCTTACCTCCTACTCATACAGTCTGTGTATGGATAAGGTTGCCAATGAATGTCAGATGTAGTGAGGCTTTTATGTGGACATAGGTCATTCTCTGAGAAGAGCAAAGATACACTTTTAAAATAAAAATACATTTTATCTTTCAGATGTCTGCAAGCTGTGCAACCAGTATGGGATATGCTTTATCACATATAATCTTTTATAAGGGATGCTCATATGCTGGGCAGTATTGGCTTGCAGGAGATGCTGAGATGCTGCGTTGTCAGCAACATATCACTCTAACTTCCCCCCTCCTAGCTAACCTGTACAATCTTGTGTAATCTATGAAGTCTGAATCCAAGGTCATGTAGCCCTAGGCTAGCTATCCAACCGAAACATCTCCGCCTGTGATAGAAGACGACAGCGTTACCTGCTGTGAGGACGTAAAACAGCCTAGAACAGTCATAACCCAAGCAGAATATTGGTAGTAGACTGGTGCCTTTCATAGGTTCAACAGTGAATGAGTAATACATATAGAACAGAAAAGTGGTTCTACACATTGTGAAAAGATTGAGAGCACAATTGCTTTAATGCTTGTTAAATTACCTTGTTGCCTGGAATGTTGTTATCCTCTCCCATGGAAATAAGTAGCTGGTGAAAGGTGAGGAGCGATGAAATAGAAAATGCATGAAGTTTGTTCTTTAGCTTCTTTATACTTGATGGTGTATGGAGTTTCTGGTGCACTCTTGCTCTGAGTGGATGGCTTTGAGATGCATGAAGGGGAACATGTGATTTGAAGGCATCAGCAGAAAGAGCGACAGTCTGTGCTGAAACTGATCTGGTTCATCAGAATGGTTTGGTTATATACACGTTGTAGTTGCAGGTGGAAGAAAATACATGTTTCCCTGAACAGTATTCACTCATCAACTTTCCAGTGTCCCAAGCTTTGATAAAATGCAGCTTCTTCCTGCCTATCTTTTTTCCCCTTTGAGGCTCCAACTTTGTTTTGTCTGTTTGAAGAGCTTTTCTTCATCTTAGAACCAGCATCTCTTCTGCTTTATGCTTTCCACTTCCATCCAGGATCAGCCAGGAGCAGAGTTAATTTCATTTTCTTCTGGCACTCCCTCGTATAGATGACAATATGACATGATTTGTAGAAGTGATTTCACAGTTGTAAAACTTGAGTCTTGAATCAAGCTTCTCTGTAAGATCCTAAAAAGTAGCCTACTAGTTCTCTAGCAACATCTAAAGTATTATTGAAAAACTCTCTGATTCCTTTTATTTTTTCCATTCTTCATTTATATTCAATCTGATGGAGGTGAAACCTGCTTTAGAAGTAACGTTACAAAATCAGTGCAATTCAAACTACGTAAAAGATTTAAATTTAAAAACAAAATCATCAGCTTCTTCCGTACTCCAGAGCATCGTAATACTATATTATTACCATATGAGAAGTACTTCTTTAATAACTGGAGGGTTAGAGAGGTTTTCTAAAGCAAGTGGTTTGACTGACTGAATATCTCTTAGCAATTTAAGAAGCTTTAAATACATCTGATTAAATACTGCTTGTGGAATATATTGTCAAGCCCAAAGCACCTGCCAAAGCTAGATGATGATTCCATTCTTTAAAATACATCACATAGTAAATACTTAACTCAACATTTTGTCAGCTACCAAAAAGGAACGTGCATAGTAAGAGACATTACGCAATTTAAATAAAGTTAAATTCTGAATTACTTTTAAGTAATGCAGTCCTACATAGTGTATATGTGAGGTAGTTTTTACAGTTAATACTGCATGGTCTTACTGAAATGATGCATGAAAGAGACCGTTTTATCAAGAAGCTAAACTTGACTTTCTGCTATTTCTTGTTATGTACCCATCCTTTTGTGTACATGTTGGTCTCATGAACAAGCATATATTCTTGCTGGCATTTCAGTTATCTGGGCAACAACGGAAAATCTCTGATCAGCAAATAAAATCTTGGAGTTTTTTATTGGTTAGAGAAAAAGCAAGCTGAAGAATGGCAGTGTCAACAGAGAGAACTGGGGGGGGCTGTAGCTGCTTTTTCATGTAACGATCACAAGCTCAAGATGCTGTTTTCTCTCATTGTGTATGTTATTTAAAAAAAGCACTAACAAATCTGATCGGCTTACATCAATTACAGTTCAACTACAAAGAGCTTCTGGTAAGTATCAACAATATATAGTATCAATAGTACGCAGTTGGTGATATCATTTACAATAAGGACAATTTCACTTTTCTTGGAGCTAGAAAGCTGCACTTTACTTTGCATGCTGTCCAGCTATGTTAGAGTAAATGGTTAGAGTAAATGGGATTGCCTTGCCAAGCAGTATTTTTATGCTTGTAGCTATGCTTTGGTTGATCTGGTGCTACTGCTCGTTATGTCGCCAGGAGAAACAAGATTAAGGAGAATCATATTCTGTCAGGCTGACATTGGCCTTTACCATTTAGTTAGTGCTAGTGGAAAGCAACTTGCTCACACACAAGCTATAGGCACTGAGCACAGTTGCATAGTTTGGCTAGTGCTGAGAATTCTTGTTGATCTTAATTAAGTCTGTCCAGTAAATAATACATATCACTGAGAGCAGTTTTTGCCTGGTGCACAATGAACTGAGTAACAAAGAGTGATTGCAATATTTCTTCAGTATGAAAATTTGAACATTAATCAGTCTGGCACACTGAACTATTACATTTTATTTTTGTTTCGATCTGCTGTCTGGTTGAATGATTTAACTACTGTCTGTTGCTTAGTGCTGTATAGAGAGAGAGATACTGAATAAACCACATTAGAATTGATTATCTAGGGGACAGTATTGTCAAGAGATACGTGCTGCGCTTAGGATTTTTCTCTATTAAAAAGGCTTTGAATAGTTTCCGGGGGAAGTTGTTTAAAAAGCGTGTTGCTTTCATTTCTTTATCAGATTGTTCCCTAAAAGGGAGAGTGCTGCTTTCTGGAAATAACTCAGCTAGCTGCCTTTTAAGTTTATAAAGAAATGCTTGTGAAACCCCTGAGAAAATCTGGAAGGTTTCTGTGCTGCTTTTATGTTTATATGAGAAATATTTAGCTGAACTATTAGGCAGTTTTCAGTTTCAGTTGGACAATGCGCTGAGAAGCGTATGAGCTGCGCGCTTTAAAAATGTGTGCTTCCAACTCATTGTAGTCACCTTCCATGTTCATCTGCTGCGTTCCAGTTTCTGTCAGTGAGCTTTCAAATGCTCTCTCTGAAGACAGCCTTAAGTAGCTCAAGTTCTAAGTGTTGGAGACTGAGCAAACTGACATGTACGTGCACGCGTGTGAGCGTCTTGTGGGCATATGCATGCGCATTCTGGATTAGGTCATCTAGAATTTGTGTGCTCTGATCAGCTGTGCCGCAGAGATCCTCCTGCCTCCTTAGCAGTCAGGAGTAATAAATCTTTATGAGCTTGGGTATTGTAGAAAAATCAGGCTAAGAGAACTAAACGGTGCGCTGTCCTGCTGCCACAGTGTCTGCCAAGCGTACGAGTTGGCTGCCTCTTGCATATCGCCTGCCTTGGAGGGGAAAAACCAGGACCAAGAGGACCGAGGGCAGGAAAGGCAGAAAGGGCTGTCCACTTCCCACTGTTTCTCCCCACCGTAACATGCCTCCCCAATGCCTGTGTGGGCACAGGGGAACGGGACTTAGTTTGAGCAGGCTGAGGCAGAGAAGAGCCACCTCTCGCTGAGCCAACACGTGCGGAGTAGTTCTACCTACATCAGGTCCCTGGAGCTGGGAGCACTGACAGCAGTTTGCAGCAAGTGGCTAAGGACACGTCGGTAATTTCAGTTGCTGGCTGTCCTGCCCGGCCCCCCTGTCTGTAGGGCACCCTCATGTGTGTATGAAATGCACTTTGGCCAAGGAAGCACTTCTGTGACCATAGAGGGGTTTTCTGCATTTCCTTCACCAATAGGATTGTCTTTAGCTTGTATTTATTTGAAGTGGCAAAAGCTTTAAGAGTTGCTGGTACTGTATGGAATTCAGAGTAAGACTTTATTTTTGCAGTTCTGTTAAGCCTTTTTTCTCTTTCTTTTCAAGCAATCAGGTTGCTAAAGACAGATTTTAAAGGATAGATAAAATCCTATATTTTGAAGCTGTTTTTTTGACATCTTGGCATGCAGTAGAAGGGACCCAGAGCTGCACGCAGTAAGAACATACTGCTTCATTTAATTTTGTGCTGCTGCTGTGTGACTTAGAATCACAGGGAAATTTAGGGGAGGGCTGTGTGTTTCTTTGATGTGAGATTTTTTTCCTGAGATCTGGATAGAGTAGGATACAATGATAACTGAAAAATACTGTCTTAGTTAATGCTGGTTTCTCTCTGTGCTTCCGTTCCCCAGGCATCCGTTTGCTGTTGAAAACTGAAATATGTGCATTCTGTGTGTTCTTTAGTGAAGTTATTGCAGAAAGGTTTTTCTTCTTCTATTTATTTAATTACATGTTATTATGTATATAATACAATCTCTTGAACTGGGGGGGGAAAAAAGGCATTTTTTTTTTCTGATCGTGGCTTCACAGAGGCTTACCTCTGCCATTGAGGTGGCAAATGGAAGTAAAAACAGGTTTGCCGTGATCCACTGATGCACAGAGACAGACAAATTCAAACCGGTCCTGCCAGGAAGCTTTACATTTATTTACAGTGGACAATTTTCATAAATAGATAGATAAATTATGCACTAGGCATTCAAATATGAGTACTTTGGCTCAGGATGGCTCATTTCACACGTGATTCAATGTAAGCATCTAAACGCATAGTTTAGATAGTCTACTTAAGCCGTTTCTGGAAGTCCCTAATTCAGTCATTACTAGATGGTGGGAGGAGACAGCCGGTGAATAACTGTTTTTCAGTCATCTGGTTTATGAAGTCTGTAGCCATTCCACACACTTTTTAGTCTGACCGGTATGGTGGTTCGAATCAGTGACCGTGACAAACTCCAAACAAATGCTTTTTTAATTTTTTATTATTAGCAAACATTCAAAAACTGCTTGATTTTTTTTTCTTCTTTTGTCTCTCTTTTTTTTTTTTTTTTCCCTTGCTTTGTTATCCTTCTTGTCTCCACTCTCAGGTAACATCATGGTGCTATGGTCAACTTGCAGAACGTCAGTACTTAAATCTGTAACAAACCGATTCATTAAGAATTTGGCCTGCTCTGGGATCTGTGCCAGCCTAGTCTGTGTGCCTTTTGACATTGTTCTTACTGCCAGTCCACAGTGCTGCTGGTGGATCTATACGATGCTGTTCTGCAAAATTGCCAAGTTTTTGCACAAAGTCTTCTGCTCTGTAACCATTCTTAGTTTTCCGGCCATCGCTCTAGACAGGTAAGAGATCAATTTTACCAGCATTATAATCCTTGATTGTTGAATACCTTTATTTTTCAGTTCACTCTGATATTGCTGGACTTTTCTAAGGGAGTCTGTAGATTTATCTTCAGAAAAGTTTTTTTTTTATCCTTTCTTTCTTCCTGCCATTAATCGTTGTTCAGTAATGGAACTTGAAGCTAGACAACTTCAGACTAGAGACAAGGTGCACATCTTTAACTGTGAAAGTTGAACGCCATTGCTCGTTGGAAGGATTTGCCTGGGGTAGACTGTCTCCCTCTGGTAGTTTTCAAATCTAGACTGGATTTAAAAAATAAAAATAAAAAATATATATATATATATAGTGTTAATACAACCCGAATTAATTCAGGTAAGTTTTGATTGTAGAAAATCAGTCTAAAACAAAAGTGGCCCTTTGGACTAAATAAGTTTCCGGATTCCATTAACTTAGCTTATGCTTAGATTTGCAGTCAATGATCTCACCTAAAAGCACAACTCTTATTATCTTGACAGTGACTGCAATTTAAGTATTTTTAAGGGCAGATACTGGTTACAGTTTAATACAGTTGGATTTATGTATGTTAGATAAAATTATTGTTAATAGTCTGGTCATGTGTCTCACCGGAGAATATATTAGCTCTGCAAAAGAAAAGCAAATCGTAGCTAATAAAGTGATATTCCTCTTACTCGAATGTTAGCGTCTTGATAAATGCAGTATTGCTATCTATAATGCACACCAGTGTTGCCACTGAGATAGCATATCACTTGTCCTTCACCAGCAAAACTTGTGATCGTCATTATTAAAAGTACAAGCAGCTATTGCTTAGATAGGTCTCTCATGAAGGGTCTGCGAGCTTAAAAATCTACAGTAATAAGCAAAAACAAACAACAAACCATTGCCTGAAATTTGATCATGTCGAAGATGCACAATTTTTTTTTAATGCACACATTTTACAGTGTCCAACTATCCTTTTGCTCAGGGCTCTGTCCACCAAAGCTTGGGAAAAACAAAACTCTGTTGGACTTCCAGTAGACAGGTACATGTGACTTTTGACCAACATTTTTTTTTTCTAAATATTAGAGAAAATCCATTATAGAACCATTTAACTACAAGTCTGGCCTTTCAATGTGACTTAATCATGCCCCTGTCATGGTTTGTGAATTTGTGCTGTGTATAAGTAAGAAAATAATGAAATTTTCAAGATAATGTTCACTTGCATCAGACAAAGCAATATAGTCCCAATTACTGAAAGAGCTGTTCACCATTAATGTGCTTCTGGAATGTGGATTTTATTTTATTTTTTTCTACAAACAGACCTGCAAAGCTGGGCGCTTGTTTCTGCTCTCTTGTAAGCAGCTACTCAGTTGGCAGCCCGGTTAGGGAGTTTGGGCACTGTGCCCACTTTAAACTATAACTTTTTCATTGTATCAGTTGTAGTTTGGTTTATTTTCGTTTCTGTTTTTTTTTTTTTTTTTTTTTGACAGGTACTACTCTGTTTTATACCCCCTGGAAAGAAAAATATCTGATGCAAAATCCCGAGACCTGGTTATCTACATCTGGGCCCATGCGATAGTGGCCAGTATCCCAGTATTTGCTGTGACCAATGTGTCTGATATTTATGCCATGTCCACCTGTTCTGAATCCTGGAGTTATTCCCTTGGTCACCTGGTGTATGTCATCATCTATAACATCACCACTGTGATTGTACCAGTGGCTGTGGTATTTCTCTTTATGATTCTCATCCGCAGGGCACTGAGTGCCAGCCAGAAGAAAAAAGTCATCATAGCTGCCTTAAGGACCCCTCAGAACACAATATCTATCCCTTATGCCTCGCAGCGAGAAGCTGAACTTCATGCTATGCTACTTTCTATGGTGATGATATTTATTTTCTGCAGTATCCCCTATGTGACTCTGGTGATTTACCGCACCATGCTCAACATTTCAGATATTTCAGTCTTCTTGCTCCTCACTGCCATTTGGTTGCCCAAGGTCTCTTTGCTAGCCAATCCTTTGTTATTTTTAACTGTCAACAAATCTGTACGGAAGTGCTTAGTGGGGACCATAGTACAGTTGCACCGAAGGTATAGCAGGAGAAACATTGTCAGCTCTGGTGGTGTTGCAGATGCTAATCTGGAGCCCAATGTCCGTTCGGGGAGCCAGCTTCTGGAGATGTTTCATATCGGGCAACAACAGATCTTCAAGCCGACCGAGGATGAGGAGAATGAAACCAAATCCATTGTCTCTGGTGACTTTCAGCAGAAGGAAATTCCTACAACCAGTTTAGAGGTAGAACAGACTTTAGTTCACAAATTTATACCCCACACAGTTGCAGACTCTGCAGCTCAGGTGGCCCCTGCTGTGCCCACAGAAGCTGATATGGCAAATGACAAGTATTCCATGCAATTTGGTTTTGGACCCTTTGAGTTGCCTCCACAGTGGCTCTCAGAAAACCGTAACAGTAAGAAGCGACTCCTGCCCCCTTTGGGAAATACCCCTGAAGAGCTAATCCAGACAAAGCAGCCCAAGTGTAAAGCAGAAAGAAAAATCAGCAGAAACAAAGTCAGTATCTTTCCTAAGGTGGATTCTTAGTTAGAGCAGGAGCTGTAAGTGACAGAGGAATGTCACCTTCTATTATATATGTGATCCCATGGATCTTTGTAATGCTGAAATTTGTTACAGGCTAATTTTTCAGGCTAATTCAAAAAAAAAAAAAAACAACCAAACAAACATATATTCAAGTGTTCCTTATTAATATGTTTTCATGAAAATAATATATATACATTGATTCTTATTTTATTTGTGAAAAGCCTACAATAATACATGCCTGATTCACCTTCAAATGGTACTTAAGGCTTTGGGAACACTTCTTGTACAGCTGAAATATGAAAATTTGGCAGCTGGCTTGCTGGGAAGCTTCATGGTCCATTAAAATGGAGTGGGTATCATAGCAACTTAATAGGAAAGGCTCTAGGGAGCTCAAAACAGATGCAAATTGGATAGGTCCTAACCTCATAGAAATGGACATAGCAAGCCTCTGCACGTTTCGTTAACGTTAAGATGGACAACTTTTTCCATTAAGCCCATTTCTCATACCAGTGTTAAAAACAAAAGTTGCGTTTTTGCACATTATTACAGTTGCGACATATCTGCCAAACATCTAAACCTTGTTTTTTTTAATTTAAAACATGCTAATTTTTAACTTCAGCAAAGCCAAGGATAGCCAAATCTTCATGTGTATCACAAAAACTGAGAAAATTTCTGAAATACCATTTACTTTTTAAAAACACATATATTCTTGTAGTTAAGTAAAAGCTGGATTGGAGACAGAACCAATCCTGACCCCAATGAAAAGGCGTTTATGAGCCAAGGGCACTTTTTATCACACTTTGATTGTGTGATAAAAGGCATATACGATGTCCCAAGTGGGATATGTAATGGTGTATTATGAATAACCGACGGGTCACCCTTGAAATAGACTTTTACCTACTGTTGCACTCTGCTTGTTTTCTTAGGGGAAAGCTAGCAAATGAAAGCAATGGGTCAAAAATGCTGGTAGCCTTGTACTGGCCTGCTGAGTGAGGAAGCTGATAATGGACCCCAAAATGTAAGGTTTGCTAATGCTATTGTTCGCTATTGTCCGGGGGAGGGAGGTGTGGTAGGAGGCTTTCCTTTTACCTTCACAGATATAAATACCAGTCATATAAATACTACTCATCTCACAGACTAGATTACCCAGTGTACGAGCTGAATGTAAGACTTCCAAATCTGGTGCCTAATTCCTGTGTGAAGCAGAATCACACTATACCTGGTATCAGCACACCAGCCTTTTCATGAGTGTTCAGGCAGTGTCCTACCGCTTACCTCCCTGTGTCATCACAGGCATATTGTCTTGTGTATACTGAGTGTGAATTTTAAACTGTATCAGTCTGTTAGATGACGTTAAAACTATTGTAACCCTGACATTTTAATCCTCGTTCAGTTGCAAGTAGTCTTCCTCATCTGCGTTCATTGTTGTCTCACTGGGTAGTTTATTAAGAGCACAATCGAGTAACATCTCCTGTAATGTAGCCCTTTGGTGCATGCCAGACCTTTACCTGTAGTTTATTGCCTGTTTATCAAAGTAGTTTCCTTTAAGGCATATTTTCAAAAGGACTAGGTGAAAAATCTTGCCAAGTTCACAGTTATTTACCAAATCCAACTAGTTACTGTTAAAAGTGAGAAAAGATACTCCTGAGGCAGAATTTGGAGGTGTATCTGTTCCTCCTTTGACATGACTGAAGAAAGTCAGCAGCTTCTGATGACTCCAAGGGTGATGGATTTCTACAAGGCATTCAAAACAAACATTGTAATAAAAATGTAGTTTAAAAAAGAAAAGCTTCTAAATTACTGTGTAAACGATGCTTATTTTCTCATTTTCTCTTTGGTTTCAGTGATCTTATGCTAGTCCAAGGGCTAGTCCAAGGAGCAGTCTTCAATGGGTCCAGATGGGTGGTGGGAATCCCAGTTGTCCTGCTTCTTAGCTTGCCTGAAATCAGATAGAAAGAATAGGCCTGGAAAAAGTCTTATTTCTACGGTAGAGGTATAGAAGTACTGTAGCAGATACTTTTGACAGGCGTTGGTAATGATTTCAATGGAGTGTTTTGTTTTTCCAAAATTAATGAAAGAACGGATTCTATTTAAAAAAAAAAAAAAAACTCAAAAGCAAGCTAGGTTACAATTTCCTTAGGAGTTCTGCTTAAATTAAATATTTCTTGCACTGTTACTATTAGATACAGGTCAAAGTCTCTGGGACTGATGAATGTGGATAAATGGACGCACAAATCTAAACTCCCTTTGAGGAAAACAATCTTACTCTTAGTTTTCTCCCTTCCAACTCTCAAGTTGAATGAAATGCCATGCTAAATTCAAAGAGTGAAATTCCATAGATCTACATAGAATTTAGTCTTATTGTATCTGTAAAGCAATTTTTTCCCTATACCTTAAGAATTATTTTGGAATGCAATACCTGGGAGTATTTTATTTTAGTCTCTCTTTCAACAGTTTATCCATGTGAATTTTTAAGGGAAGTGGAAAAAATGCACAAAAGCACATCTTAATGCATAGAAAGAATAATCTGTGCAAAATTCGTAATACAGCCTTTCTAATAGAACTGTCATCAGCGAAAAGTAATTCAGGAGACTCTTAATGCAATATGGAGTATTTGACTTGTGAAGTTTGTTTTTTAACTTAATCCACGGCAGTGTTAAACTTTGTCGGAGTCGTTAGTGCTGTTTGTTGCCTTGTGCTCAAATGATTTCTACTGGGCAAAATGCTCTCCAGTGGCCAATGTGAAGAAAACCTCAATTATCAAGACTTGTTTTCTCCTTTGTCATTACACTGAAGATGAGCAAAACTTTTTTTTTGTTATGATGGTTATTTTTTAACCACCACAGGTGGTGCTTCTTCTCTCCTGATTTTTGGTGAGAGGAGGTGAAGTATGAAGCAAAGCTGTGGAAAGAGAAGAAAGGAAAGCCTGGGGCAATTTGGTCTGTGCAAAGAAATATAAAGGATAGATCTTAACCACTGAAGAATATGCTTAGAGGAAGGAAGGACAAAACTCATTATTCTGGTTCTTAGGGGAGAAAAATAGAGAATAGAGCTTATATTAAACAAAAGGAAGAACTCTTTTAAAAAGGAGAACAAGTCTATGTTAATAGTTGGAGGAGGTGGTAGGGAGACTATGTTCATTTACTGTGTGCAGATATTCTCCAAATATATTGTTATATTCAAAAAACTTCAGGTAAAAAATAAAACATACAGTGCTTCAGCACCAAATGATGCTGTATTGGCTCGCTACTCGGCAAGAATGTTTTTTTGCACAATGGGATAAACTTGCAGAGAAAATCATTCGTTTTCTAGAAAACTCCCAAAGCAGGTAACAGATCTGTTATTAAGCAGCAGTCGTTTAATGAATCAGTTTGTTCTGTTTTTTAATATACTTGTAAATATACCTATATATGGTAAACCTAGCAAGGTTGTCACATAAGTTGCTGTGAAGGTGACCAGTTCTGGAGGCCATTACATGACCTACAGAACTCAGGTAGCTCCTGTAATTCATGTCACCTGACCTTCCACTGATAAAGACTGTAAACTTAAAAAAACAAAAATACCCACCTTGCTTTCTAATGTAGTTTGATAGACGTTACTCTGTATCAGGCTTTAACCTACATAGAATGCCATATGTGATGATCAGTGCTTTGGGGTTTCTTCTTTTTTTGGCTCTAGAGAACTCCCAAAAACTAAGAGTTGAAGTCATTGCTTTCAAATTTTAAAACATTCTTTCCTCTTCAAAAGACTGCCTTTTATTTTGCTTGAAGTTACTTCCTCTGTGCCAGAGTGAGGCTATTAGCAGGATTTCCAAATGAGATATAAGGATGTCTTTAACTATTGAGACTGGGACCATAAGGTTAATTAGCGCAATTTTCAGTAATGTGCAATTCCAGGACAGTTTAGGAAAACAAAACACGTCTTGTAGAAGGCTGTAGCACTCCAAACGTAGATGCTTTCACTCATGAGCAAATTGATTCTTCCCCTCAGCGCTGTGGAGGCCAGAAGAGTGGAAACAGCAGGAAACTGCCAAGAGCGATCTTTTTCATGTCCGTTTTTAAGCTGCTAAACCAGGCAAAGGTAGTGAAGAGTGCTGAGACTGATTTTTCTGGTTGCTTTCTTCAGTAACAATACAAGGGAGGGATGCAGAAGCGCTCTTCATCTCCATGAAAGCCTCTCTCCAGGTGGATAGATTCTGTTTCTTTGTGAGGAGAAGGGGAACTATTTTTTTTAAAGAAAGCCTGAGAAACATTAAGTCAGTTCTGATTCCTGAATACACATTTGTTAATGCAAAGGAGGGTTTCTTTCCACAGCTGTCCTTTTGTATCCTGAAGTTCCCTGTTGTTAAACATAGTGCACCAAGATAGTGATTTACTTCAAAAATTCCTTTGTGCACAGGACTTATCTAAGCTGTATTTTCTTTCTTTGTGCCTTCATTTTCTGTGAAACCAAACCCAGTATTGTTTGCCTGCATCGCACCTTAAGTTGTGGAAGAAGGTCCTTATGCACTTGGAGAATCTCATTCTTCCAGTCCCCTTGCACCTGTCTGGTAGCAAACTCCAGCACACTGCACCGCATGGACACTGAGACTGTTCTGCACGACATGAACCATTCTGAGCTCCTGTTTCCTAAATTCTATCTTCTAGCAAAAGAAGTTGTGGTAGCATGGAAAGACAGTCTTACCAAGAAAGGCTCTTTCAATTAGAAGTCAAAGAATGAAAACCTGGTTTTATTAAAGACAACAGAAGTTATGGCATTACCCCTGGACTTAGCATTTCAGCATTTAACCTTTCCTTCTCAGCTGACATGTTACTATATTGATTCACTAAGCATTTTAGCATTTAGCCTTTCCTCCTCAGCTGACGTGTTACTATGTTGATTCACTATTACTGAGGGAGCATATGCAGAACTTCTTCACAGGGGATTTCTGTAAAAGTTAAAACATGACTTCCAGAATTCCTGGCTTTCAGTCCTAGACTCGGCACACACCAATCAAAAGACACAGTCTATTTACCCTTTGCAAGAAAAGGGTCTTTTTATTCCCCTAACATTTCGAGGAATTAATATAATGAAAACTAGCTGTACTCATCCTGATTTGAGTACTGGAGTGGTTGGTTGTAGTCTACCTTAAAAATATTGTATGTTGTAAAGAAAAGCTGCTTCAGGTCGGAACACAGAGAACGTTCAAAATACCAAAGACAACTGAGCATTAAAGAAAGCCTTGATAATGTGCTCTCCGATCTGTATGAAAGGCAATGAAGGTAGTGTTTTGCCTACCTGTTTGTGAAATAAAAACAGCAGATGTGTATTAAAATGCTGTTCAGCAGAGCAGTTTTGGATTAGAGAAAGACGGATAAATGAATTCTGTTACTATGGTGACTATGTTCTGAGTATCAAGATAGCGCGTCTAAATGTGCCTTCATCATGTTGTAACCTATCTTTTAGGATGAAAAGCACATCTTGGAGTGTTTTTCTTCCTCTGCCCTCTCTAGACACAAGAGTGTTCTCCAATTAAATGCATTTTTATCCCCATCATATTCCATTTATCATGGAACAAAACTGACCTATTCCCAGAAAGGCAAAAAAGGAAATCACTTCCTTTTTTCTGTTTTTCTAGTTCAAACTGCACGACAAGTACATCTGTCTCTGTAATAATACTTGAGATTCTGTAACATTTAAGGACGTTTACAAAAGTTCAGTCCTCTTCTTAGAAATGAAGCCTCTCACACTCTGATTTGCAAACCTTGCAATGCTGCTGTGCTCATTTTAGTTGCATGTCAGGAGAGCAGCATCGCCAGTTCTCCCAGGAGTCTCAGGATTGCTCTCAAGTCCTGTCCCAAGAACTGTGCAATTTGGGGAATCTCCACTGTCTTTAAAAACAACCCTTCTGTTTCTAGGCATTGTAGGTAGGAATAAAGTTGAGATAGTTCAACCTCAGATCTCAGAAACCAGAGATGGAAGGACACAGATTTTAATTTTTAGAAATGTCTAAAGATGTCATGATATTTTGAGATTTCTAAATGTTAAGACACACTGTCCCCTTAAGTGCTCACTACTTAATTATTCCTTTTTTTCTTTTTTGAGTGTTCTCCACAAAGACCGAAACCACATATAGCGGAGAATGTCTCCTCAACAAATCTAGAAATGTATGAAAAGAAAATAACACACCACTTTCAGCTGAAAGAGAAAAGGTGATACCTTGGAGATCTTTTGCCTAAAGGCCATGTTTGGGCCTCTGAAGCTGGGGTTCATATGGTAAAGGGAGTTTTTCTACATTTCCTGCTACCACTTTATCATAGAGTTCTGTCTTAAAAAAAAAAAAAAGTATATACACAAGATGCTGACATTCAGAACAAATATATCTTCCACTTGCATAGAGGAAGATAAGTTTTAATAATGCATATTTACCTTCCTCTGCTGCCACCCCAAGTTCAGCACTGAAAAGTCCTGAGGCGCACAGTAAGACTTGCATACAGAGGAGTGCACCAATGCCTCAGGCTCCTTGCCACAAAAGTACCAAAGATCTGTGCTCTAATGATTAATGCAATCTATAGATGATTTCAGTGGGAATGGCAGGCGTTCAGAGCTTTTCTTTCCCATAGGATTGCAATACTGAGGCAAAAAGAGCTCCAAGAAGAGGGGCCGGTACAGGAGTAGTTGCGAACACAGTAAGCGAAAGATTCAGGTAAGGACATTAAAAAGAAATGGAACACTGCAGGTGGTGAGAAGGACAGCTAGAGGAACAGGGACATAAAAAAAATCTGGAAGGTGAGAAAAAGAAACTTGAAACAAACGAGTAAAACCAATAAACAAATCTTAGGAGAAAAACTTATAGCCAATTTTGAAAAGTTTTCTAGATGCACTTTTCAGTAAGGAGAAGGCAACATTATCCTCACTGGTTTCAGAGAATTAGATTTACTTTGGATTGTTAACTCTAACACTGCTGAGGTCACACAGCACTATTGTAGGATGTTGAACATGCCTTGATGCTATGGTATTTAACACACATTTGTTACAGAACTGTGAGAACCAAATCTCTGGATGTGTGCTAAGGTGGTGGGGTTTCTTTTGTTGTTCTTTTTTGTATATATCATGCCATGGCCTGTTCATTCACATCAGTATGAGATAAGAGTCAGAGTTACCAAAGGTGTATGCAACAAAGTGAGAAATCCTGCGTTATGCTAAAGAAAGGGCACATTCACATTACTCAGTGATGAAGTTGGGATCTTGGATATCTACCTCTTCTGCTTATGAAAGCTATCAGTAATGGCCTTACCTTTACACCAAGTTCACATGAAACATTTCAGACTGAAGTAAAAAAAATTTAGTCCTTCTGTATAATTCACCTTCCACAAATTTCAGAACACTTGAAAAACACACATTAAACCAGTGTCTCAAAACTCATATAAAACTGGAAAGCAATTTTTTTTTTCCATTTTATGATGGTGGAAAAAAGGATGCTGCAAAATTCAGTTAAAGCCATGTTCTCCTCAGTGTTTTAATATACAATGCTGTACTTTTTTAGTGTAACAGCCATAAATGTTAATAATTTCTCCGTTTACTGAAACTATCATGTGACCTGTCTTAGCCTTAAGAAAGGTGTGCTATGGCAAAAGTCAGAGAAGCCACGTTAAGGGAACATTCCATCATGCCTGTGATCGGAGTTGCAAGGATGGGGCTGGTGATCACCACTGTGTTTTCAAAGACAGTAGCAAATTATCTAGATATCATTTACATCCGTGCCCTTCATGTCACCTTTCAATACATTATCTTACTGTATGATGGTGTACTGAAAATAAACTGACATATCAGCCCTCTTATTTATTACCACACATTAGAATTCATAATACAATTCTCCTAGCATTAGAAATACTCCATAAAACCTCAATATATTCCACTAAGGTACTGAATTAGCAATCTCAGGCTTAATGTTAGAATTTTAACATTCCTGGAGCTCAGTGTGCTCGAGCAGGAGGCTGAAATACATTTGGCTCACTAGAACGTTTTCTGCATTTGTCTTTTAACACTTCAGTTGCAAATCCTAGCATATCATTACTGGACTAAATACCAGAAAAAGTACCAGTAAGGGAAGAGCAATTCCAAGAATATGACAGCGAAGTGCCATACTCTCATAGAGAACCACACTGCATATGGCAAACATATGCTTCAAGAAGCTAAGACTTATATTGGCAGAAAGATTTGCCAATACAAAACTTACTTGGAACAAAATGTAGGATTTTTTCCCCCAAAGTACTTCTTGTAAGTTTTCACTGCCACTGAATTTAACCTATACAGGTATCAAAGAAAGTTGTATGGAGCCAGAAACCCTCTCTGCAGTTTGCACAAGTTATTCAAAACACAGAAGTTAGTCCTCGCATCCTATGTATATGTTGGGGGGGGGGGGATGGGGTGGGATTAGAAGAGTGGATAATTACACTCTCCTGTTATAATCCCTCATTAGCAGTAAATAATCGGGTAAATAATGGTGAACCACAGTATTAATGTTTTAAGGAGTTTATTAAAAACAGTCATTCCACTATGCATGTTTACAAGTAAACACAACACGATTTACGCAGGAGACCAGGCAAACAGATTATCATCAAAAGAAGCAACAACAGTCCATTTACAGCATAGCTGTATTATTTTAAAAGTTCCTTATAGTACTCTTTTCTGTCAGGTTCAACACTTCGAAAGTTTTTTTTTCTTTTTTTAAACTGAAATGGGGAACGGCCTCAGCCAGCCCTGCTGCGCCACCTGCTGAAGGAGGGGACAGGGGCAGCGACACGGCCCGTTTCGGAGCAAGACTTGCGAGTTTTTAAAAGTCAGGTACCTGCACCCTCTTCGCAGCCGCTGATCCTACTGACGGCGCCCACTTACCGCGACTCCGCGCCGCTCCCGCTCAGCGGCGCGCAGCCGGCTCCGGCGGCCGCGGCGCCTTCCCACCACCGTCGCGAGGGAGGGACAAGCCCCGCCAGGACGCTTAAACCCGCCCTGTGGATACCTACTGCCGCCGCCCAGCCGAGTTACTGCCGCCCGGCGGGAGCCGCAATACAGCCGACGGCCCCCAACCCTTGGCACGGCCGCACGCCCCCCAGACCACCTCGGCGGCGGCGCCACCGCCCCGCACGGCCGGCCGGCACAGCCCAATGGCTGCGGGGGGGGGGAGTGGGGGGAGAAGCACGCCCTCCATACGGAATTTCTCTCCATCAGGACGGAGAACACAGGATTTAATGGAGCTTAGACTCATTTTTCAGGCACGGTGAGAAAAATGAGAGCTCCATTCTACTTTCATCTCCCGGGAGGCAGTTAGGAACGGCTTCCCCCAACCCCCTCCTCAACAATGGTACCGCCGCGCTTTAAAGCGGGATGGGGCCGTTCTCGCGAGAGGACCGTTGAGGAGGCGGTTGCAGGTCTTGGTCGTCCTGGAGACGGCGGGCCCGGCGGCCGACGCGCTGCCCGCTTGCCCCGGCCCCGGCCCCGGCCCCGGCCCCGGCCCCGGCCCCGGCCCCGGCCCCGGCCCCGGCCCCGGCCCCGGCCCCGGCCCCGGCCCCGGCCCCGGCCCCGGCCCCGGCGGTGCCGTCTCGTTGGTAAGGCGGCGGCCGGGCGGGGCTGTCGGAGCCGTGGCTCTGCCGGGCCGCCGCACCGCTGTGCTGGCGGCGCCGGCGCCGGCGCCGGCCCCGGCAGCTGCGCCGCGCCTCGGGGTTTGTCTTGCAGCATAGAGAAGGGCTTTCTTTCTTGCTTGTTGAAACCCCTTGTAAGGTTATTTGTTGTTTTTTGGTTTCGGGGATGTTTTGGGTCTCTGCTGTTGCTTGTCTTTGTCTCTTCCGTTTTTATTATTTTGCTTTTCTGCGCTTACTTGGTTTCCTGCATCCCCAGCACAACGAAAGAAGCTCTTACAAAATTTTCAGGCGTTGTCCTTTGCCACCAGCGGATAATTTTTGGCGGAGGCCTAGCAGTAGCCTGAATGGGTCAAAAGATTTGGTTTCTTTACATAGAGCAAGCGCCCTTTCGAAGTGAGCTTTTCCCCCAGCGCGCGTGCCCCGGGCACAGGGCTGGGAGGCTCGTCCCGCCGGCCCCGAGCCCACGGGCCGTGACCGCCAACTGGAAATGCTGTGAAGGGGGCCCACGTGCATGAATAAGCCTGAGGTTCACGAGCTGCGATGACTGAGTCGGAGTTCATCTTTTTAGTTCTGCCTGCCGCTATGTACGGCTGTGTGCTGATACGGACTTGTCTGTGTGACTTCCTTCATCCGTTTTCTTCCATGGAAATGACAGATTGTTTTATTTTGGACCTTTTGAAAATTACTGCGTGCTCGATACAGACATCGCAAAACGTTGTGAAGTCGCACAGTTTTTGCAGAGAACCATGCATTTCTATTCTTTAAACCCTTAACTTAGAAGGGAATGGGAATATGAACTTTTGGTATGGGAACTCCCATGGCTTGGAACTACTGAACTATAAAAAGTTTTCCAGTGCTTTATTTGATGTCTTCTAGATAGCTGTAAAATACGCTCCCTGCTTTGGTTGGTGCTAACCTTGACAGTCTTTTTTTTTTTTTTTTAAATAAAAAAAAAAGCTGTCATTGCATTTCTTTTGTTGTTGAGATTAGTTTTAAGAGTTAGGCAATTTGAAGTTTGTTGACAGTAAGTACATTTGGATATTTTGGCTGGATTGATGATATGAAAAAACTGTGTACTTGAGCGATGAGCTAGTGCATACTGGAAAGACCTCCCAGTCTTGAATTGCCAGAAAGGATCTGAAACTTGTTTAAACTACATCTGAAATATTACTGGGTTTGTGTTCTTGCTTCTTTAATAACTTGATAGTGTGGAAGCTTTTTAATTTCAGGTCACAATGGATATTACAAGGGGGAGCTTGGATAAAATTTCAAGGCCTGCATCTAGCTCAAGAGCTTATCCTAGTTGTAGATCTTTAAGTGCATCTATGGAGATATTAACACCAGAGCCATGTTTGCCAAAGGTAATGCTTTTCATTTTCAACAACTTTAAATCACTGTGCCTCATTTTTCTTAGTAGAATGGCAAAGAAATAACTTTCTGATTTTTTTTTATTTTTATTTTTAAACTTTGCACAGGATTCTGGAGTCAACAGATAGGCTGTGGGGTCACATGAAACTTCATGTGTATGAGCTGCTTCTTATGTGTGCTTGGAGTGATGTTTAATTTCATTTTTCCAAACCTGTGTTACTTTTTGGTTGGCTGTAGAAATGCCTATTCAGCATTACAACCTGGAAAATGTGATTGTGTTCCTCTTTGTGCTTAATCAAATTATTAAATAAATTCTATTTTAATCAAAAAAAGCTTGATGTAATGTTAATAATATTTAGATACAAAACTATAGATTTTTGAGCCACCAACCATTAGATGTATAAGTTAACTTCCATCCCATTTGTACTTTTAAACTTAAGTTGGAATAAAGATTACTTTGTTTACGGAAAGAAAGAATTTGAAAGTCTCACAAATTGAAATCTTGACTATGAGGCGCTCCATGTAGTCAGGAAATGTTTGAATTAAATTAAAAATTTCTTTACATATTATTTCATGATATCTGAGTCAGCTCCAGGAATTTGACAGATTCCTTTGGAAGTAAGGTGTCTGTACATCCTCTGAGGATATTTAATATTAAAGATTATCTTAATTTGGGGAAAGGAGGGTGCAGGGTGTGATAATTTGGATGTAGGAATTGGGACTCGAGAGTATGAGCTTTAGCTTGATTTACATAGGTGAGCTGCCATGAGTATCCAATTGCATTGTACCTCCATTCACCTGTCTGTAAAATGGGATGATACCTAGGTGCTCCACAGATTTATTAAAATACATATTTTTTTTTCATAGGTTCATAGTCAGGTTTTTAAGGTTGCCATCAGATGACTTTGTATTAGCAATGATGAATTAGACATAAGCATTTCAGCCCTTGGAAGACTAGACTCTATAGTATAAGCAAGAGATTAGAATGTTACCTTGTGTCATGTACAGGATGAGGCTGTTGTATGCAATCTCTTGGTTGGTTGGTTGTATCCTTTGCTGCTGCAGATGGCATAGATCTTTGGAATCCCTTCCAAGTCTGGCAGTCTCAAATCTGGCAGTCCGTGGAACAATAAGCGTGTGAAAAAGGTGCATACAGAACAGTCTGTAGCAGGCCAGAAGACTTTTTTTTTTTTTTTTATTTAAGACATGTTCTGCAATCTTGCATAAAAGCACTGTTAGCCTTTGGAATAGCGTGTAGTTATCTCCACTATTAACCCTGTTTCTGATTTTTATGGTAGTAATTAGTTTGCTTTTTACAGGTTGATTCACCTGTTGGTTTGACCAGTAATCATCAGAGAGACCGTTTAGACTACTGCTATCCAGAGGAGAACAAAGATGACAGAGAAAAATCGGACATCAAGAGAATAAGAACGGCTAAACAAAACTCAGCGGAGAATATTACCCTCACTTTTCAGGAGTATATACAGAATCCTAATGAGTTGTCAGGTGGGGGAAGGACTAACGCTTTCCTGAGTTATGGCTAGACTGAATATTATGTTTGTGTAATTTGGGTAAAGTTCTGTTGGCAGCTGTAAAAAGGATGCAAGTAGGTAAAATCCTAGAAGAGAAGTAGGAGGAAGATGATGGTGTCAAAATTAACACCTTTACTTCTCTTCACTTGTTTGAATAATAATATAATAGTAATGGTGATGATAATATAGCGTGTGTCCTGTGACGTCTGAGCTGACGTCTGCTCGTTAGTGATGGCCTGAAAGATCAGGATAAACCCTCTGCATATAATCCATGGAACTATGCTAGAAAGTATTTTCAGTAGTGTTTCTTATCAAGCTGTTCAGAGATCATCGTCAGTTGTGAGAAATGATAAAGGTCCATCAATCCAAACAAATTGAAAAATATAGATATAAGTTACAGGATTTAACAACTGAACAATGCAAATACTAATAACACACTTCAAATATAAAAATGCAATATCTCATTTTAATGAAACAGCATGTGTAGAAGTGCTTCAATTCAATTTTTTTGGCATTCTGTAAATATTAATAAACTAATTTTCCAAAGCTTCTGACCTATTTAAAAACAAAGAATTGAAAGCCATTGTGTGAAGCAGAGGGTTTGGATACCCTCTTCAAGTTTAGATAGATTTCATGGTGGAATCATGGTCAAAAGAAATCCCTTAATTCCTGCGCCTATGTTAAGCATGAGTCTTAGTGTAATGGTAGCTATCATATTTAAACGGTAATCCATTGTAGAGGCTCTGTGGTGTTCCCTCGCTCGCGGAAAAGTGAATTTTAGTCTCTTAATAGTCCAAATGGTATCTTTAAAAGTTCATTTCATATTATCGTGAAAGGCTTTTTACTTGTGTTTGTTTTTCAGGATCTATCTCTAATTCAGATTCTGGGGATGATAGTGCTGAAATACAGACTTTCAAATTCAGTGAACCTTCCCAAGGGAAAAAAATAAGTAATACGAAAGAAGATATTACTTTTCAGATGTATAAAGTGAACAGCGCAATAAACTTTTTTTTTTCTTTCTTTGTTCTTAATGGTTCTAGGAGAATTTGGGACCTTTGTGTGTGCGTGCATGTGCATCTATCTGTATCTATATATATATTTATATATATATATATTTATATATATATATTTATATATAGATACAATATGTATAAAAATGCTATAAATAGAAAATGTATATGCAATGTGATGTTCGAAAGGTGGATGGTTAGTTGTTTAGGGATTATTTTAATAAAGGATACACTTTATTAAATGTTATGTTAGTATCTGACTTTTATGTCTGTTTGGTCAATCTAATAGAGCAGAATCTAGTGGTGACTCTGTCTAGAGCAGCAGTGCCAGTCATCTAAAATAACGTTTGTTTCATTGGGACAGAAATTGGTTAGAGTTCAACTTCAAAGTTTCACTCAGGTTTAGCTCCAGGTGCATCTCTGAGGTTCAGGACTGTTGAAATAAGTGGTCTTTTTTTCATCTTTTGTCCTTGGGGCTTTCCCAGAGTTCAGTTGGATTTTTATAGCTTTTCCCTTGTTGAATCGCTCATCTCTTCTGGCACAAAGTAAACTAATATGTCACAGTAAATCATTGGGGACAATGGGTGTGTAAAGCTTTGGTTTCAAGTGACTAGAAAATGGACAGGTACTCCTTCTGCATTTTAACTATATCCAAATTTGCTTCTAGTTTTTCATCAAAGGAATAGAATTGGAATTGCTGCTTTTTTTCTTCAGTGTTAGAAGTATTTTTATGTTTTAAACTTTGTTGCAGTCATCGCACCTTCTGGTGGTATCTGTGGTCCTCAATTCCCTTCCTCCCCTCTCCCCCCTCCCCGCACATGCGCTTGCTCACTCATTCTCTCTCTTTTCTTTTTTCTTTCTTTTTTTTTTTTGAGTTTAGGTCATACTTGTATATTGAGACTCAAGCCAATAGCTCTAACAACCTTTAAAGAAAAAATACCAAACCCAGAATAACGGACCTTATGATTATTTCAGCATTCAGTGCTATTTATTTGGTTATTGTAAATTTATTCTCAGAAGACTAATTTGACCAGAAGAACTTGGAAACTGGTGGGATAAGGCAGTGCTGCAAGTATCTTCCTTTGCTCTTGCTCTAGCAGCCAGGCTTGACCAGAAATGCGGGTAGAGATTGGTGAAGGGGAAAAGCTAACAGTGATCAGAACCTGTAATCTGCATGTCTAGGGGAAAAAAAAAGAGGCAATGCAGAAATTTTAATTCAGTAGTATTAGTTTTTGTAATGTTTCACTATTTCCGTTTTACAAAACTACATTTTTTCAGAAGCAGTAGCCGACTCTGCTTTGGTTGAGGCATAAGTTGAGACTGAAACTTCTGGTTCTAGTTTAAAACTAGAAATATTAAAACTAGTTTAAAACTAGAAATATTAAAACTAGTTTAAAACTAGAAATATTAAAACTAGTTTAAAACTAGAAATATTAAAACTAGTTTAAAACTAGAAATATTAAAACTAGTTTAAAACTAGAAATATTATAGAGTCTCTCAACTTCAGGACTAGTCAAGTTAATGACTGACATTTCAGTTTGTATTCTAGTAGTCAATCTGAATCCGTGAAATTCTTTTTGAGTTTTAAGCTTATTTTGTCTGTGATTATAGTCAATGCTATGGAGATTTTGTCACTCTTCCTTTATAAATTTGACTCGCTTGCCAAACGGGGGGCTTCCCCCTACCCCAGGCCAACTGGAACAGATAAGAGCTTGATTCATCAGTCTTTTTAAAAAAGCTTTTTTTGTTTTTTTCCCCCTGCTACAAACAGATCTAGAAATGAGCATGATGTATATACCAGTGAATTATTGTACTCATCTGCAGTTTTTATCAAATTACTTGTACTAATTTTTTAAACTGAAATACATCAAGCTAATGTTAACTTTAAATTTAATCTGCAGCAAACTCCTCCAACTCAAAAGATTCTGAAGAGACAGAGGTAGATCCTCAGATTCAAGCAGCTATAAGGAAGATGAATAAACTCGACACAATATTGGCAAAAAAGCTCTTTAAAGAGAGAGCAATTAAAAAACAAGGGAAAGAAGTGAGAGCAAAGCTCTGGGAAGAACTTCAGGTTAGAAATATACAACTTATGTAAATAAAACAGTATATTTAAGAGTATGTCTGTTATCTTCTGTAATTGTCTTAACAGAATTATCTGATTTCCCATAAACTTTTTTTTTTCATTAAATAACTCGCAGTTATTGACTGATTTAAAGCAAAGGAGTGGATCTTAAAAAGTAACTTTGAGTAATTTTTAATATATATTAGCTATGAGGCTTCTGAAAGAGGGACATGGTCCTTAAAAATTAATGTGACCAGTAGCCAAATGTACAGCTGTCTAGGTGTGATTTACAAGCACAGACAGTCTTATGTTTCAGCTCACCATTTGCAGGTATGATAAAGCATAACAAGAGGTAATATCTGTGAACTCGGTGCCAGGAGCATTTATTCTGCTCTAGTGTGACTGTTCTTAGGAGCGTCTATTCCAGAACTATCTGTTATGGAAGAAATTAGAGATGCCCCCTGAAGAAGGCATGAGAATGCTACAGCACAGTTTCTGTCACGTTACTCTCATCCTGTTCTCTAGCAGTTAGATGTTAATTTAAGCCTTGAAACATGAGATTTAGTATTTCTTCCAAAGTTAATTACAGTCTTGGATATTTTCTGTGAATACAAATATCAGTAGCTAAAAAGACATGATGGCAATCGATTTGACTGCATCTCATAATTTCAGTGGATTTGGATTGAGAACCCTGTATCCATTACAAAAGTTCTTCACCCTGTGAAATGTGTCTCCACATAAGACACAATACGTAACAGATACTTTCAAGTTCCACCATATCCTCATCAAAACTTTAAGAGATGTTCTGATAGCCTCAAGAAGAAAACAAATTATTTTGATATGGTTTAAAGTTAGCTGCATTTGAAGTTCTTATAAGCAGATAGTGTTTTGCTACAACTTTAAATATATACTGTTTATATTTATGCTTTATTTCTTTTAAATAGTCTATCAGTACCTCTGGAAGTCAGGAGGAGATAGAAAACACAAAACATTTTTTAGCTTTGATCTCATCATGGCAGGATACAGCTGGTAAGTAAGACAGACAAGTGAATATCCTGATATGATTATCCTCTATTTTGGGCGTATTTGGACAATAAGCAAGGAAATAAAAATTGTTTTGGTAAACAAAAAAAAAATCACGAGGTTACTGAGGTACTGGGGGGTGTGAGTGAAAGAGGTTGCCAGGCTGGAATACTTGGTGTAGGAAGGTTAGGCGATTAAAAAATGTTAATCTTAAGCATTGCTTAGAAGCTCAAGGGGTGATGTGGGTGTCTTACGTGTATCTGGGAGAATATTTTCAAGTTGGAGAAGGGGAGGAGAGAGTGAGAAGGAAGCAATGGCAATGCTGTGGTAAGGATCTGATAATATGACTGTACCAGAAGAAGGGAAAGCCTGAGTCCTTTTAGGAACTCTTAACAGAGGTACTGACAGAATGGGACCAAATGATGGTACTTACTACTCAGTTACATGTTGGAAAACAATGCAGGAAGATGCACACTACCCAGGTCCTTGAAATGTGGCAACAAACATTAAATTTGATACTGATTGTGTTAAATTAAATTTACTTTTGGAAAAGTTGTTAAGATTCTGAAAATGAGAGACAATTTGAGTAAAAGGGATCATCGAATATTATAGAGTGTGATTCTAAGGAAAAGGCAGAATGCAAACCATGAACTTAGTTTTTTTAGGTCTTTTTTTTGTTTCCTGAGAATTCTAGGGAAAAAGTTAAGATAGTTAGCCACTTTAAAAAGCAGAACTGTGTTAAAGACATACTGTCAAAATATTATCTGGAAGGAAAGACAGGAAATCTGGTAAGATAACTTTTGAGCTTCATACTGATATGTAGATTAAGACAAAAATATTCAAAGTAGAAATGAACACACTGATAAGAAACAATAGTTGCAATTTAGTTTTTTATCTGAAGATAAAAACAGGCTAAGTAAAGTCAGTACCATCTTAAGTAGGATTTAAAACACCAAGAAAATTCTGTAGCTCCGTTACAAGTGGACAGACGACTAAAGAAGGATCAAGGTCTTTAATGAGAAGGGTGAACAAATGATTAATGGCACAGAGAAATATGGAATGTGATGCATAAAAAAATTATCCTAAAAGTTACAGTTAATGTCAATATTGTAAAACCATAGCTAGAATAGTGGCAGACTAAGTTAAGGACTATTTAGAAATGTTTTCCCTACTACAGAATGCGTTTTCTACTGAACAGCATGATTCTGCTGGAGTTCTGTAGCAAATGGTTGAAGCGCACTCTGAGTTATTGGTAGTTATCTTCAAGAATGCACAGAGGATGTGCAAGCTCCCAAAGGACCTAGGAAAAGAAAAACACTGGCTATTTTGAAGTGTCCTCCCTTCCCCTTCTGTTGCTAGACTACTATTGGTGGAGGTACTGGAACAAACTGTAGGCATCCTGCTCACAATGTCTTTGTCGGTGGGTAGAGGAGCAGGAACGGATTGTTTGGATTTGTCAAGAATATATTATGTCAAAATTATGCTCAGAGTAGTTTACAAAAATTTGCTGTTAAAGTACAGTCGGTCAGTGTTGGAGTTCTCAGAGATATCTCAATCCTATACACATTCTGCAACCTGCCCTTCTTCTCTCTGCCATGGTTGAAAGGATTTCCTGTTTGAAAGAAAACAGAATTGTAGTGCATCCTGCCTTTTCCGTTGCTGGAGAGGGCATAAGGATTTGAGGTCTGAATAGATATTGTTGGGCAAAAATCTGAGCTTGATTGTTTGGACATATGTGCATACTAATGTAGGAATATGTGGTGAAAAAAATTAAACAAAACTTACTACTCCAAGGTAAACTACTTTTATTTCTATGCTTAAGTTTTGGTTATTAAGGGAAGAACACAAGATTTAGCTTGGTAAGGGTGGAATGCAAAAAGTGTCCAGTAGGTGTCAGCATCTAATAATAATAATAAACGGTAGGTAAGCCAGAATATATGCAATTGCTAATGAGCTACATGCTTCGTTTCGTTATTCTTTTCAAAGGTTACTCAATGCCGTAGAGCACGTGTGCCATATGGGTTCTAGTGTGCCATACTGGCAAAGTTCTGCATAGTTTAGATTTATTTTTCTCCCCCAGCATGATCTTTGTCTTATTCTTTCTATAACATGCTAGTGCCTGACTTCTCAGGTCTGCTTTTTTAGGACTGACAGCCCAGATGGTTGTCCAGGTTGATAAGGAAATGGAATGTAGTTCATATATTTTGCTTTTCAGAGCTTGAGTTTGATACAGAGCTTTATTTGATGATTTTTTTTTTGTAACTTATACTGCCAACTGATATATGTCAGGACCATGACTTGGTTCTTTTTCTTAGAGTACTTGAAAAAACTTTTATATGCTAAGGAATTTGAATGCTCTTTTCTCCAGATTATACCCTTGCCGTTTGAAAGCCTAGTAATTCAGGCACAGGCAGATATCAACTGTGAAAATCTGGGTACTTTATTCTCACTTCAACCTCCAGATAACTTGCCGCAAGGTGTTTGCTGAGACTTTTGAGCATTATGGCCTAGGGCTGTATCTTCTGCAATGTAATTATTTGTCCTGTATGTGCATATACTTATATATATTCAGCAGCTGTTAAAAACAAAAACACGATGATGTTTGAACATGAGATGCGTGAAACAGTATAAAGTGTTTTCTTCTGTTACATGTTCTTATTAACAAAACACACCTTATTCTTTCACCTCTATTTCTTGAAAAACAGGGTGGTGATGTAATTTATCTAAAAAAAAAAAAAAAAAAAAGGAATTTCTATAACTTTCATGTGTGAGATTATATAGAATGATATGCATGAAACTAGGTCTTCTTGAAATACATTTTAATTAAATTCTACTAAAAATTTCTTAACAGATTCCCTCCACGTTAAGGAAGATGAAATATGTATTTCAGTATTTCACACACAAATTAATCCAGAGGATTATGATTGTCGTAAAAGCCAGCATAATCAGGGTAAGCTTTAGTAACTATGTTATTTGTATTTCTAGATATGGTAAAATAACATGTGAAATAGGTGGGTAATGGGGACTTTGCCTTCATGGCTGTGCCAAAAAGTCAGAAGAAGTAAGTTTGTCTGTTGGAATGGCAACAGTTCTTAGTTTTTGACAAATGATAAAACAGAAAACCTTTGTAACAAACCTAGAGCATTTTATTCAATGTGATGAACAAATTTTTACTTTCAGATTATATCACCTTTTTCAGTGTAAAGTGATAAAGGTTTGTAGCAGGTTCATTAGAAAATGCATCACTGGTTCTTCATGGAAATTCTTTAAAACTTACCTTTGTTAATCTAAAGTTCTATATTCTTTCATTAATAGGCTTATATTCAAGAAATCATCTAAAACGGCGTTGAAACTGTGTACAGTGTCACTCTGTTCTGTAACTTTTTTTGGTCAAGAGAAATCTTACGGATGTTGTGGCAAAGCTAATCTTTGGATAACTCCTTTTTTTCTTTGATGCTGATTATTGTAGAGTCTTAATTGCTCACGTGGATTGAGTGATTGCTGGCAAAGATCAAACATCTATACTGATTCTTTTAGACATTACTTGTTTACATGGCACTGTTTAGAAGCATGAAATGCTGATGGTAGCTTAGAGGATCCTACACTTCAAAATAAATAGAATTATGCTTTTGTGCCCTATTCTTTCCCAGTTTGAAATACACATTTTTGTGGCTGTGTGCTGTTGCACATACAATTTTGAGGTGATGTACATCCTCTTAGTTTGGGAACTCACAAAGTGGAGATCACTTGCAACTTATGAGCAATAAAGTACTTAAATGACTTTTACTGTTTCTGCTGCAGACTGTTGGTATGGTTTCTGGTTTGTAAGACCTGTTATTTTGGTTGTTGTTGGATTTCTGTATAATGGTTGTCATAAAAGGTAGGGCCTGAGCAAGAGGAGCTTAAAGTGTTAAGAAGATTGTTTTGTTTTTTTTTTTAATATACTATTTTATATGTTATTGCTTAAGCAATCTCATTGAGATCAAACTTAGTCTTTCTTTTATTTACTCAGGGTGATTTCTAATGTTTTCCTTGTCACAGTAATCCAGGTCTGTCCTTTCTTTACTTGAATGTTCTGAGATATCGTGTATGATGGCTCCCTCTCAAAAGCTCTCATGCTGCAGGTAGCGAAAAATGTAATTTAAAAGTAGTGTTTCATATATGCTGCATGTTCATGCTTTGTATTTTGCTCATTTCAGAACACAACTTATCATGTTCGTATTTATTTCTAAATTCTTACATAATTCCACTTCCTAGATAGATTCTCTTCCCGTGTTACCTGGCAACATCAGAGACAGTTTAGGATGCTTTCTGTAAATAGCTTTGAATTTGTACTGTGACAGAGTTTTCCTGGTGGTCAGGTCCCACGCCTCATTCTGTTAGGGTTTGCTTGCAATTTCAGAGTAAGTCTGAGAACGTTGCACAGTTTTTGTCCATAGGTTGTAAAAGGATGCACTGAATTTATTTTATATTTTTGGGAATTTGCTTTTAGTCTGCTCAATCTGCAAAAGAGTTCAGTAGATGTAAACTATAAAAGAATGAACTGCTAGAACCGCAGTGACTGCTGTGTCATACCCTATCTTCTAACATGTTAAACTGATTTTTTTTTTTTAATAGCCAAAATAATTCTGTTTTTCAAATCTCTGCTTTTCAGAAAAGGATAGTATTGTGACAATACTATGGAAGTAGTCTGTGAGACTTAGAGAAAGATGTCTGTATTTGCTTCAACTTGTTATTTAATTTGATAAATCTTTGGTTTTCTTGGTGATCGTAGAAGAATTACTGTTTTAAACTAGTTGAAGTCTGAACAACAGAGTATGTGCCCACTTTTATATGATAGATAGACAGAAAACCATTGCTGGGGAAAAAAAAAAAGTGTGCTTTAGCCAGAACATTATCAGATGTAATTGTTACAAAAAATGTACGTAATTGTTTAATAGCCTTACAGTTCAAAGGTATGCTTTGTTTTTGGAAAAAAATCTGTTTTATAAGCCATCTTATAATATCATCAAATATATCATCTGTTTTTCAGCTGTTTTAATTAAAAAAAAAAAAAAAAAGTACTTGATAGATCTCCAAATAGTTCTGTGGTTTCCCCAAAAACTATTTTCTGGTTTTGTACTGATGATAAAACTGAAACAATAAGAGGGTTAGAAGGAATGCCATTGCTTTTAAAGCCTCCATGTTTAACATTTTTGAGGTCAGAAATCCAAAAGTATTTTAGCCTTTCTAACTTTGAATGAACTCATATAATAAAAGCTCAAAAAAAGAGATTAGTCTTTGATAGTTATCTGTTTTCAATATAGCAATAGGGTTGGTACAAATATTGAAAATGGCACATCAAAAGTTTATGTATCTACTTTACATGTTTGTTAAAGATTTAAATTGAATTACTTTTATTACAGCTCTGATTGAATTAGAAAAAGAGTGGTCTAACTTTGCAACTTCTTTTTCAAACTTCAGATCGTACAAATGAAACAAAAACAAATGGATTTCTGAGTCAAGCGGAAAAAACACGTAATAAAAGCAATCAGGATTTCATTAAAAAGAACATTGAGGTAAGCATTAAGACCTAAAATCATTAGCTTTTTTGTTCATGTTAACTGAAACAGTAGTATTTAAGCCCTTCTAGGGACAGTTGAGTTTCTTGAGGAAACAAGAATGTTCTTTGAGGAACATTAAACGTAAAATCTTGCTATTAACAATTGCTTTTTATTCCACACTGCTGTATAAGATAGTCCTCATCTTGGTGCTCATATTTGTAGGATTGTGGTAATACGCTTTTATGTATTTGCAAAGGGGAATTGTTCTGTTTGTGCCTGGACATAGCTTGTTTTGAGGACAAGTATTTCCTAAAAATCTTTCTTTAAATATATTTACTGTTAAGTTAAGAGAAGCTATCCTTGTCTGTAGATAGGGACTAGATATACAAGTTGTTCATGTGCAGCCCACACAGAACCCTCATCTACAGAGAACTTTTATCAGAAAGTAGATGCCTTGACTTCCCTCCTTTTGTTTCTCTAAGCCTGTAGTAGCTATAATGACTTTTTCATCCAAAAAAACCCTGCGCACATGTATGTCAAAGATGGATATAAATGTATCGGCTTATTATATATAGGTTGCTAGATTTTGCTGTCAGAGTGATAATTTGTGCTATGGCAATAAGCAAGACTGGATGTTAATTTCATAGAATTTAAAAAGTTCGATGCCGTTTGAGCTAATAGGTTTCTAAAGGGCTTTTTTTGTTTGTTTGTAAAAACTTCAGCTGGCAAAGGATTCGGGAAACCAGGTTGCTTTGCTTGAGGGAGAAAAGAAAAGGTTGATTGAACTATTGAAAGATACAGAAGATGGAAGTGAATTGCAGGGTCTTGAGGTATGAAAACTTTAATTTGTACTGTCCTGTTATATGTGGCTTGCTTTTAGTGTAAATCTAAATTTGATTTTGTTTTAGTCTCATCACAGCGTGACCTACTGCAGTAGGAGAAAATAGCTAAACAAACCTCATTGGATTTGTCTGCACAAATGACCTTTTGTTAGCTTCCTTGTTCACTTTACTAACACTTGGAACTTCTCAGGGCTCTGAAGAGCAGCAGAACTTTCAGGGAAAGTTAGGCCCAGGTGGAAGGAGCCTTAAAGAATACCCAGAGATGGTCTATTTCCTCTGCATAAAATGTGAGGCTATTTCCTCTCAACCTGAGTGGCTAGCTGCTATAATCTGTGGTAGAAGGGCCAGCAATTTCTTCAAAAAAAAAAAAAAAAAGTGAGATTTTTTTGGGGACATAAACTTCAATCGTGCAACAGTTGGGGAAATATACATTGATGAAGTTTATATGTGCATTTGGAAAGATAATGAAAGATAATGGCTTTCTACTCCATTAAGGAACTAAAAGTCTACTTCAACTATAGGCATTTATACTTTTAATGTAATGTTATTAAAGAGCAAGCAGTTTGGGCATCGTGTTTCACTTCTGCGTGCTGCAGGAGATGGAAATAGCTGAAGCACATAGAAATGCCCTTTTAAAGAGAGAATGAAGAAGACTGTCCCAGCAGTCATTGCTTCTAGGGGAGTCTGACTGATCTACATTTCCACAAAACGATTCCCAGTAATGTGAACATGTTATCTAGTTTTTTGGTCTCCTACTTCTTAGCAGATGGCCTTTATTCCTTACTCTTATGAGGGAAATGTCACAATGATGGAGTTTTGGGGGGGCTGTCCTTGAGAGACAAAGTCTGTTAGGGTGGGAAGATAAAATTTGATTTGACAAATGAAAAATACTGGAAAGTTGCAATATTTTAAAAATATATATGGTATCAAATGTTCTAAAGATAAGTGTTTTCACAGTATGATCGTCCTTAAACTATGTAAACTTTGGTATAACACTTCAAAAAACAGCATTGTAATAACTAAGAAGAAATATTGGGAAAAATGCTTACTTTGTGTACAGAAATCAAGTGACCTTTTTGTCTGGTTTTAAATTAAAATGTGCTTTGTGTAAAGTCTATAGTAATGATCTTTTTCATTATTTGTGAGTATACGTTAAGTCACTGTACCTAAGAGAAAGATGTCAACTTTGTTTAGAACGAAGGAAATGCATACAAGTTACAGTTTCTGTTTAATTTATACAGCTAAAAATCATCTAGAGTAAGTTATTTTTCTGTAGCAAAGTTGTAGTGTAACAACTTGTTTGTGAGAGAGGAACAAAAGCAGATGCAGTGTATTTTATTTTTATTCTTTCTTCCCATAGTTTACTTGGAGTTATTTGCTAATAAGGTGGTGAAGGCATCCAAGAAGCAGTGTCCTTCATAACCCCCTTCTAAAACAGGGCTAAAATCCATCTTTATAAATTACTATCTTAGAATATAGGGGTTGGGAGGTGAGCTCAGGAATTTCTTCATCTGATTCTAAACTGGTAATGAAAAGGGAGAAATAACCTGCTTTGTTACCCATGGTTTGTGGCATAAAACAAATCTGCGATTTACCCAACTTCAGTATGTCTACTGGTTGTCATTCACACTGTCAAAAGCCCCAGACTCTTTCTTTGCTCCAGGGAAACTAATAAATGTACATAGTGTTTCAGCATTTTCAGGGCTTTGTGGGACTAACGCAAGTGATGGAGTCCATATCAGAGTCAGGAAAATCTGATGGACAGATGAATAAGATGTGCAGTTCTTTAATGGTAATTGTTCTTTTGTAAGTAGAAAACTATAGCAGAAGCATGGAGAATTTAACCTTTGCTGATCATTGATATGCAAAGGTTTAAAACCGTCACCCACACTCAGTGCTTGTGTTGATGAGAGGAAAAACTTTGACTTCTGTAAAATTGCATCAGACTTCCTGTTACCCTGACGTTCTTTCTGTCACTTTATATAGAAAGCTTATTTACTTTTCTTTATACCACATGAACAGAGCACTTGCAGAACTGGTATTTTTTTCTAAGATACTCATCAGTTAATGGTTTTGCACAGTGATGTTTGACTTAACTGAGAGAGTCTAGCATCAAAAGAAGGCTGTGAAATGGACTCCTGGCCTGATATTCATGTACTGGTTAGGAGTGTTGATTTTTATTGTATTTTTAGTTTGTTACACATTAAAAGAACAAAGGTAAAGCTCACTGGATCGTTATTTAATTAATCTTTTGTCTGTGCATTCAGGAAAAGTGTCTGTGCATTCAGGAAAAGGTTCAAGGCCTTCTTTTAGATATACTGAAAACAGATTGGGTATTATAGTCCCATATAAGGGTGACAAAAAGTTCAGTTGAAACAGTACTTTATCCACCTTTACAGTAAGAAGAAACTGTTGGGAGAGTGTGTGCATTTTTGTTGTTTTTTGTTTGTTTGAGGTTTTTTTCCCCATTATGGGAGAGGTTGGGATTTGATTAGTAGCACCATCTATTCTCTTCTCCTTCCCTGATCAAGGTTGTGTTTCACTTTAAAGATATGCTCTTTCATGTGATAAATCTCAACATTTGAAGATGTGAAGATCCTTAACAGGCTTTTTGCTAGTTTTCTGATCTACAGAAGAGTGTTTTTATTGTTTTTAATAATTTATTGAATGGATTCAGCAGCTGGCAAATATGTCTTCTCTCACAATAGATAATTTGTTTTCTTTTTCTTAAAGCTAATGTCTTTCATAAAATTTAAAGGTATTTATTCAGAGTAGCCAATTCAAATTAGCCACTAGCAATGACTGCCTTTTTGGTGCACTAGTTCTCAGGGTATCAAGGCAATGGCAGAGTATAGCTTTTATCCAAGTTTTGCATTTTGACATGCGTCACTAGCATGTCACTAGACCTGTATTTATAGAAATTATGCTATTTATATCAGATATTAAATAGCTCATTAAAGAAGGCATATGTTTTACTGTAAGTTCCTGATACAGTGGGCAAGAATGGGAGTGGTAATTTGTAGGTTGGTCTGTACCACAGATAATCTCTTTAAACAAAATAGCTACTAAATCTATTGCCAAAGCAGGATAGAAGAAAGGATAATACTTAGTTACTTGAAACCTGCCTAGTCTGGAAACGTATTCTTTCTCTCCCATGTTTGAATGATATTGTGGATGAGGTGTTTCCTGTGGCTACTTAAAATGAAGATCATGAGCAAGTTATTAACTAATGTGTAATCTAGACTGCACCAAACTGTCTGAGGTAACTGTCCAGCTGATGGCTGCTTTTATCTTGCTTGATTCCAACTTTTTAAAAGCTGGTGCAACCACACTGGCTAAAGTAACGTTATGGAGATTGTCAATCAAGGTGGAACTGGGTGTGCTGTACTCATTCTTCTGTACAGTGTAATGTAGATTAGATAACTTAATTCGATTCATTTTACTAAATATCTCAAATATCCAAATAGCACTTTTCACGTAAAGTGCTTTTTTGGCTATTTACAGTATTTCAGAAGTAAATATTCAAGCTAGTCTAACTGTCAAAACTACAAGTTTTGTTTCAGATGCTCCAATAATAATAAGCACTGATTGTGCTGTTACAGAAGTATTTTCTGAGTTAATACATAGGAAACATTGACAGGACAGAAGCTTATTTTCCAAGAAAAATGTTAAATCACAGGCCATCTTGAAAATGCAAAAGAGATTGTGTGAGTGCATTTAACCCTAGAGTAAAGTGGCTACTGGAATAATTTGGATACTTTGGAGCGTGGGATATGGACATTGAGCTGTAGCTAATGAGCCCATTTGGAGCTGAACTAACTCTGTGGAATCATTTCTGTGTTTTTTGTGTCGTGCTCTTCAGTGTCTGGTTAGGGGATGAGTAGCACAGCACAAGTTTAGTGCCACGCTGGATACTTCTGTTATGATGGTCACTCTCTGACCTGAATAGGTGCTCCCACAAAGCTGGAAAGCTTCTTCTAGAGACAATTCTGAGCAGTTCTCCTGGAGTCAGGCCTGGTGTGGTCATGCTTAGTCATGCTATCAGACCCAGACGAGTTCTATGGTTGGCTAATTAGGGATAGCTGAATTGTACTGCTAGCATTCCTAGGCCTGGGAACGTGTTGCTGAAACACCAGACCTGAGCCAGCTTCAGGAGCCTAACTTGGATTTCATGCCTTGTGAAAGTGCCCAAACTTGTTATATACTCTAGGAAGAAACCATGTTTCCACAGTTCTGTGCTTGGATTGGTAAATTTTAGTAGGACCCAAGCTGATTCAAATGTAGGTTTCTGGGTACCTATCTTCATTCACAGATGATCTGCAGTCTGGACAATATACCCAGCGATAAATGAGGATTGATTGACCTGCATTCATCACAAGATGCTGTCTTGCTGCTTCATGAAATTTTATGCTGGAAATTAGTCATATTTGTATGTTGTAGTCCCATGCAATCCTTCTTTTGCTTATAGGGCTACAGTCCAAGGTGGTATTTCCACTGACTTTAAAAAAAATATATATTTTGTGCCTGCCTTCTCTTACTTTTCTTCTTTGTAACATGTACTTGCGTGAGAAAGTGCTAGGACTGATTTTTTTTTTTTTCCCCCCCACAAAGGAGCTCGTTTATTCTTTAGTATGGAAATAATTTATGACAAGTGTTAGATTTTTCTTGTTGTGTGTTTCTTTTTTTTTTTTTTTTTCTCAACCAGTTACTGGAATTCCATTGACCAGTCATATTAAAATAAATTCTAATAGCTTTTCAGATATTTGCTGTTTAGCGTGAAGATGGCTCTGACTTATGAGGACTGTTATTAGCACTAAATTATGCTAATTTATATTTAAACATTTTGTAGGTATAGAATGCTGCTCTTTGGCAAGATCTTTTACAGAAGGCATCTCTAATGTGGGGATTTGGAAGGTAGTATTTGTGATATGAATGGCACTTATTTAGCCTTGATGTATATGTATAGTGTTTCCTCCCCTCCTCCTTCCCCCCACCCCTGCAAATTTCTTATTAAAGATCTCCTTATAATGAACTGATTTTACTCAGAGATTGCAGGGTATGATGTAGAAAGAACGAACAGTTCCAGTAAGTGAAGCTGATGTAGTTGTATGAGCCTTGGTCAGTGATAAGTTCTTTTACTCTAAAGGCACAGCAGGAAAGCAATGTGGCTGACCAGGGATGACTTCACAACAGTGGTATTGTAATTGGAAGCTAATATTTCCTCTTGTGTGGATGTGGCTGCTGGAGTAGCTAGAGGATTAATCTGGAAGCTCTGAAGAAGTAGTGGGCATGAATCCCCTGCAAGGCAGATGTTGCAGCCTTTGAGGCAAGGTGATGGCCCTCTTCTGTTAGAAGAAAGAAAGGAAACCTCTTTCTCCAGTTCCCTGCTCTCCCTTTGTAAGGTGCTAGCTGGCATTTCTTTGGGATCGGGACATAAGATTAGATATAATCTCTTAGCGTCATTCCCAATGACTAGTGGTTGACACAAACCTGGTTCCCTGGCTGTAAGACAGGAGTGCCAGATTGCTGCGGATAACCTGCATCTGTTTGTGAATATGATCTTGTCTGTTTGAGTAAAGTGGGCAAAGGTCACTCATAATCTGCAACTGTCCATGCTGGGCGCCTGTGTTTATATTGTTTAGGCAAGTGTTACCGCTATCATGAGGATCAAGTTGTCTAAATCATGGTCAGGAAAAAATTCTATGATCTCTGCATCTCCAAGTTTGTTTTGTTTTGGTGGGTTTTTTTTTTTTTTTGGGGGGGGGGGGGGGGGGAAGGTAAGAAGGGGGTGCCAGCATGCTGGTCTCCAGAAAGGTGGTGGCTACTGATCTCAGAGCAGTTCATCTAAGATTTCAGGCTTTCCTGTGGATGTCTTTGTGTTCTTTGATAGACTACAACTCTTGCACTGTATCTCATACCCTCTTTCTGATATTTGGCTCCAGGTGGTTTCTGCCACAGCAAGAACCTCTTCCGTTTCGTTCCAGGCCTGTTTTTGACCAGGCTTTAACACTTTCTGGCCATTATCAGATAGCAAGTTGATGGGCTTATACGCAAAGCTGCTGATTATATTTGTTCTTTTGACTTGCACCTGAGATTGTTCCTTCCACTTGCCTCAGAGGATCATAGAGAGTAGTATCATTATGTTCTATTTTTATCTGGAATTCTAAATGAATTTTAGCATGTGCTGCTGTGCAGGTGTGACTGGGTGTTTACCAGAATGGATACCTAACTGCATTTGCTGCCAAACTTTCTGCGATATACACCAATTGGGTGAAATTTTGCAAAAATGTGCTATTTTTTAAGTGTAGTTTAAAACTTATCATTTTTTTGCCTCTTGACTTGTCTTAAAAGAATAAGCTTTCTCTTTCAGGTTTGCTGTATAGTCAGCTCTCTGTCTCTTGCTCTTCTGTTGTAATACAGTACTGTGAGACTCTCTAGTCTCCAGAATAAGAGGTAATATTTCTACCTCTTAAGTAGAAACATAAGAAAGCGCTGAGATGCATGGCATAAATGTTAGGAAGATGTTAATGGACAGCTCTCAGAAAATCCACTAAAACTGTGCTTTTCTTAGTACCGAGAATGTAAGATTGTAGCATGTTCTTTGTGCTTGGTATCTTGGGACTAGTGGACGTATCTCTGTCGGGCCCTTTCCTCTTCATCTGTCCTCTGCACTATCTTGCAAAGGACCGCAACACCTCCAGAATTAACTTTCACGTCAATGGCATCAGAAAGTGATGCTTAGTGGGCAGCACTGGAGAGTAAGATCTGAACACAAGTTAGACTATGACAAACAATTATTTCTTCAAAAGGGAGCTGTGACTGTTACATTGGACAAATATAGCAACTGTGACAAGGGGAGATTTTGAATGTCCCTTTGCAAGAAGGGGGCTGTGATGGGCATGAGAATATCTTGAAGGTCTGACTCTAACTTGCTGTTAGACGCTTAAAAATGCGATGCATCATTAAGAAAAAGGGGTTAGATGTCCAAAGTACTTCTCTTGGGCTTAAAGAGAATGTGATAAAGGGAATTATATAACCTTTAGAAGGATGGCTGGGGGACTTGGGTAGCTATCTGATTGCTCTTTGGCCAGCTAGCTTAGAGGGGAGGCATCCAGCTTTAAGCAGTCTTATTTCAGAGTTTTGAAGTGGCTACTCATTGACAATGGAAATAAGTACAATAATTGCAGTAGTCTGTTTAGGTTAACATAGTACCTTTTCTTTGCTAAGTGTTTTACTTGTATGTAGATTCATGCACTTTTTAAAAATAAAACTAAGTATATATATTTTTAAGTCCACTTAAATACAACCAAGCAGCAATTTAAAAGTGAAAAACGTGCATCTAACTGGTCAATGAATACCTGCTTTAAGGTATACTTGGTATGTGAGCATCGGCAGAGTTCACCTATATATCGAGATAGATGAGAACGTACGTTTTATTCTTAAGTACAGTTTATTTAAAAAAAAAAAAAACAACACTTTGTACGAAACTGCCTTTAAAATCAGTTTCCTTTGGGAATGAGGATTAAGTGTTTTCTTTATCTTTCAATAGGAAGATGCATCTGGCTGGCTAGTACCAGGAGAAGGGTATACACCTGAACCAATGGAATTTCATCACCTAAGTGAAATAGATATTAAGCTTCAAGTACTATCTGATGGGGATTTTTCTGCAATTCAGAGCTCTTGCTCGAAACCTCCAAGCCAGATTTATCAGGTATATTAAAGAACAGAGCTTGTGTATTGCAGATTTCTTGTTTGAAGTGTGTGTTGAGATCTGGTGCAAATAAAAATACACTAGGCATTTTTATTTTCTTTTTTTGCAATTTTTTAGCATCTTCTATTTGATCTCAAAGTATATGTGTTAAAGAATGAAGTCGTTTCAGTGCGATCTTTGGCTATAGAAATCATATGGAAAATAATGCATTGCTGTTTCTGAGTGATTTATTTTTCAAGGACTGTCATCTTGTTGTTAGTATTTGTTGAAAGTATGGAATTAACAATAAATTTCATATACAGAAGTTGGTAACTCAGACTTTAGCTGCAGAAGGGCTGCAGGGGTTTGGTCAACATAGTAGCACATTGTCCGTGATAATTGATCTTTGGGACCTGGAATTAGGTTTCTTCTTATTTCAGCATTCCAAAGGTGCCTCATCAGTTAGGATCTTAATGATAAAGAAATTATCAATGAGCAATGTTAAAGACTATAGAAAATATTAAAATTGTGTATCTGGTTTTTCAGGGTCTTTGTTTTCTTTTTCCCATGCCAGCAGTAATAAGAGCTGTTGGAATCTCAGCTTTGAGAAATGACTGTTTGGATTTTGTGAAAAGACGACTGTGATTTGTCATATACCATGTCCCAGTAACGTTGTTGTCCGTAATATCCTGGGTGAAATAAAACATAGAATACCATAGTCTGTATTTTCACACTTACTTGCACAAAACTTATTTTATATTGTAAAACTTCCAGTTTGTAGCCAGGACAGGTGTATCAGAGGCTCTGTAAGAGCGTACGTTGGCAAAACTATGTCTTCAGTTATCCGCTTAATGTGAAATATCTCTTTGAACAGTTAAAATAACTGATTTTTTCTTTTTGCTTTTTAAAGGCAACGTTATATCTTTAACTACATTTTAATTTCATTTTTGTATTGACTTCTTTATGAACTTCAGGTTTTATTTCTCCTGAAGTAGTATTTACTATTGCTGTAAGAGATCCAGGGGAATTGCATTTTGATGTGTGTGAACAGCAGCTCCCTCTAATGGTTAATTACTTACATGAACTCGGTTATGCAGTAACTTCGAGGTCATGGACCTGAGCTTGCAAATGATTGCTGGATCTTGTGTTCACTGTTGTGAGAAATCTACTTGAGGTTAGTGTGATTGCTGTGATGACGAATACTCCCCTTGAGAGCACTGGTCCAAGTGATTGTGGTCACTTCCTTTTCAGAAAAAAGCTATGAAGTATTGGACTGGAAGCTTGCATTTATGTGTACGCTTAAAGAAAAGAGTAATGCATTATCTTTTTGAATAATACCAAACTTAAGCAAAAAGAGAGAGTTAATTCCATAAATGAACCTTCATTAGTTAAAGCTAGTTGCTCTTCGATTTTGTCTATGGAGTATAAAAGAATTTTTAGATATTGTAGCTCTGGGAAACACATGCAGGATTCCTTTCATTTTGTGGTGTTTTTTTTTTTTTGTTCAGATGAACTTTCACATGCGAGTCACTTCAAAGAAATGTACCAAACAATGGAACTATTTAAAGGTGGTTTTGTAAATGTAGAGAAAATTGTAAACGGAATAAATACAAGATAAAATGTAGGAGACTTTCGTTATTTAAAATAGAATTTAGAAGGACTCTAATTGCCTAAATCCAAATCTAATTTAAAAACAAAACAAAACAAAACAAAAGCAAACTCTGCCGCTCTGCAGATTTCTAATTCCAGAAGTGTCTGATTCCTTGGTGCCTTTCCATTTGTCTCCAAATTCCTTTACTGTCTGCATTCCTGCTTCTCTGCATGTCCTGAGCGTCAGCCCTCTGGAGAGGGTTGGATGTCTACTGGCTGCCTCAGTTTCATTGAGGTTCAGACAGTGGGCAGGTGAGTGTTAAGTTCTTTGTGAAGCTTGATTTGGTAAGTGCAGTCAGAGTGTGTCTGACACCATGACATGACTGGGCTTGTTTATGTTTACATATAATTGCAGCTGCTAATTTTTTCTGATGGCAAGTGGACGAGAGAGTAGTTGTGTCAACTTCTGGAAACTTGACTGCTTTCTGACTCTGGAAGCTTTCTACTGGATCTAGCCTTTAGTTCTGCATTCTTGGTTGTAGTTATTTTTGTGGTTGTACCTAAATAATTCCTCTTCGATATATGCATAGAGTAATAACTGTTAAGTTCTGAATTTGGGTATGAGAATTAATTCTCAACCCCTTCTGTGTTCAAATTCCTGTTACAGTTGCTTTCAAAAAAAAAAAAAGGAAGCAACATGTGGCAGTAGCTGAAAAATTAATAACTGTTTTGAGTTTAGAGCTTCATATCAGAAGGCATAAAGAGTAACTTTTTTTGCAGGCAGTTGATTTACATTCAGTGCCACTCGTTTTTTTTTTTTTTTTTTTAAAACAGCCTTGTCTATCACAAGCAATAGCTACCAATATTTTCATAAACTTAAATTTTTATAAATTTGCCTTTTTTTAACTTGTTGCTGTTTTTAGAGCATCAGTTCGGATATCAGAAAATATTTAGGTCACAGAGAAATATCAGAATTCTTTATACAGAATGTTTTTTGGAACCTCGTCAAAGATAATCTGATTCATGATATTGAATTCTATCATAGAACCTGTTAGATGGGAGAAGACCTTAGCTAACAAAATTCAGACCAGTGTCTAGGGAATGACGCTGCTCTCATGAGAAATGAGGGGAAGTCTCAGATGGGACACGGTTTCTGTCGTTTGAACTGGGATAAGTTCACAGTACATCAGAAAAAGGAAGATACTTAAAATCCTACAGAAAATGAGGTGGAAAAATAGCCTTAGAGTGCATTGTACTTGGAACACTTCATGGAAACTTCATGGAAAAGCTAACCAGGTGAAGTTGCTATCATAGTCTACAGAAAGCACAGAGGAAGAATTTTGTTCTCCACGTTCAGGATGTGGCAGTGCTGTTCTTTCTTCTGTATCAGTTCCAGCTAATTCTAAATTTAACTTGTTCCCATGTCTGTGATAATCTTAACTCCTTCTCTTGAGCCTAATGTTTTTTCTTTCTTTGCAGCCATTCACTACTAATCTCTGCACCTTCTGGATGGTTAAAATGTCTGTTTTATGATACTATTTCAAAGATGTAGTGCATTTCCATTTAGTCTCCCCACTACCTCTTTTGCCTTCAGTAGGATCTGAGTCAGAGTGCATTTTTCATCTCGCATTTGATCTCCTTCTGCACTTCCACTGTTTCATCAGTAGTTCTAACTAAGATATTTCCCCCCCATCTAATTTCATTGCAGCTCTTTCAGGTTGTGCTTAGGTTTGAAATGTTCTCTTGCAGCTATCGAAATGTGTATCATTTAGCTCACTGAAATTTCTTGTCCTATTTTTTAGCTCCTTGTTTAGACTATGACTGCTATTTGTTGCAGTATTATGTTTTAGGTTGTACCTGTCAGAGCCATGAGGGCTCTCCTGACCCTCCTTGTCCCTGTGCACATCCCTGGGGCCTGCCCACCCTGCCCAGCCTTAGGCCTCCGTTTCAGCCCAGCCTGGGGCTGTCGGTCCCTGCCCCAGTGAAACTGTAGCAGTGCCAGTCTCCAGCCCTGCCATGGTCCTGGTCCTGCCCTGGCCCAGCCTCATCCCATCCCTGGAGCCCTGCCAGGCCATCAATGGGCTGTGTCTGACGCTGGTTACCCTCGCAAGGCCTGATCTGGACCCCAACCCATGGGATGACTGCTTGGCCTGGCCCCATTCCTGTGAACCTGCCTGGTGATCAGTAGACCCAATTTTAACTTTGACCTGTGGATTGACTTCCCAGCTTGTCCTTGGACCTGCCTCATCATCATTATACTGCCTTATTCTCTGGATCCTTACTTGGGCTTTGCTACTGTCCTGCTCACTTCAGTCAGGTACTGCAGGCCTGGGCCCTGGCTGCTGAGGCCTCTGTCCTGCTGGCTGTGTTATCCCCCTCAGTTCCCATCCCTAGGAAGCAGCTGACCCTTGCTGCTCCCTGACAGTACCTTCTAGATACCATATATTTTTGGTTGTTTTATGACATACTTAATGTACTTCTGACTGCTTGGAGAAGTAAGTAATAAGGTATGGAGAAAAAAAAAAAAAGAAAAGAAAAAAGAACGAGCATTCTAGTTTTCCTGTTTCATGCTCTGTTTTTATTGCTTCACTGGTGATAGCAGTTTTGTGTAAGTGGAGAAGCCTCAAACCTTGAGAGAGTTGGAAAGTACTGGGATAGTTGGCAGCGTGAGGAATAGATGTACAATGAAGATGACTAAGGGCTGCAGATGCACTCCTAGTTCTGGTGCTTCCTAATGCTTGAGGCATACACTTTTCATTCGTAATTACTTGTGTGTGTATTTCTGATGGAGGAAGAAAACAAACAAGATGAGAAGCATTCTATTTAGTTGTGCTACCCACTTGACAGCCCACATAAGTGCCAGTAGCAGGTTTGGAACCTCTTTTGTCAATGTGATGCTTGAGGTAAGAGAGTAACTGATGACACCGAGGTTCATCCTGCCCTGGGAAAAGTGAGGTGCAGTACCAGCAAACAACACAAATGTGCTGACAAAAGGAAGGACTAGCCTGAGATGCTGGGCTCTCTGCAGTCCCTAGAAAAATATGTTCTGTAGTAACTGCAGTTTCTTCTGTTTATTTTTTTCCTAACTGTTCTAATCCTGGCTTTACCCAGCCTTTCCTTTGCTTTCTCTGTTCTACTTCTCTTTGGTTCCTGTACCCTTGTATTCTTACGCTTTTGATCCAGCTAGCTTCATGGTCCAGCCAGTAGGTTTCTTCCTCAGAACTGCTGCCCATTTCCTCTTTCATTGTATCTCCTTTCTCACCCGGTTCATGTTTTTCTTCACCTCTGCCCAACACCCAAACATATTTCATTTACTCATTTTCCCCCTTTTTGGTTCCATGTGCCTCATTCAGTTGTCTTTCTCCTCTTTTCCTTTCTTTTTTCCATTCTCTTGCATAGCTTCCCTCATATTTTTTCCTCATACATCATCTGTTCCTCCTGTCTTGTAGGCCCAGAGCAACAGGTTCTAGGCATGTCCTAGGTATAATATTAGTTTCTTCTGAAATGAGTTGGTTGATGAAACAGGGTTTTAAGTAAAGTTTGTGGATGACATTAAATTGGCAAAGGTTGCAAATATTCTGGAAAATAACATGAGAATTCATAATGATTCTGATGGATTATATAAATATTTTGAAATAAGGCATGGATTCAGAAAGTTTAAGTGCTAATTACTGCATGTAAGAAAGAAAACCAAATAGATGAGCAACATGAAATGGGAATAACTGGCTAAGCACTCCTATCCAGAAAAAGGATCTGAAGAAATTAATCAACCAAGTGATGCTTTTGCAAAAAGATCTGTTTTGTAATACATTAACATGAATGCCACATGCAAAACAAAGGAGGTAATAGTTCTGGCTGTCTGCCCCGTGTTGGGACTAATTTCAAGTGTTTAAGGACAAGTTTTGTAGTTGTTTCTTCAGTGGAGTACAGCAACTAAATAAGGAGGTAAACTAACTAACAGCAATGGAAGGCTCTGTAAAACCAGTTGGAAGTGAAAGACATTCAAGGTACTAACACAGTGAATTAAATATGCAGAAATTACTTTACTTTATAAATCTTCACACGTATATTCTAAACTTAGAGAGGCAACATATTTGTTGGTGAGACTAGACATTGGTAATATCCAAAACTGATGGTGAGAATCTGGCCTTGCTGAAATCTCTGGTAAGTTTTCACTAACTGGTTCAGGGATTCAGCCTAGACTGCATTACCACTTCTCCCCTAACTGAGGGTAACTTACTTGCTAGATAAAGATGCTGGCACAGGCACTGTGGAAGGCAAATCTGAATGCACTGCAGTATTTGTTTCCAGGGAGTGTGGCTTTTTTAATTAAGGTTCTAGTGTTACTATAAAAAAAAAAAAACCAAACCTAAATTACAGATAAATTGCTGTTTCCTATCACTGGACAGTACTTACTCAGATCTGTGTTTAGAAATACTGAATAAAGAAGATTAGTGTAAGAACTACATATGTAATGCTGAAAACTTTTTTCCAATATGTCAAGAATTGTTATGGAACACAAGTGTAAACTGGGAGGAGAATACCCTTTATTTTGGAGAAGAGTCTAATTTCAGTGGCATCAATCTTTCTTCTAAATATTGATGCTGCTGAAATTTTTTCTGATTTGCAGGAGATGAGGATCTCATCTGTTGAGGCTCAATAGTATATAATGCATTAGTGATGGGGAACTGTGAACAAAATTATTGGTGTCTAAATCATCTGCTTGGATTTTCATTTGAATTTTAGAACTAATTAAAATGAAATTAGCCTAGAGTAACATGTCATAAAGATGCACATTCTTTTCTTCCAAGAATTGCACTGGATATAACTTTCAAAGCAGACACTTAATCGTCACTGGCTTAATGACAGAGCTGCTTCCTGCCACTTGTAACTACATTGGCTGGATATAGGAACTGTGCTCTGATTCTGAAATCTTTAACAACTGGCTTTAATTATGCTACAGTACCATAGTTTAGCTGTTACAGAGAAGCATGCATATTCATCTTTTGTGCAATCAGTCCAGCTGGATTCAGAATACTTTTCCATGACTAATATTCTCTTTTACATGGAAATGTTTCTCATCAGAACTTTATTTCTCTCTGAAGCATTTCTTTCTTCTGGTGCCAACTTAATTAAATATTTAAAAAATACTTTTGTGTTACTCAGTATTTTAGGGGAAAAACAAATTAAACTGAATGTAATCCTGGAAGAAATAGGAGAATGGTAGGGTGAAGAATATGAATTGTAAGACTGAGTGTGATGACTACATTTACCAATTTGAAAAGCTGGAAAATAAAATGAAATGGAGACAGTGATTGAAGAAACAACAACATCCATATTCTTGATTATCTTATAAAGATAATTTCTTTAATGTAGCATGTTACCTTGATGCCTTCTTTTGTACCTAACCAGGTTCCTTTTATTGGAAAAATATTCCATCTTTCAACTATAGGAGTAGGTTACAGTTGACAGTTTAAAACTAAAGAATTACTCTAAAGGATAAAAGATTATGAAGAGATCCTAATATTTTCATTAATGAACTCTGCAATATACTCCATGCATCTGCTTCTCCACAGCAGATGGAGACTTTGACAGGTATCTCTAACTCAAGGCATGGTTAAAAGCATGTTAATAAACAGATCAGCCTGTTTTGTAGCTTAAAAAGATTGTAATGCACCAGTATGTTTCATTAGGTGGGTTTTGGTTTTGTTTATTTTTAGAACTTTGAAGAAAAGGGCGTGCAGCAAATAATATCAGTTATTTCAGATACTGGTTATTTACATTTATCTAATGGTCCTTACAGCTTTGGCTATTCTAAGTACTTGCAATTTCCCTTGTGTAACATAGTTAACATTTGTATTGTCTGCTTCATCCCAAAGATTTTTTTCGAGCTTTGTTTCAATGATAATAAAATTGAAGCAGAAATTATAGCAGGTGCAGATAATCAGAGTTTATTAGAGATTAACAAAATGTTTTGAAGCATTTGAAACTTTGACAATAAAATGTTTTTCATGCAGTAGTGCTTCCTGCATTTATTTAATGCAGATATCTTGAGAAAAATGTTAGAGAATGAGTACACGGGGGAAAGCCATAACTTTGCTAATGTGGTGTGAGTTCTGATCAGTTGCTATTCAAAGATGAGATCACTGAGACTGTAAGAACTAATTCTGTAAAAGCAGCAATTTAATGCTTCATACTGGTCAAATATCAAAAAGACTATTAGGAAAAATTCTGAAAGAAATACGTAATGAAACAGAGAATGTCACTGTGCTGCTGCATAAATCTGTAGTGTACCACAGTTGTGCAGTCATAGCATAGCCATATCTCATAAGCACTATAGAAATGGAAAACTGGTTACAATAATGCTTAGAAGCGTAGAATGGATTCTGTGCCAAGTGTGACTTGCACAGAGAACATTCTTCAGTTTGGAAAAGAATAAGAGAGGATATGATTGCAAAGTATGCAAAATCATGATGATCAAAGATAGAGTAAGTAATAAGAAATTTTAACCATCTCATCTCATGCAGGAACTAGAAGAACTGAATACAACTAGCAAATGGCAGATTCGAGCTAAAAAGCGTATTTCTTTGTGTAGCATTCAGTTATGTAGCGGGCCTCTGCCACAGGTCATTGTGGATGCAAAGCGTACATGGTTTGAAACACGAATAAATATAAAGAAAGGTCTTTCAAACCCTATTCAATGCCAATATGCAATATTTGCCTTGGGAGGTCCCTGAACTACAAATTATTGGAGTCTGGGATAGTATATTAAGAAACTATCACTCTGGGTTTGCTCTTATTCTATGCCAATGTGTACATACTTGTTATCGGCTCTTCCTGGAGACAGGATATTGTTGGAGACAGTCATTCTTATGTTCTTAAGTTCTGTTATTAACTTTGTTTCTGAAGACTTTGTTATGATAGCTGTATAACTTTCCTATTGATCATGTTTCTTTAGCAGAGTAAGTCCGTGAAAATAATGTGATTATTGGTCATATTCCATAGTATTTCCACTAAACTGTACCTTAAAGAGGAGAATTCCTTCACACCTTTAACAACTTTGATTCTGTTTTGACATCTTTGTCCAGCATGGTTTTTTCAGTGTTAGTTATTTTTAGAAAAGTGTTCTATCACTCAAGGGATTAGAACTTACATTTCAAAGCTGAGAATTCCATAAAAACTTCATTTCAGAATGAAATTCAGTGAAAATCTGCTAAAAACCTCTGTTCTCAAGGATTCTGAAGAATTAATATTTGGTTACACAGTGTTACAATGTATGTCCTGTTCCCCCCACCCGCCTAGGCTGTAAGGAAGGTATGTCTAGTTAATGTCATGTGTTTTATTCAACTTCATTCTATAGGTGTTGTATTTTTGTGATTTTTTTTTTTTCCCCCTCCTTTTAGAGATGAGGACATTTCAGAAAGTGTGAAGCTTCCCACTAAATTCATTGCTTATTCATTGTTTGCATTATTTATTAGTGTGCTGATTTGTAGGGTAGGATTTGGAATGCATATGACCTTTCTGCTCATTGTTTTATAGAAATTAACAGAAATTTCAGTTTGCAATCTTGGAATTAAATAGAATTAAAGAAATTGTGGGTGTTAGTTTTTGTGGAAATGTTGAAGCAGGTTGTTTTTGCTTCTGTTTTCCAGTAAATGTTCAAAGGTCAGGTTCTATCCAGCCTGCTCTAAGAATTGGTAGGTATCATGGGAGAGATCACTATTCAAGAAAGGTTTGTGGAAAATAAAGCCATCATGTTTATCTCAATTGTGAATTCCTTTTGATGAAACAATGTTGCCTTACTACAGAAGCAACCGGGCTTGCAATCATACTGCATATGATAAAAGGAAAAATAACTTAGGATGCACTACTTTTCTGAAGTCTTAAGAGCTTGCCCATAAGTGTTTGCAGTATTTGAGCTGTCTCTATATAAAGTGAAACATGTATGCTCGAAACTGTCTGAAGGACCAGGACACAGATCGGTATAAAATTTTATTTCAGGAAAATATGCGGAGAAGTTAAAGAATTCGAAGGTGATAAGTTTTGGATTGTATGGCCCCTGTTACTGTCCCCTGTTTAAATCTTGCTGATTCTACAGTAGGAATATTTTCCAGAGATGTTATATGCAAATTGAGCTGTATTTTTTGATTGAAGGCTGAGTTCATGTAGAAGTATCAACTTGTAGTCCCTTGCATACAACCTCCAGAATAAAATATTGAGAAGTGTAATATAACCTTTAGTGACTTCTCAATACCACTAATTGCATGTTCTTATAGATGTATTCATAACGCTGCTTTTTAAACCAAGTTATAACCACGGCTCTAATCCACGCTGAGCACTAATAGCTCAGATGGCAGTGTCTCTACATATGTGCAGATCAAGACTGGATTTAGAAATTTGATTGCAGAAATAGCTGTAATTTGTTTTTAAAAAAGAAAAAAGTGAAATATGATGCCATCACCCTTTTCTTTCCTTTCTCCCACTACTGTCATGAAAGGTTTCATTTGCATTAAAATCGCCTAAAGAAAAAAGCCATGCAAAAACAATTCTTCTTGATAGAGGGAGCTTCAGTTGCTATACTCTAGGTTCCTTTGCCAATTCTATATTTATATTCTACGTAAAAAGGTCATATTCTTGTTTCATGTAATAGGCAGAAGTTTAAGTTGTTTTTTTTTAATGTTCTATATAGACGTCAGTTGTGTAGTTTTCTTGCCGTTGGGCATCATATTTAACTAATAAGCTCTTAATATATTTAAAAGCCTAGCTTTAGACACTCATTGTTAGGAATTATGGCTTTACATGGTCCACATCATACTTAGCCCACTTTGGAGAGATTCCAGTCTTTAGCAGGTGATGCTGTTTGTATCTCTGTCTGTTATAAGAAAAATTAATTAGGATTGTGGTAGTGCTGACAATTGCTGATTGTAAATATACATTGAAAGTTTTGTACTGTATTGAATTATTTTTATTCTCAAGGAACTAATATTGTGATTTGAATGTCAGAACTTATTAATTTATCTGTTGATGAGGAAAAATTGTTTTCAGATGGTCACAATTTTTATATATTGTAGTTGAGAATTTTGCAATTTAATATTCAAATTGCAAAAGTTATTTCCCTTTCCAATCAGAGAAACTACATGAAATTCTTTTCTGAATGGTTTAAGATTACTTAATCTGCTTCTGAAAATAAGAATGAATAGAGTATAATTTTTATTAAATGGCTGCTTATGCTCTTTTGGGTTAAACTGACTGACAAATTTTTTTTCTTGCAAAAGCAAACCCTGTTTTTTTTTCCCCCCCGACTACCTGTAACTTTGTAGTTTTGCCAATATTGTTGTTCTGAATGATCTAAATTACTTTCTGTTCTTGCATGTAGCAGCACTACATTGAACCTTGAATGTACTCTGCACTGATATGAATTTCAGATTCTGATCCAAGGCTACTGAAGAATGTATACCCACATGTTTAATAATGGCTGTGCATTGACTAATTCTTCAACTTACAGAGAGAAGTTTTTTTTCTCATTTTCTGTGAGGTCCAGTAAACAAAGCCTAAAATCATTCTAGGTCTGATTCTTCCTTTCCCTTCTCAGATTTGTCAGCGATGGCCTTATTCTGATCCCAGTATGGTAAACAGGAGTAAGCTTTTGAACCCCTCGTTCCGCTTCCTCTACTTTCTGTGCATTTATATTGCTGTAACAGAACTTAACCATCAAGTTTATAGCTATGGAGACTAGGAAATTTCTCTTCCAATGTGAAGGAAGAGAGTTCTTTTATTAAAGTAAGTCCTGCCTGATGTTTAGCTACTTTATTTAAAAGAAAATACATAATGAAAATTATGCATTTGTTAACTGTGAAATTGACATGTTATTCTAAATATTTCTGTATTTTTCTTACAGAAAACAAATGAACGCTTTTCTGGGTTTGAAACAATATCAAGTCTTATATTTAATTTCTGCCTATTCTTTCTTTTGTCAGGAATCTCTGGCTTATGCAAACAGAAAACTAGAAGCCGTTCCAGGTGAGAGGGTTCTGCGATACAATAAGGAGCACCGTGATCAGCAAAACCGTCTGAAAGAAATAGACCATCAGCTGAAATCCCTGGAGGGAGATCTTGTAAGTCTCCTTTTTTTATTTTTTTATTTTTCTCTCTCTCTCCTCAGTTTGTAAACTTTGGAGTTTATCATTCTGTGTATCTATACAGTAAAATCAAATTCTGCAACCTTTCACATATCCTGAGGGAATTTATGAAATATACAGGAGAAAGTTTCAAATAAAAAGTTTCCATATTCTGGGAAATATATATTTTTCAGTCCTAATGCGTGTTACCCATTAACACAGTATCTTTCAAAGTTAAAGAAATTACTCTCCCCTCTTCTCCCTAGAGGGGGATAGCATATAAAAATAATTGTATATAAATACATCTTTAAAGTATTTTATTACAGCTTATCTCATTCAGTGTTCATTAAAGGACCAGCTCTGGTGGTATGGTGTGCAAGAGTTATTGTGTGATTTAATTTTGCTTAATGAATTCAGTATGTTTCTGTAACTTGCCTTTTGTTTAATGCATTTCAGTTTTGTTTAATGAATTTCATAGAGGCAAAAGAAGTTAAAATATGAGTACATAAGAAAGATGTTAGTTATTCTAAAAAATTAGTTTTTTTTTTTAAGCTACATCACATCTCATCCTCATTATTGAGTAGAAGTGTTTAGGGAAAAGGCAATTTAAAATTTAAGAGGTTCTTAATCTAGTAGGCAGAAATTATATTTATTGCTAAATTATGACAAGCCTACACTAGCAGAGTTGTGTCTTGTCAATTACTGATCTTTTTTTCTTCAGTGGGTATAATTTATTACATTGTTCTGAAGTTGTCATAAGGAAATACACCTAAAAAAACTAGTGGTGAGGAACCTCTGGGACGTGAGATTTTTTTTTAATATATAAATTTTAAAAATGTGCTGTTTGATCTGTGCTGGAAGAGCTAAAAGAGCAGCCAATATTGAAGGAAGTTAGGAACAAAATATATACAACATTCAAACACAGGTGAATTTAAAAAGAAGATTCCTAAGATGGTACAGTTCTCGTATGGGTTGGAAGCCAATGTTGGTATTGGTTATTATATTGGTTCCCTTGTAGATCTTCTTAAGAGAACAGGAAGAAAATTTTTCTCTGTCTTGCACTTTTTTTTTTTTTTTTTTAATGACTGCTTGTACAACAGTTTGAAGGTTTGCCTTGCTCAGGTGGAGGCAGGAATGAAACCTGCTCAAGGCTCAAAAGAAGAAAGCATTACTGAGCTACCCCTAGTGGTCAAAAACTGCTTTTTTTTTTTTTTTTTTTTTTTTTAAAGGTTTGGACTTGTTCAGTTATGTTTTACCTTTGAGATGGGAAGGCTTTTGTTTCTTTCAAGAACGTGCTATATGTGGAGGGCAAACTAGTACGATAGTGTGTGAGAAATTGAAGTGAAATGAAAACTGGCATGGGCATTTTGATGAAGGGGTGCTGAATGTTTCAATTGAAATTCTAAATATTTTTCCACATTAGCAAGAAGCTTCAGTATAGTTAATTACTATAGTTAATGACTAAGAACCGTGACAATGAAGAAGGTGTTTGGGAATAGTGAGCGTGGATTTATCAAGTCATGTGCTTGATCCACCTTATTGCTTTCTACAGTGAGATGACTAGATCTGCTAAATAAGCTCGAGCACAGGGCTGCCACTCAGAGGGACTTTGGCTGGAAGAGTGGGCAAACAACGACCTTATGAAATTCATCAAGGACTAGTGCAAAGTTCTGCACTGGAAAGGAATAACGCCCTGTAACAGTGCAGGCTAGGGCCTGACTGGCTGGGGAGCAGCCCTGCTGAAACGGTCCTGAGGTAATTGCGGACAGTAGACTAAACATGAGCCAGTGGTGTGTGCTGGCACGAACAGTGTATGTGGCTGCATCAACATGAGCATCACCAGTAGATCAAGGGTAGTAATTATTCCTCTTCTCTTGGAACTTGCTAGTCTGCATATGAAGCATTGCATCTAGTTTAGGGCTCCCCAGTATGAGAAAGATGTTGACACACATAAGCAAGTTCAGTGGAGGGCCACCAAGAGCTTGGAGCGCTTGCCCTGTGAGGCTGAGGGAACTGGGCTTGTTCAGCCTGAAGTAGAGATGGCTCAAGGGGACCTAACAGGAGCTTTCCAGTACTTAAGAGGATGTTACTGAGAAGACAGAGCTCTGGACTCTTTACTGAGTTGCATGGAATTGGAGCAGGTTGCACAGAGAGAAAGTGAAATCTCCATCCTTGGAAATTTTGAAGATCGGACTCGATAAAGCTGCAAGCAATCTGGTCTAATAGTATAGCTGACCCTGCTTTTGAGCAGCAGGTTGGGCTAGAGACCTTCTGAGGTTCCTCTTAACTTGATTCTTTGTTTCTAACTGGAAAATGGGCAAGAATGTCTGTGCACTTCTCAACTAGTAATTGTTATCACTACATTAGAGGCAAAATAGTAATTTTTCGTGGTTTCATGGTGCTGTACAAGTTAGTTTCTTGTATTTAGTTGATTTTGGTGTTTTTCTTGTAGGCGTAAAAATGTTAATGTACAAGTTTGCTGTGTCAGACCAAAAATCCATTTAGTCCACCTTTAGATTTGTGGAAGTCCTCGTTCAGGAGTAGGCTTATGTTCAGCAATAATCAGAGTTGGGATACATACTATTCCGGTTAACTTTTTATAGCCTTCATATAGAGAATCTCCAGTGCAGATTGAAAGCTTTCAGATAGCAGCATAGCCACAGGGGTATAGTCTCAGTTACTGATAGCAGTGTAGCTGCAGTTTCAAAAGCTACACAGCCACTGTCTATTTATGCAGGGCCTTGGCAGAGTTTATGCTGACAGAGCTGCAACTGAACAGCCACTACGATTAGACTTCTAGCAGGAATAAAGCTAGCTTGGGTGCAACTACATGCAGTCCAGTCTTTGGATTGAGAAAAACATGGCTAATTGACACACGTTCTTCCTGGCATCAGTTAATTTTGCTTACTTATAGAGTATGGGAGCAAGGGTATTGACAGGGAGGCAGTGATCAACTGTTCACTCATGTGTGTGTCACTGTAGTAAGACAGCATATTTAGCTCTTCATCTGTTTATGGTATTAAAACAAAAGAAGAACTTCACTTTAATATATTGCTTTCCTGTATTACTGCTAGACAGTCAGAAGATGGGAGACAGAGCAATTCTGTGCAGCTTCAGTATATTGAATAGGTTAATGGGTAAACAGGTAAAATAAATCTGCATATTGTCATCTTTTCCTGGTCATTGACCTTTGTATCGCTTTCTGTCACTACTGACCTTGTTAATGAGGCAAACACAATCTGAGGAAGTGCATCTGGGAATTGCGCGATAGTCTGCAACAGGCCTGGGAAATGCAGTGGGCTGCTGACTCATTCAAATGTTTTGAATGTAAATGGGTCAGTTCCAAGGTTTGGTCAGGTCATAGCAGTATTCTTTGGTATCATGCTGCATGCAGACTCTTGCAACATTCCCAACATTATTTCATGGCTGAGCTGTATTTAGAACTCTAAATGGATAGCCTGTAGTATTTATTTTTAAATGATGCCAGGGGGCCAATGCATAACTTATGGCCAGGCAAGCTTCAAAGCATACTGTGCCAAGTGCATAAAGACAGTTACCTGGTAAGGCTGCTTTCACAGGTACATACTGTGTCTTTTCATCAGTTACTGCTCTGTAGTATAACTGAGATTTTAGCATATGGGTATGGGGTATCTTGTATTTTGTCTTTTGCGAGAAACTTGTGTTGCCTGAGTAAATAAAGAAGCGTCCAGCTATGAATGAAAGTAGGATTTCTCCTCTAATAATAATGTATATAGAAAATGCACGCTTTCTTGAGTGAAGGAAGGACAACCTCCAGAAAATACCACTTAGTTTCATATCATTGGTATCTTCTAATCACAAATCTCTGGAGAATATGGTTATTACTAGAGCAGACTGGACAGAATAGCATGGTATCTTCTGATGCGACAAGTTACAATTGGCTAATACTTTTTTGCTTGGTGCTGAGTGTGTGTGTCCCATCTGTATAAGTTAGCTAGGAGGTCTTATTCCCAGGGTCAGAATCTCTAAAAGTAAAGCTTTTACACAATGTGGATTGATGCCTCATTTCTATACCAAAGTAAAAGTTTGAATATCAACTGTTTTGGCTGCAAAACTGTTCTTTGCCAAAAACTATGAGATGAAAAGCTAAACTGAATGCTTGGGGGAGAGGAAGGAGTATGTAGGTGGCGTATTTCCAGAATAATTTCATTATTTCAGGAAATACTGTTTGTGATTCAATAGGTGGCACTCTTCACTGTATGTCAGTAGAAGAATGCCTAGGCATAGTTCTAGGGGATATTTTACTGGTGAAAAAGTTGCCATTTTTGTGCTATAAAATATAAATTGCGACAGATTTTCTCTCACATCTAGCAGGACTCCAGGTGTGCAACTTCTAATGTTCAGTTATTTTTCTAGCTCAGCTGATTAAATTGTCTGTTTAAAGTTCATGTTGCATTTAAATTTCTCATTTACTGCTTCCTAAACCACTGGAGTATAAATCCCACTATGTATAAATAGAGAACAAATTCTCTTCTCTGAGAAGAGCAGCTGATTTTTCAGCAGTTAGGAATATCATTTCTGAATGCATGGTTATAATGGTCTTTATAAGTTTAAATTATTTCATTTTTCACATTTAATGGCTGAGAGGTGATTTTTTTAAAAAAAACATATAAAGAAAACCCTGAGATGAAGTATTTGGTTTGTTTCCTAAGTTGAAATGATGGAAAGCTTAAGTAGGAAGAGTTTAGCTCTGCATGTTAGGAAGTTAAGTTGCAGCAGGTATAAAGGTAACTTTACTGAATTTTGCTTTTGTATAGAGAGAACTTGTATTTCTTCTACTACTATAAAACGAAGGAATAATCCAAATGAACTCATGCAATGGTAGTTTCGTTCGCCTTACTTTGCCTGTTTCTGCATGGAGGAGGAATACCTTCATAGTATTTCTGAAGCAGACTGTTAGATGCTGGCTTCTGAAATTGTAACAACATTTATGCATCACTCTGCTACACCTCACCTCATGTATGCTATGAGACATCATTGTTTCAGCTGGGCCTGTGGATGAGCGCACAGAACAGGGCTGGAAGATAACACTTTAATGTACTTTATGATCTTCATATAAAAATCAGAAAATCTGCTTAAATAATATACTTGAAGTAATGAAATTGAGGGCTGTGCGGTTTGAGTTCTTCCTTTACTTCTGTTAAAAAAAAAAAATTGTCCTCAGTGAATTAATATACCAAAGAAAGTATTATATGCATTGTTAAAATGCACTGTGAAGTTGTAGTCCAACTGAAATGTATCTGGATTGTGGTTTCTAGGCCCTGTTGAATTTCTTTTAGGTTTTAGTTTGACCTTAGTTCACTTGTTCTTCATTTGAAACCATGGCTGACTCTCTCCACATTCTTTCATCTTCCAGTTTCCTGGAAACCACTGAGCTTATCTTTGTTGGATGAATTGCATTGTTAACTCCTGCTTCAGAGAGGAAAAAAAACGTTCAGCTGCCAAATGTGTGTTGCTGAGCATTAATGAAAAGACTTTTTTATAGAAAAAATAATAAATGTAGTTATTTTTTTAGATTTTAACTAGTTGGCTATTTGCATTAATCCAGTAGCATATTTGGGTGATGTGCAAGTTTCCTCACAATAGAAGGTAAGGTTTAAAAGCATACCCAAGCAAGCTGTTAGGTAAGGTTTACTGACTACATGGATGTTTGGAGGCTGATTCCCTGCTGCCAAAATCTAGACACGGATGCTTGTTTTGGTGTTTTTGTTAAATATATACATTCAAATCTATATTGAGTGATGTGTGTAGCAACCTCTTATCATTACTGAGATATGGATACATACTTTTAAAATGTTTAACTTTTTTTTAATGGTCTTTCTTGTGGTAAGTACTTTTAAAACACAAGTTATATTTAGTTTGTCTGGTCTTAAATTTAGTGTCATCAGATGTCAATGCTTCTCTAGGAATTATATTTTCATAAGTGTATCTGATTCAGTGGTGAAACACAAGATATAATTGTTAATTATTCAAGTGTTTTCGATATCATATAGTATGATAATTAGATGTATTCTGTTATCTGAACTCTGATCTTTGCAGGAAAGTGAGCGATTTGGTGGAGGTGGTGCAGAGTGAACATATAAAAGCTAGTAAATACATCGGTGCTGTCAGGGAATGTTATCTGGAGAAGCTTACTCCAAAAGGCAGAATTCTTTTTTTCCTGATGCAGAACATATGTATCTGTGGGGAAGGAAAACACAGGATAAAATTTTTATTGTTTAGTGCTAGAGAAAGTTTTGTACACCATTCTGTGGCTTACTTTGGATCACGATGATGGGGGGAAGAGGGTGTTGGTGGTAGACATGACTTTATGCCAGCTCTTTCCCTGAAACTGATCAAACTCAACACGCCTGATCCTGTGGTCTGTAGTAGGCAAATTCTTCAGAAAGGAGAAATAAGTCTTCATCTAGACAAATTCTAGATAAATAATTTGTTCCTTACTTCTACCATTATTCCGTCCTTCCCCTGTAAAAGGAAAAAGAGAACAAAATGAATTCCTGTCATATATTTGGAAAGTAAGTTGTCTAAGATTAGGCAATCTTGTAATATGATTTTCTGTCACAATGTCCTTGCAGTGGACATAGGAACATAGCCATAACTTTTTTTTTTTTGGACTACTTTGTGCATTTGTAATCCTTCTAGGTTCTTCCTGTATGTTGTGCAGTAACGTTATACATGGCAAATATCTTTATTTCAATTCACATAATATCATATAATGTCTTCTTTCCCAGTAAGCATATGTTTATCCCTAAAAGTAAATTTTTTTTGCTAAAATGATTTCACATTAAATATTTCTTTGCAACAGCTTAAGGTGAAAAGGACAATGTATCTAAATGAAGTTGAGACATACCACTTTCTATGTTTTGTTTTTTTCCTTCAGAAATTATTTATGAAATACTAATGCTGTTTAGCCAAGCTTCAAACTAGATCTTGTTTATTGAAGCTTTACAGAATCCATTCTTATCAATGGTATTTGTACAAAAAAGTTTTCAGAATGAGAATGATGTTCTTCAGTGTTCTTCACTGGAGAGTTCTTCAGTGTTCTTCTTTAGTGTTCCGTGTTCTTCATTCTTCCGAATGTTCAAGTGTTCTTGACATAACTGCTACACACATGGAGAGCAATAAGAGAAAACTTTCCCAAAATAATACACAATACAAAATAGATTAATGAAAGTAAATATTCTGTTCATATGACTGACATTTTTCTACTTATTGGTAGTTTTTCCGAGTGCTACTGGACAGTAATAAAACAGCTGCTAGAATTATTTATAATCGATCATTTGAAAACAATTAAAAACAAATTGCATGAAGACTTTAAAATTCAACAAAATATAAATATTAAATATTACTTTATTTAAAATATTAAATTTAAGTTAAAATCTTCATGCTGTTTCTGATTTATATGGAAAATTAGCAATATCGTATACATCTCAATGCTAGGGCCAGTTAAACAGAATTCCATCCGTACTATGGTTAAATAACGTTGCCAACTTGCATCAAAGGTTCTCATAAGTATTTCATAAATACTAGTTGTGCATTATTCTTGTGTATTACATATCGTAGCTGGAATTTGATATTTTCAGTGAGACCTATTTCAAAAAAATGGCTTTCTAGATGAGGATGATCAAATTCTCCATCAAAGTAATGTGCTGATTGTCCTTCTCCCAAAATACAGACGGTTACCAATTCTATTAAGGAAGATTTTTGAAAAAGCTGAGAAGCAGCTGTCTTCTGTACTCCTCCCAGCTACTAGTGAATGAAGGAAGCGTTTTGTCTGTTTTCTTCCTCTCACCACTACATTATTCCTGTTCTCTTTCCAAATCTCTCTTGCATGTGATCTCATTTTCTTCTGTAGACTTAACCTTTTTTTCTCATCTTTTTATCCTATGTGTTACGGTGTTTGCCATCTTAAAATAACAAGCAATCTATCTTTGACTTCCCACCCATCTCTAAATTCATTGTAGTCCTATTTGTAGTCATTATCCAAAGTCTCCTTCAGTTTAACGTCTCTAACCTGATTTAAATTTAACTGTAACTGTATTACTTCCTTAATTGTCTTTATTTGTAAATGATATTTGACACTGTCAAGCTGATTGTTATTGGAAACCTTTTTTCTTAGGCAATGACAGAATTCATGAAAATAATTTTCCTACATCCTCCTATATTATGCCTTCCTTGATAAATACGAGATAACAATGCTCCTGCATTTGCTTATTGCTCTTTTAATCATGTCATCCTTTTATCTACCCTCCTCCAGTCATAGCTAAACCAAATTAAATTTATCCACTTGCAAGGCCTATCTTAGCTCCTTCCTAACTCCCCTTCCTCTCAACCTGTCATCTCTAATTCATGGTTGAGATAAATTGAATGTCCTCAAAGCAAGATAGTGGCTTTCCTCATCCAGTTACGTTTTAAAACCACCACATATTGCTGCACTGCTCTCACACCAAAGGCCCTTCAAAACACTTTTCAGTGAACTGATGAGGCTCATATTTCCAATTTAAGACAGTGAAGCATATTGATCAGTGTTGTTTTAGGGTTTTCGTGATACTGGTCTGTTTGTATGTATGTAGCTGTTACCTGGATACGCTTACAGATTTATTTGGGGTCTTTTCTTCTTTCCATTTTAACATCTAGGACCACAGTTTCCAAGGCTATGACAATGGTTTCTTGCTGTGGTGTAATTAAGATGATAATTAACTACTTACCTGGTTAGTACAAGTGTCCACAGCAGAAGATTTTTGTCATTGAAGTGTCCTGATCATGGTTACGAGCTTTTCATTAGTGGCTTATAGATGCATCCTTCTGTTTTAGGATTGAAGACTATGTAATTTAGAGTCTACAATAAATGTCAAGATAGAAATTTAGTGGCTGCAAACTTTTTGTCTTATATATGTGTGTCTCCATGTGTAAACTATGTAGCAGGGCTTCTAATGTTTTCTTGAGACACTTAGGCTGAGATGGGTATGTAATCAAACAGTAGCTCTGAATGTGAAGGATGTAATGTGCATAGCAGATGCACAGGGTGCTGATACTTTCACGAACGACATCAAACTGTTTGACAGCCACATGTGGCTCCTGGGCCAAAAACATCTTAGATATTCTAGCAGGATGTTATTTTTATTATAAGTATTTTTAATATTGATGTTGACATCTCATGTGCTTCGGTTTAAGCTATATAATATTTATGTGAAAATACTAGAAAGACAATAGTAGTAAGATTTTTTTTCAGTATGCTTGCTAAGAGTATACGAATACCATTAAAGCTGTAGATAAGCTGGATATTACAGTCCAATATATTAACTTGAGCTGATAACGTACTGTGATACATTTGATAATCACACAGTTCTATGAGAAAGCTTAGCTGAAACCTGGAAATATTTTTGATTTATGTTGGCAGCCTATTGGAAAGGGTTCGAGGAATAGCTTTCTGAGGTGACAGCAGCCATATTTCTTACATGAATACAATAACTTTCTTTTCAGAAACACTATAATCCCATTTACAGAATCAAACAAAATTTTTTTGGGAAATGCTTTGAAAGGTTTTTCCTTATTGATCTAAGTAGTCTAATTACAGCAGCAATTAGGTTTTTTTTTTTTTTTGGTATACAGCAGTATATTTTTTAGTTATGTTGCATAGCGTGGGCCAGTGTCAAAAAGGACTTGGAAAGTTGGGAAGTTCCCTTTCCAGAAAATCTTCACTTAAAATGTTTCTTTTCAGGAATCTGAAAAGCTGAGGAGTGTAAACTTTTGCTGGAAACATTACATGGATACCTAACATTCCGCTATTGAGCGTTCCTGTGTGTTGCCAGTTTGGCAGAGTTAGGCATGAGATGCCCAAATCTGTTTTTTCATTCCCAGACCAAGTATTCTGATGTCTATAGGCTCTGTCTGTTAGACATGCTCAGAGCATGCCAACACACCCAAGCAACGTTAAGTACGAAGCATGTTACTGATCATGATTGTGCCCTTTCTTTCAGAAACACAACCTATGAAGTTAGCATCTGTCTTAGAATATTCCTCCACCTTGTTCAACCTCAGTAATTTCATCTCAGTAGCTTTATCTACACTTCCCTTCACTTAAGAGGATGACCCAACCCCTGCATTGTAAGTTTAAGGGGGAGGACATCTTCATCTCTCCTGTGGTGGAATTGAGATATGCATTCAGGTACAGAAAGTTCAGGGCCAAAACAGTATAAACAAGGATAGTATCTCCCTAGCCCAGTGATGGGGAGAATACTCCTCTGAAGGAAGAGAACATCCTGAACAATGCTTGTACTTTGACTGTTTCCTGAAAAATAAACATGAACAGGTTTGTGGGGGGAGACCAGGAACTTCCTTTTTGCAAATGACAGTCTCATCTTTGGTCTAGATTAATGATCTCTAGCACTATGGATTTTGTTTTCCCTAGTACTTAGCCTCAGGGCTGAGGTGAAGAGAGTTCTTACTCAGGCATGCTTATATCCTTGCCCTTGTCTAAAGGTTATGGTCATATTTTATGATATTTATGACATATTTTATGATAAATCCTAATCTTTAACATAATTTTCTCTGTTTGTGGAAAAGGCAGTGTTGGAAGTTCTGCTCTTGGGCTGTTTTCTGTTGTCTGGTTTAGCATTTTGCTTTGGATTTCGCGCCCCCTCCCCCCCGTTATCTCTACGTGTCAGCATGGTGCTGCTTATGAATATTGTATTATATACATTGGTACATAATATTGCATGGTAGTGATAATTCTGTATCTCATTTTTCCATCCCAGCATACACATCTGTAAAGATGTGATTCCTTAATGGTGCGTTACATTTAGTTCCACCTATTCCACCATTTCTGGATGTGATCCTGGGCAACCTGGATGTGATCCTGGGCAATCTGCTCTAGAGGACCCTGCTTGAGCAGGGAGGTTGGACTAGATGATCTCCAGAGGTCCCATCCAACCTAAACGATTCTGTGATTCTGTGATTCTATTCAGAAAGTACCTAAAAAGAGGCCAATTATATTAACATGACTAGACTTTATAGAAGATATCTTTTTTTCCACCTCTTAATATGAAACACTATTGTTTTTCCTATTCTACCAATTGTATTTGGGAGAAAATAGCTTTGTTATGGAATAAGTTACATACTTTTAAATTATGCCTTTGAGAACGTTTGCACTGTGTTTTCACAGGCTTTTCTTTTTTTTTTTTTTTTTTTGAATAAACCAAACAATGTAGTATTTTTCCTTCTCCCTAATGCAAAAAAACCAGTTAAAATTAAAGAAATCTCTGTATTAAGAATCTCCCTTTTTATGCAGTGACTGCCCTCTTCTTAGAGCACCTCCGCATTCTTCCTCTGATTGTCTTCATTTTCTGATATACAAGGGGCTCCCCAGGCCTTCCTGGTGGGATCTAGTTCTTGTTGATGTCTCAGGTATATAGTCTTTTCTGCCTGGACTACTAGTAGTCCTGAGTTAGAGCTGAAAGGCTGCATACTTTTCTTTGGGAGAATTCGTCTTCTCTAATACCCTATTGTGAAGTAATATAGAAAATATACTGTGGTAGAGAGAGAGATGTGTGTATTGAACATTAAACAGTCTTTGTTGATAAAAAGAATGCTTAACTGTAAATGTTACACAACAATTCTCACTTTCTGTGATATTCATGGAAAAAAGACTAAAACCAGATAACTGCTTATGCAAACATGAAAATGTATTCTAGAAGACATTTTTCCTGCTTTTCTTTCTGTAAGTCAAAGCTTTCCCTCAAAGAGAAGTGGTGTCTCTCAGCAGGGCGTCCTCATTCTAAAGGAAACTTCTGGTGCCTGCCCTCCACTGGAGGTGAAGTGTAATAGAAGCACATTGAAAGAGTGCTGGGAGCTTCTTGTTTGCGAGGATCCATCTACAGGACTTCACTGTGTTTGTTGAAGCTACCTATATTATTTTCTTAATTTCATATAATCTTTTTATTGAAGAAACGCTTTCCAAGGTGTGCTTTTGTAGTTAATATTATTTCTATTAAAAAATTCCAAAGATTCTTGCCTTAGGATAAGATGATCTGTATATAAATATAAGACATAGGGAAAGTAGTTGGGTGGTGTTTATTGGTGGAATTGTCACTTGTGTGCAATTCTCTGTATCCGTTTGTCATTTAAGATAATTCATTGGGGAAATCAAGTCTAGTATTAATACCCAATGGTGTTGTTACTACTAGTATTTATAGAGGCAAACATAGCAGTAATGAGGAAAGCAACTTCAAAGTGATAGCAAAAAGCAACTGAGGGTTTTTAGCGCAGTAAAGCAGCAGAAGGACTGTGATTTTTTTTTTTTTTATAGTGGTCAAAGGGAGGCATCATGGGCTATATTTGTAAGAACTGCTGTGATTTCAAATACAGTGCCATAATAAATTTTGGACGCTTTCTTATAAAGGTATGTGTAGAATAAGGTGAGTTCAAGGAATGGCAAAAGTAATTCCTTTATAGAATGAAGAGAGTATGGACTGATTTGTGGGGAAAGATTAAAAGTAATGATTATGCATACACTCACCAAAATCTTTTTGAATGGTACACTTGCAGAATAATAGGTCAGGAGTATAGATCTGAAGGGTAGAAAGAAATAATACAGAATGGTAGTACGACCAGGATCAATGAAATGAAACTAAGTGTCAGGAGAACTTGTGACAGTAGGGTGTACTATGATGTGAAATAATTTGTGACTAGCAAAAGCTCTTTTTATTAGCTCTGATTTACTAATGTTTTTCAACTGTAGCTTAGGGAATGGAGTAATAATTTGAAATATTTGGACATAATTTTAAAATTTAGGATAATGTACAGAGGTCTAGCTAGCTGATCATTTTTAACTAGTGCAAGGTGGTGCATAATAAATGGTACATAATGAGTTCATGCAAATATTAATGCATAGTAACAAGCATTTTTCTGATTGTAAGTAGTAAAGGAACTGAACTCTCAGTGTTTGAAATTATTGTTTGATAGCTAACTTATTCTCTGTTCCGGTACCAAGCAAATCTCTGCAAGTCTTCAGTTTCTGAAATTGAACTGCTTGGTTGAAAATTGTTGTTTTTTTTGAAAGGATACCACTATCAAATAATTCTTGGTTGAAGGAGAAGGAAGGGGAATTTGTCCTGTACTAATTTATCTGTTGAATAAATTCTGATACAGAAATGGCTTTTAACTTTTCCTGTTCTTTATTTTTCAGTTACCCATACTTCTCTGTCTGTTTGCTTTTTAAACCTATATAGTAGAACGCTTATAGCTTGTTCATGAGCCTTCTGGTGCTAAAGCTGGGAATTTTGGGTGCAATATGTTGAAGTAAAATATTTAAAGCTTAGTATTGGAGGCTGAATTGATAGTATCAGTTGGAAGAAGGACTGATAGACAAATTTAGATTCCTTGTGTTAATGAAATGTTCTTATTCTTATAAAAATTGACAAAAGCTGACAAAAGAAAAGTTACACAGCATAGGAATAAAATTATTTTTTATGCAGCTGCTGTTTGGTTAAAGGATGGTGTTCTTAGTAGGAAGTGTGATGCATGTGCCCGGCTTGTTTTATTGCCAGGGGTTCACAACAGCATTTATCTACAGAGAAAAGTGAGAGAGCAAATCTTTTAATTAACCCGTGATTATGCATCATGCCCTCTTCATTAAATAGATATAGCAGGGATAAAAGCTCGTTGTTTCTAATAATTTTCTAATGCTTTTGTAGTTTTTATATTCCAGTGTTCTGAAGGTCAGATAGAGCTACCAGACCATAAAATCCAGCCAGCGAGAGATCTGGAACTGAGAGAGCTCAAGGATTTATTAAGTGATGTGAAACTCTATTGTTTTGTGCATGTGTTACATAATTGCTGTCAATGCAAGGCTGTTAAAATTCCCTGCTAGTAATAACACGAATACCATTTTATAGCTTCAAGAGGAGATAAAAGAAGTTTCTTAGTCAGCACTTCAACAATATCACAGCACATGTCAGTTTTATTATTGTGGGGCTTTCAGTTTTGGCAGATGCTCTCCATTCTGGCTGTGGTATGGCAATTACCATATAAATTAAGCAGTGAAATAAGCTGAGTGCAGCCTTATCCCTTCTGCCTGTAACCAGGTTGCAAGTACTGCAGTGTGAAACAGGCATAATTCAGGCTGATTGTATTTAGAAGGCCACGTTTTGAAATGCTGGGCCTTTATCTCTATTCAAGTCAATTTAAAAGTAAATTGAAGCTATTTAGTTGCTGTGCAAACAGAAGGATCATTCTTTCTCCACAAGGTACTCTCCATAATAGCATTCCAGGAATTAGTTTAATCCATCCAGGTTTGATTCTTAGCCACTAATTATATTTCAGCATACATTCTAATGCTTCAAATTGTATGTGTCCTTACTTTAATGAGTTGTAACTAGTCCTTAAATTGGGAGCTTTGCACTTTCCTTTTATATCGTAACAGGCTTTACTCTGAGATTTTATGGGATTAAAGTACCATAGAAAATCTAGGTTAGTGAGCTGAAATGGATGATGGATTTATTTTCTTTTGCTGTGTGTTTTTTTCCTTAATTTAGTTAATTCTGATCACTTGGTACCCTAGGAGATTTTTAAATCAAAGTCCAAATGTAAAGACCTCAGATGACTGTGATAAACTAGACATTTTCTTCTAGATGATAAATAACTATATGTGTAAAGAGTAGGCAAAGAAAATAAGGATACAAGCGACCTGATACTTTTAAAAATCAGAAAAATGTTTTGGAAAATAAAAGCCTACAAAATAAAGATCTTGAGTGACATTTCAATACATAATCATTTATCTTAACTGGCATTGTATTGGAGAAGTCAAAGCATTTTAGAGAAATGGATATATTATGAATAATATAGTGGATACAGCACAATAAATGACGTGGCCAGTGTCTCTCAATGAGTTGGTGACAAAGCTGATGATGCAACTATAATATTTTGATTTAAATTCCTCTCCTTTTAAATTTGGTGTCATGGAAAAAACTAGAGCAGACATTCATGTTGTAAGTATTATGCCACAGTTAATTATCTTTTGCTTTTCCCAGACTATTTTCTTTATAGATAATAAGTGAACCTGCAAAACTATTTCAGAATCTCTAATGCTGCTTAAGAGAGAACTGCTCTGATCTTCTGACAATGAAGAAAGTAAAGGAAGAAATTTTAATTTTTATACTTATTTTCATCACGAGGGAATAAGTTACTAAAATTTGTTTGATGATACTAAACTTACAAAAGATTATTTTTAATATATTCAAAAATTATTTTTAATATATTCAAATTTCAATAAAACTAGAATTCCTATTGTCTCATTTTTCAAGATGGTTTTGGAATAAAACCTATTTTCCCTATTTTGGTGATTTTTTTTTTTTTTTCCCCTTAACATGAGGAATTGGATTTCCTTTACCATTCTTGGCGTGAAACTGGAAATGTAAACAGTGAAAGAGAATTGAAATCATAGGTTTTTTTTCATCCTTAATTATTAGAATTGTGTTTGACTATACAGAAATACACACCGATGTCAGAAGCAAATTCCAAGTCAGTTAATTTTACAGTGCCTACCTCTTTGGTTTCAGTTGTTTTTTTTTTTTTTTTTTTTTTTACTAGTTGTATGCTGTTTCTTGGTTTGTTATGATGTGCACTGCTAAATATTTGACTTGCTTATTTCTCTAACCAACGATTTTTGTGTAGTTTCATGCAGGACCTCAATGTCCTTTAGAAGCAAAGGTGCTACATAAAAGTTAGCTATTATTTATGTTAACTGTTAAATATTGTAGTAATCCTTATGTGAGAATATTGCTTTGATATAAGTAAAGAAGGAGAACAGGCATCTTCAATACACCAGACAAATGGTTTGTGACATTAGGTGACTTCTTCAGTTTTGGAGAATCTTCTACTCTTCCCCTCCCCGCCCCCCACTTCATTTTTGTAAGTCTCCTGTGAGGAGAAGAAAAATGTAGATAATCCTTTAGTGTAATTCTTTTCTGGATATGTACCTGCTGTATATAGTATTAGTTTCATTGGAGTTGTTCAGAATTTGTGTTTTCTGAAAGATTAAATTGATTAGGACATCCATAATCCCACAGAATCGTTAGGGAAGTCGCACAGAAGTATGAGTGGTCATAGAGATCTGCCTGGGCAGCGTCATTTGAGAATTCAATGTTGAAGTCACTACTCAGTTTTGATACTCAAACCTGTCAATACATGCTTAGTTTAGCAGTCATCCTTGGGATGTCTGGTGTGGTAAGACCTTCATAAAAGTATTTTCTGTACTCTGTGGAAATGGTCTGAGAACACAGAAGAATAGATAAAAACAATGAACTGATGCTGAGACTATGGGAACAGAAGACCTTGGTTAACCATTAGAGATGTGTCACAGTTTGATGCGTTGTTGAACCTGCTTAGACATGCAAATGCATACAATAAAACAACTCTAAGCTACTAATTATATTATACTGCTTATTATTTGAATTTTTGCCAGGTAGAAAGTGGTTAGGCTAAACCTAACTTCCACCTTCACAGTTGACCTCCCTGTAATCCCATGAGGTGTGAAGAAAAGAAAAAAAAACAAAAAACATGGGAACTAGCATTTCATGGGAAAAATGTGTTTGAGTATCGGCAAACATTATACTGAGTGAAAAACAGCATTCCACCACCGTATTTCACTTTTAAAGGTTATTGATTCTCTAGTCTTTCCTTGTTGTTCCTTTACCAACATACATCAAGCAGTGAGATTATCAGATTTTCTAAGGCAGTGTTCAGGTAATAAATAATTTTAAATTGTTCTGATCTCCTAAGGAGAACTCAGGAAATTTCCACCAAATTTTCTCTGAGGAAATTCTCAGACAGTTTGTCTGCAGAGTGGTGGGGAATAACTGATAGCTGACTTAAATGCTGCGAAATGCAATGCTGCTACAGAAAGAAAAAAAAATCTATTTAGTCATTTTCTTCTTCATATGTGTCCTTTTTTTCCCCCTCACTGTCATTTCTGCTGAAATTAGTGAAGCAATGTTCAGTCAGTTTCTGTTGAATTAATAATTATCTGGACTTGTGACAGGCTTTTGGTTTTTTTTGCCCTAATAATAAAAAAATGCTGCAAGAGGAAAACCAGAGCTTGAGAACAGGAGGGGATGGATTTATGTAAAAGTGCTGTGTTAGTTTTTACCAGCTAAATTTTATGTAGAAAACCTTGATTTCAGTGCTTTGCATGGATATTCCATGCCAAGCAGCAATTCTCTAATGCTAATTTCAACTATCCCAGGTTCACTATCACTAGGATGTCTTTAGCTATTTAATTCTGCCTCTCCTTATTAATGTAAAATATTTGTTACATGTGATATCATGGCATTAAGTATTTGGTACGGGTATCCAGGACTCTAGTACAACCTCTTACAATAATTCCAGTGCCTGGATTATGTGGAAAGCGCTCTTGACAGCTTTTGCTCCATTTTTCTTTCTCTGCTCTCTTTCACACTGTCCGCAGTTGTTATTTATGTTCTTTCTATTCACATCTAATGGTGGACAAGTGCACTAAGCAAACTAAGCAGGGCAAGTGCTAGCTGTTAGCGTCTACTCTTAGGAATAGCAGGCTGCTACATGTTTCCGTGCTGTTCCGCTTATCTTTAGACAGTTTTGGACATATTGGTTGCTTTTATAAATTCTATTGAGCATGCAAATAACCAGAAACAAATTTCACTGTAAGGACAGCAAATTTTAATGTTTAATTTTAACTTTGATTTATAATTTCCCTAATCTTGTTTATAGAATACAACATACGCTAAGAACATCCTGAATTAAAAACTTTTAAAATGTCCTCCATTTAAAGCCTAGTTTGGGAGACATGTTGACTTAGCAATAACTTCCTTGAAGCTATGAGCTGCCAGGTGAGTTGCAATGGGCTGATAGGTGATGTGCAATTTGACTAGCTGTATAAACTGTAATGTTAAATAGCGTCAATATACAATCTTGATACAGGATACCAGAATTTCATACAGAAATAAAATGAACATATTTGTTAGCAACCTTTTCTGTTGAAAGGTAGAGAGAACTATCAAGTTGTGTGCTAATTCATCACCATGCTTCTTAAAGTCTTCTATTCTTCACTACACACACAAAAAAGTTGTTGCTTTAAAAAAATCAACACTCCACTCCTAAATGTGACCAGAATCTGTGATGTAGATAAAATAAAACAATCTCTACCAAGTAGAGATAGGAATGATTTTTGAACTATTTAGTATGACAAAACTCCTAGTGAAAGTTTTAAGAGGGAAGAAGCAGGTGAAAATATTTTATTACAAAATTTGATGGGATTAGCAATTTGTATATATTGCATATAGTGGCAGTATTAAATGTCCTAGCTTGATGAGATAATGTGTTAAGCATTAATAATCCTTTTTACTACCTTCATTTCATTTAAAGCAGGTATCAAAAGAGGTAATGTTATACATAGAAATCTTTATGAAATAGTCTGAAATATTCTTCTTTATAGGAAACAGGATTTCATGCTGGGGCATTTTGCTTCAGGTATTTGTCATCAAGATTTTTTTCTGGAATTCTTTATATATATATAATATTCTATAATTGCATTTATGTATACATACACACGTCTGTATAATACATGTATTTATATGCATATATTGTATGTACAATATATATGCACTCTTTATGGAGTGGAAAAAGCAAAACTAATAAAGATATACTGTTTTGTAATAATAAGCTGACACCGGGTAATAGCAGCGCGAAGAAAGTGTTTGAATGCACACGCCTGGAAACTATAAAATATTTTATATATATTATAAATATATATATTTATTAGAATTTTGAAAGCTGTAGACAGGAGATACTATATTTCTAATGATTTTTATTAAAAACATTGGAAACAAGATTTTCGTATTTAGATTTCAGTGTTGTATATCTGTTTGTTCTGTCTTCAAATCACTTTGCAAGCTTAATTTATATTCTCTTTGCCTTTGCACCTGATTTTTATTGGTAGCCGTGCTTCATTCTAGATTTCATGAGTTCCAGGCCAGTGAATTGAGCACGTTTCATCCAGTACAGGAAAAATAAAATATGTAAAATTGAAAACTTCTGTCCATTCCTGTGGTTTTTATGGTACAGCAAGCTAACTTTGGAATGCAGTGATTTTAACAAGTGGGCCCAGTCAAGCTAGCTAAATATTGTCGATGGAGGCCATCACAGCATTTCTAGTGCAATATAATTAATCATTAACATAGCTTTGTGAAACGAATGCCCCCTTCAAAGAGTTTGTTTCATCTACACAACAGCCTATTGTCAGCCAGAGCTAAAACTGTAGGTAGTTTGTCCTTTGAGACAAAGCATTCAATTCTTGGTTACTTGCTACAAAAAGAAAAAAACTCACAAAGTCACACTTTAATATAGGCTGAAATTATAGGAATGTTCTTTGACTCCTTCTTGCATAGCAATCTAGTGTAGAATACTTTAAGGTAATTAGCGTGCATATTTCAGCTTGGTGAATGAGTATTACATTGGCACAAAAAATGCAGTCTGCAAATAATTAAACAGCAATTAAAACAAGAATGAACTAGATTTCTTTTAGTACCTAGATCATAGTTTTGAAAGCTGAAGTTCTATCAGCGTTTTAAATTTCTTTTTATCATGAAAGGGGAAGTCTCAACTGCTCAAATTCTTTTGTATTGCCGCTTCCTTCACAAAATCCCTGCGTACAGAAAGCAAAGTAGCTTGTGTAATTACTGGAGTCTGAAGATTTTCTCTGTAGATGCAGAGGGTTAGGCAGTTGCTGTTAAGTGGTCCTAGCCTTCTACTCGACACTGGTGAGGCCACACCTGGAGTACTGTGTCCGGTTCTGGGCTCTGCAGTGTGAGAAAGATACGGAGCTACTGGAGTGAGTCCAGCAAAGGGCTACTAAGATAGTTAACAGACTAGAGCATCTCTCATATGAGGAAAGGTGAAGAGAGCTGTGAATGTTCAGCCTGGAGAAGAGAAGACTGAGAGGGGGATCTTATCAATGCATTAGAATATTAAAAGGGAAGATCTAAAGATGATGGGACCTGACTGTTTTTGGTGATGCCTACTGACTGGAGGAGAGGCAATGGACACAAACTGAGACACAGGAAGTCCCATCTGAATACGAGAAAAACTTCTTTACTGTAAGGGTGACAGAGCCCTGGAGTAGGTTGCCGGAGAGGTTGTATAGCCTCCATCCTTGGAAATATTGAAAAGCTGTCTGCGCATGATCCTAGCCAACCTGCTCTACATGACTGTGCTGGAGCAGTAGGTTGGACTAGATGATCTCCAGAGGTCCCTTCCAACCTCAACCATTCTATGACTGTGTGAAGATCAGAGAAAGGGGAATTCCTTGCATAAGATCATGTATAATCCATATATGAATTTTTCCGTAGATATTTAAGATTTTTCCTTAACTAATATGGCAATTAATATTCTTTTGAACAACTACATCTATTTCAGGTAAGATGTGTGTAAGCACTAAAATCATTACAAGAGTGATCATTACAGAAAACCTTGATCTTGCTTAAATAGATGCACAGTGTCAGTAAATGGACAAATTAAGTAAATTTATCTTAATGTAACCATGGCCCTGCATGTGTATTCAGCTGCTGTCCGTGAATGCTGATGTTTGTGCTTGGGCATCAGGTTACCTGAAAAGTTTACAAAAACTTACAGTTTTATAGGTTCTTCTTGAAATATTTAAGGGACCTGCTTAAGTCTAAGGTAGTCTAAGGTTCTAAGCTGCAGCTAGTCATAATTTATGCTCATCTGAGCCATTTAGTAAAGTTAACAAGTCTGTTGGACTAACCTTGCCAATTTACCTTCTAGAGAGCTGCTCTTTCATTTTTAGAAAATGTTGTTGTTCTACTTTTTGAGTACAGTAAGGGTATTACTGCTCGATTAAAACACCAACTTTTTTCATTCTCAGTCCCATCTAGTTTGGAGGAACGTCATTTATGTAGTAATTTCTTTCGGCATTTGTTGCCTACCTAAATCTTGAATGAATCAAATGGAATGTATTACCTGTGGCATAGATTTTAAAATAAGATCATCTTGAATGAATCTCTTTTTTAGGATTTTATTATGTTCTCCTTCTTCTTAGGCTTTCTTAAAACTTTGTAAATTAGTCATTCAGAATTACTGCTTCTTTTGAAAATGAAGAATTTTGTTTAGATATAAATAGATATGCGTAATCATCTTTACAGATAAAATAGCTAATTGCTTAATGAGCTGTATTCTTTACAGGTTTTGGAGTTTATTGTAGGTCTTCAAGCTGGAGAACCAAGAGTCTTATACATTGGTACATTTTTGTTGTCATTGTGACAGAGAGGGTTGAATACTTAATCTGAAGATCCCAAATCAAATTCATTTACATTTCCTAAAAATGTTTATTGTTTTCCTCTACATATATATTTTGTGTTTGAATGCAGTAGTCATCACAATGAAGTATAGACTAGAAAACTAGCCATAACAGTAACAGTGTAACTTGGACTTCTCTGGTAAGCTTCTAACATGCTAACATAGAAGTTGTTTAAAATATTTTATCTGAACACCACAAATATTTTACTACAACACAGAAAGTATCAGATACCTAGTTTTGAAGTACATTGCCCCAACTCATTTGATTTAAACTAGATACGCATCTGACAAAAAAAATGGATTTGTTTCCGCTTCCATGTGGTATGGTTTTGCCCCGCAAAAAAAGTAGTACCTTCAAAAACCTAAATAAATGCATGGCAGTGAAGTTGTGGTGGTTGCCCATTGCTGGATGTGTTAAGGTTCAGAATGTGTTCTCAAGTTTTAAAATTGGACTGCAAAATTTTTCTGTGATTCTGAATAACTTCTCTTCAATAGTACAGCAGTCATTAAAACAAAGTACTTACTGACATTAAGTTAAAAAGCATACATAGTGTAGTATTTGAACATTAATAATGTCACAATAGTTTCAAGACCAGGAGGGAAGAAGAGCCAGCCAATAAAAATACTATACTTAGACTGAGACAGTGCTATAGTACAAAACACAATGAGTAACATATCAGTTCTGCACAGAGTCTATTTTGTATCTTTTTCACTTTCCTTTTTCAGAGTTAATACTCAAATTATTGTTTTTGTTGGAAAAAGGGAAAATCAGTCAAAAACTATTAAAAGGATTATTATACTGAAGATAGTTAAAAATAGTTTTTCTTGCCAATTGCCATTATGCTCCTTTCATTCTGACAGGTTCATCAGGACCATTCCTGTATAAGTAAAGTAGTAGGAAATTATGTAGTCGGATTAACTGTGGAAGAAATAGAGATGCAATTAAGCCACAAAAGTGTTTCTCTTACATCTGTGTTTATAAAGCAAAAGTGCATGTTAATTTATCTAAGAATTTCTGAAATGTCAATAGTCCATCTCTGTCTTTCAGCATTCTTTCATTACGTCTGCAGTTTATTGACATGTGTCTGCACAACATAGTCTTTGGTAAGAACTGGAAACCTTGCTGTAAGTGGGGTTTCGTTAGTGTAACAGGTAAACTATAGAGTGAACTTCGGGTGATTGCATTAAAACTTCATTAAGAATTTCAAAGTGTTTTACTTTGGAGAAATGTTACCGAGTTCTCTGTCTTTCACAAGATATATAATAATATTTCTAGAAAGAACTTTTCTCCCACTTTTCTTTTCAATTGTTTTCCTTTTCCAGAAGCAATGCAATAGCTCTGTTTAAAAGGTCAATATTTATGTATTTTGTTGCTCCTGTAGTTTAGATTGCTTTATAGATGTTTCTATGATGTACTTGTATTTACCGTGAAGTATGGAAGTGCAGGTTTAGTAAAACCAGTGGGATTATTTATGTCTTAATTATGTGCACATGTTTGAGATCATTTAAGTGCACAAAGAAAGCTTTACTTGTTTCATATTTTAAGGCTTTGTGATTCTCTTTTCACTGTTGACATTGAAATTATAAATCCTCTTCCTGCAGTCTCATGCTTGTAGTATGAATTCAAAGGGTATTTATGATTAAAGCTTATCCTGTGTGTTTTGGGAGTTGGACCTGTAATTTGCATGACTATAAATTGAGAGAATAACTGAGGAGGAACATAATTACTTATTTTGGCCTATGCCTAGGAGAAATATTTGAAAAGTAATTTAACAAAAGGAGTAGGCCATTTTCTGAAGAAAGCTAAGACATGTATTTCTTTTAAGAGAAAAATTTTTCTGGTTGCATATAGCTAGTGAAATGCTTTGTCTTGTACATTTTTTTTCATGACAGTAACTTAATTCTGAGCTTGCACTTGTTACCCTAAATACTTGATAGAAATATTGTTACAGCCCTATCTGTGAAATCTGAGTTTTGTGGGATTTTTAAAATTATTGTTAGAATAGCTTTGTGCACGTATGTGTGCATTTGCATGTGCATGCATGTTTAAAATGCTGTCCTGGCTTGTCAGGCAAGAAATAAATTTTAAAAACACAATCATATCAGTAAACTGCATAGCACACATATGCTGTGTGCACAAATAGAGTAATTTTGCGTGCAAATGATTGCTTGCATATGCAGTTACCACATTTAAGCATAGTAACATGGAGATTTGCTTTCACAGTAGGAAAATGCACGTTCTGTATACATAGTAAATTAGATGTGTAATTCTAATCATGTGAAAAAAAATTTTTGGACAACCAGATGTCATGATACAAGAGAGCTTTAGTTCCTTGATATGGCTGTCTGTAAGACAATGAAAACAGAACAGAAGATAGGTGTTTCCTCTTTTGTTTCCATTTTCATAGTCATCTAATTCACTTTGTAAATTTAGCTTTAAAAAGTTGATTTTATCTAATTACTAGCCAAGAAATGTCAGTCTCTGACAATTTGTAACTAATTTATTCTCTCTTTAAAAGCTTAAGCAATGATTCATAGACATAAGTTTTATACAAAGGTTAAGAAACTTTTTTGCTATAGATGTGTTATTTGGCTAGATGTGATTTCTTCCTACGCCATTTAGATGTACCATTGCTGTTCTGCTTTAAGACCAACTATTTTTTACTTTTATGGGAAACAGACGGAATGTCTGGAATTCCACTTAGAAAAAGGAATCTGTATCCTGCTGAGTAATAGCAAGACAGTAGTCTCTTTTTTTTTTTGCTAACTGCAGACCTAAAATTCAATACCAAAGGCATGCAAAATATTGAAGGTGATTTACTGCAACGATTTAATATTGTTTCTTAAATTACGTAGCTATGAGGATTATATCTGGCTACAGGATTAATTTCAAGAGATGAAATATAATCCTTTGGGGAAGTATATTGCTAAAAGGAAGAAATACAAGTTGTAAATTTATAGCTTTAATTTTTCATGTCATTCATTATCAATCATCTTGATTTTGCATATTTTACATTGATGCTATTTACAAGCATATATTATATGTGTATGTACTTCTCAGAAGTTTACCAAGTTTAGGCACGTAGTGCAAATAAAATCGTAACACGTTGCTGACTGTCTTTTGTTTCTGTTGACATCAGTGGAAACTGGAGATGCTCAGAATCTTATTGAAAGATGTAGATTTATCACGTTCTTAAGAAATTTAAATAAATTATTCTTATGACTTAACTAGCAGGCAGTTCTGAAAACGGTGATGAACCACAAATGTAGGTCCCCTCGTATCACGTAATTGTAACATAAATAAGCAGTGTTTATGACCTCTTCTTGTGAGCTAGACATATTATCTTAAGAAGAGAACAGTTTATAGGCATTTTTAGGAACAAAACTCCCAACGTCTTTTTCAATTATGGAATTTTGTTGATATAATTTCCTAGTTTTCAGTCGTCTTTCAAAGGAAAAACATAGTAGTAAGATGAAGATGATGGAAATAATACATGAGAAGGACTTCAACACATTGTTCAGGATGAGGCAGATGTGCTGTGGTGAAAACGGTCTGCAGTTAGTACATGCTCATGTTTTCAGTCGTGTGGATTTTGAGCATGAATCTGTTGACTGCATTCTCTCATTTTGAAAACTTGAGCAAGTGCATGTATGTGTGTATATGTTATTCCTTTTTAAAATCTGATCATTGTGATTTTATAATGTATTTAACTTTTAATTTTCTTCCTTTATAAAATACCTGGTTATGCACATGAAATAATGTGACAAGTTTTTGATAATAACATTAAAAATATTATATTATATTAGTGGATCTATGAGTTTAAATTCAAAGTCTGATATATAACTTTTGAACGCTTGTTTTATTTTTTATCTCAGTTTGTCACTAATATTAAAAACCAGACAGACAAGTTGAGATGTTAGATACTGTTCTGAGGCACACCATGTAAATATACAATCCATAAAGACATTTTTTAGATTTCAGGGCAATCTTCAGAAGTAGTTTGGTTTTTGGGTGAGCATAGGGATGCTTTCTCTTTTACTGGGAAGTTTATATATATTCCATGTAGGTTTTAAAAATCATGGTGTTAATCTGTTAAGGACGTATGGCAGCTGAAAAAATCTTGTGTCTCTAGGAAATGCAGTTAGCAAATGCATTTTTTTTCAAGTTAGAAGAACTTTCAAATTTACATTATTGTGATTTTTAAACTCTAGGTAAAGTGCTAGTCCAGGATCATGGTGCACGCAAGTGCATATTGCCTAAAATTTCTAATACTATTTGAATACTTAAAACCTCTGTCTTCTATTATTTGTTTATATTAATGGTAATCCTTTCTAATAAAATATAGAATTTCTACAAACATCAGTAGTAGAATTATGGAGGACAACACTTAATCTTGCATCAAATATGGATGTCCAACACTCCATGACTCTGAAGAAGTACAAAAGAGATGTGTATACTGTTTCCAAGGGGAAAGAATAAGATGTTTGGGGTTGAAGATTTTTTAGAGGAATTAAAGCACAGAGCTCCTGCTGAGGTCGGTGGAATTTGGATGCCTAATTAGTTTTTGTCTCTTTTATAAGTCTCATTTAATATGGCTATCATATCTGGTTTCTAGACTTATTCCTTTTGTGTCATTGATACTATTGATTTTAATAGGACTGACTTATACTGTGTTGTCCAGATCCCCATACTCAGGTCAGCACATGGGCACTTAACTGATTTCCAGTTTATCTCTGTTTCATAATTTGATTTACCCTCTTCTAATTGTTTCCATAGATTTTGGTGTCTTTTAAACTATTTCAGGGAAAGAATTTTATTTTATTTCTATATTTAAACCGTGAGAACATCAGCATGTTGGTAAATCACGCTGAATAAATTCATATGGTTAAGTCCAGAAGGAGAGGAGTACTATGTAGGTGCCCTTAAATAAAGAATGAGACTTTTGGAGAGCATACTGGCATATTTATACAAAAAATGCACATATTTTTCTCTTGAACAGTTCTACGTGGCTGAAGGCACACTGTTACTGAATATTTTAGAAGTCATTCTAGGTATGAAATGTCTCTTAGACGTTTCTTGGATGACTTCCAAACACAAAAGCTGTGCCGTGTACTAATTGACTGATTGTTAAATATAACATTATCATGTTAAAATCTTTGCAGTACTAGCCAGAATGAAAGCAGATGCAGATAAATCTCTGTTTATCGTATTTCTTATCCTTAGTAAATAGTACTAGGAAAAGAGGCTCTTTCAAAGTGTTTGGTGTGGATGACACTTGACAATCTGTCACATGAGCAGACCAGATTACCTTTTGTAGGACACAGACACACACACACTCCCCAAAATCAAGAAGAGTGTCAGAATTCTATTTCTAACCTTTTGCTCCTGAATCTGAATATTTGAAGCTATGTTATGAAAACGGTTTCTGTGTGCAATGATTTTTATAAATATTACTGTTTTGAAATTCCTTATTGACATTCGACTGGATGATTTTCTTAATTGTCATTGCCATTGGAGATCTTTTTATGGATTTATAAGTGACAACATATTTGTGAGGGGAATGTTTAAAAATGTTTAAAAATGATTATTGAATTATTTAACAAAGTATAATAGAGATCATAGCTAATGAAATATGGTTGTAGTACATAATGGCTCTGATTTAGATAATTGGTTTTGTAGTAGATTTCTGAGAATAGCAGAATACTCTTTCAGCAATTTATGAAATTTAAAACCCTCACTTCATGTCAGTCAAAGCATGCCACTTTCCACGTTCCTTTAAAGCAGAGCACAAATCCTTGTTTGGTTAAAGCTCCTCTGAAGCTGTATGTATTTATTCCACTTGTAGTCTGTAAGGCTTTTAAATTCAAGAAGCTTTTAGTTGCCATTGGTGAGACTGGATTCAAAACCAGGGGGCAGAGATGAATAGACAATGTCTGTGAACAAGCTTTGTTGAATTCCACATCACAATGCCTACCCTGATGAGATTCTTTTCTTCATACTGAAATAAGAATTAAATAGAGTGCAGTGGATCACTGACTAATGCTTGAAGAAACATTAAAAAAAATTCTGAAGTTATTCTTGTGGTATCTTTGTCTGTTTCTTTATTATCTAAATTCAAACTGTTTTTAATCCTTCAACCCCTGTTGTTTCTTGCATTATTGCTGTCAATGCACCACACATTGTTATTTCTGCCCAAGTTCCCTTCAATGAGAATGGCTTGGTCCATTGTTGCTTCTAACATCATATTGTAGGGAAGTATTGTGAACGTGAACTACAGAGAGATTTTTTTATTTGGAGTATTACTGTGATTATTAATATAGCTTTTTTGGGGGGGGGGGGGGGGCTCTCTTCACTCTTTGAAATTGGGTACTGCATCTGGAATTGTCCTGAACACTAGCATCTCTAAAATATGGGACTCCAGGGGAGGAAAATTCCTCTACTGTGACATCAATTAATGGTATTGTGTTGTATAGTAAGCATGAATAGTAGAAATCCAGCCAGCCTGATGAGGAATGTAACTTCAGGTTCTTTTGTTGTAATATTCGGAACTGGTTTAATCTGAGCACAAAGCTTTGTTAGTGCATAAGATTCCATCATTTTAGAAGAGAATATTTTAGCTGCTAATTAGAGATGGGTGGGGATATGAACATTTTCTTCAGAGTCTAGGAAACTATTGTGTAGATCTTATTTAATCACAGTGAAGTTGGAAGCAGTATTATTTATGCAGGTGAACTAACTGTTGTGCATACTGATTTTAAAGTTTAGTACTAAAAGGTGCTCTCATCAAGTTTGCAGATGACAGCAAATGGGGGGGACCAGTCAATGTGCTTGATGGTAGGGCTGCCATACAGAGAGACCTTGGCAGGCTGGAGGAATGGGCCAGCAGGAACTTTGTGAAATTCAGCAAGGACAAATGCAGAGTCTTGTGCACTGGAAAGAAGAACCACTGGCAGTGGTAGAGGCTGGGGAACAGCTCTGCTGTCCGGGTCCGATACTCTCTGACAAGATTGTTTTAGATATTCCATGCCTGGAGGGTTGAGACCACCCTATAGTCCCTTTTGTGTTGAGATAAATTTACTTTGCAACAGCTGTGATGAGTCACACCCTTCATTCTTCCCTGAACTCATTGGGCACATGGCCCTTGCCCATCTCCTCTGAGCCTTCTTCTATTGTAGTGGTTTATTGATAAGTAACATCTGCTGAAAAGGACCGGAGGGTCCTGGGGGACAGCAAGCTGCATATGAGACAGCAGTGTGCTCTGGCAGCAAAGGCAGCTGACAACACTTGGGGCTGTATTCACAGGAGCAGAGCCAGTAGATTGAGGGAAGCGATTATCCCCATTTACTCAACACTTGTTAGACTGCGTCTAGATCCTGTGTCCAGTTCTGCCCCCTCCCGATTCTGGAAATACTGGTAAACTAGAGCACGCTCAGCAGAGGGACAGCAATGGTTGGGGGCTGGAGCACTTGCCCTGTGAGGAGAGGCTGAGGGAGCTCGGCTTGTTCAGCCTAGAGAAGAGAAGGCGTCTAGTAGCAATCTTGCAGTACCTGTGAGGAGTCACACGGTGGGAGGATGAAAGACCATAGGCATAAATTGAAATGAGATGTTCAAACTGGATAAAAAGAAGAGCTTTTTCATCATGAGTGCAGTCAAGCACTGGAACAGGCTGCCCAGAGAGGCAGTGCTGGCTCCATCTTTGGAGGTTTTCAAGACCTAACTGGGTAAAGCCCTGAATAACCTAGTCATAATTCTTATTTCAGTAAGAGCAAAGAAGAATGCTTCTGGATATCCTGAAACCTGAGGAGTAAGTTAAGGGTTAAGAGAGCAGTCCTGTTAGCTACATGGAGTTCAAGTCAAACTGAGCGCCTAAGCTCAAGTCAGAACCCACAGGTTAGGTCTCTAGGTGTAAATAATGTACTAACTAAGGAATAAAACACCGGTTCTGTAATTCTCTTAGATTTACCTTTTGAAGTGTTCAGTTCTCCATGTGCTCAGACCATCTGAATATAAATAAACAAGCTATCGTAAAATTCCTCGAATAACTAACCTTGAATGTTCTTACTTCTGAAATGAGAGTTCATTTCTTTATCTCTATTCATCCTTTTACTGGAGGTTTAATTTGATGTGAAAATAATTTTATCATAAGTTTTATCATATTCACTTATTGATAAGTGTTAAATTCTCTGCATATGGTTATTTAGCATCTTTTAACCTTTTTATTTTATCTTGCATTTATAAAGTAAACACTGATAGAATTGTGTCCTGCCATCTATGATAGTCTGCTTTACAGATTTTTGCTCTTGCAACTTTGGGCAAATTTCCTTCTTTGTGGGGGCAGGTTTGTATATGTATGAAATTTATTGCTGTATTTCAGTATGTTTGCTGGTAGTTGGGAATACTTCACATGCAAATGTTGCCTTTCTCCTAGAAATAATTCTTCCTATTCTAATTGCTATACCTTAATTTAAGGTAAGATCTTTTTACAAGGTGCTAGTCTAACATGGTACTTCATCTTGTGCTTTGCAAAGAAAAAGCTTCATATTTGGGTGCTTGCCCATTTGTCTCTCTTTAAGCAGCTGCAGAGGAATGCTGCAAGGCTATGCAGATGTTTTTTATAAAGGTAAAAGACTGTACAGGTATTTGAAAGTATCGGGTATACTCCGATTGTAATCAGCTCTTACCTGATCTGATCTTGAATCAAACTTGGTAGTTGCAGTAAATGAAAAGTGGCTGTCAGCCTAGGGCATAACAGAGCTGAAAACACTTCTGTAAATGAAAGCCAAATTAGATAGGAGTGACTTTCCTTCTGTTACTGAGTTCATATGTTTATCCATATTTGTTGATATACAAGGGTTAACCCCCTCCCTTTCAATTTAAAATTATACTTCTGAGCCCTACTGTCCTCCATTCTGCTTAAGATTAATGCTTGGCACTTTTAAATCATTTTTACTGTCTTACCACATTTTAAAGAACCCTTAACCCTTCACAGATGTTAGCAGAGTTAAAGCACAGTTGTTTCAACAGAGCACAGCAACAGTTTTGGTACAGGAAATGAGGGCAAATATCTTTTCCAGTGGAAACTATGGAAAGAATTTAAGTGGAAAAAACTCAAACTGGAATTTGGTTAAGGTGGTAAAACTAAAACCTGTATGCTTAAAGTGCCAAGGGACCTCTCTAGCACAATTAAGACATTGATTTTATATCTTATTCCAAAGAAAGCTGGTCATAGTACAGAGCTTTCCTATACCTCTTTAGGACAGAGATCTGTTACTGATTCAAAAAGCCAGCTGAATCATGAACTAAGAGTTAATTAAATCTCTCTTGTCCAAATTCAGAGCTGAATCTGATCCTAGTTATAGCATGCAAGATCACGCCAATGGTAAGACAGCTGTATACCAGGACATGTAATAACGTGTACAATAATGTATTGCAATTCAAGATACATTTCTTGTTTAGCATATTTAAAATGTTCAAGTTTCTATCTTTTAAAAATTGTTATGTGTCAGAACAGTTTCTCAAAGGTATTCTTGTATCGTGGAAAAATTGTGTTTCTTTTCTGCCATGTTTATATCAAGTGATGTTACATGCATAAGTTTGCATGTTCCCTTGATGATATCCTCACTTAACTTCTCCTTAATTTACTTTAGCAGAAAACTTTCCAGTATAACTTATTATCATTTCAACCATTCAGTTTTTCCAACCATTTCAGCATCTCTCCCATTATTTATAGGTGATGGGGGTGACAGGGCAGACAAAGTCAAGGTATGGCCGATGTTTAAAATAAATTACCATATTTTAAACCTTCCTGAACATGAAAAAACAGTACATTAGTTAAAATATTAATGCTGATGTATTCTTCTGTATAGTAGTGGTTCCATGTTCCTGAAATCTTATTAATTAGTGAGAGAGTTATAAGAGGAATTAACGACCTTACAGTATAGTCATGAGCATGTTCATTGACAGAGTACATTCAAAGAATAAAGATTCCACCTGGTTAGAAAGGTCTGTGGTATCAGCAATAATAGGAGAAACTAGCCACTGCAGTCACTAGCACTGCAGAAGACAGATTGCATTCCATTTCTGATTAACCATCTGCTGAGATCAAGAACAGCTATGCTGTCCAGGCAGGCTGTGAAGATGAAAACCCAGCATTTGAGAAAGAAAAGTCATACCTCACCAAACACTACGGGGATCGCAGATCTGCATTCCAGAGGGAGCAGAAGGTTTTAGTGTTGATGATTCCAGCCTGAGAGCAATGAGGAGACTTCTCAGCCTAAAGTACTTGTCTTGCAGGTGAACTGCTTTTTTTCTGGGTTTCTTAATGTGAGGTATTGCTGAAAGGCTGGTGAGAGTCATCAGCACTAACGACCTCTGCTCTGTACTAATCCATACAGTTTGCTGTTGTCCGGAGTGCTTTGTGGTTGTACATAGGATGGTGTTTCACAAGCTGTTCATAAGGTAGTGAGAAGCATAATAGGTGCTAGAAGGCCACAGGAAAACAGAAATGGCAACTTGAGAATTGGTTTATAAAGGAGAGTGGAGAGGTTTATCCAAAATTGTTGAGGGGTGGATTTGCAGGAGGAGCAAGATCTGTTTTAGAGATTCCTTGTATTAGAAGGAGACATCACTGAAATGGCCACCATCACTAAAAAATTCTGTCTACAGGCACTATTTCCACTATCAGTGGAGTAATATCTCTGTCTGTAATAATTTAAAAAAAGGTAAATTATGTAGATAAGCTTGATATTTTTAAATTATCTGGGCTTGATGGGCAGCATCAAACTTAAAGTGCTACCTGAAGAGATCTCAGAAGTATTAATGGTTAAAATTTAAGATGGCTGCTTTACTGAGATACTGGAAATGGTAGTACTTTTTTTTTGTAAATAAGGAAAAGAGAAACAATCAATTAATTCAATTTGATTTAAATTTTCTAGAAATTGTTTATGGTAAGTAATAAAGCTATTTTTATCCTGAAAAATAGCAAGGGCACAACAGCAAACGTGAATTTAGCAAGAAAAATAATGTCAAGCCAAAGGATTTTTTCCTATGACAGAGTAGCAGACAGAGGCAATGTAGATAGAAACAACAGATTCAAGGTGGATGCAAATCTATTTACATAACCAGGCTGTAATATTAATGATTCACTGACAAAATGTCAGTGAATCCCCCCCTCCAGAGGGGTTTGTCTTTGGCTCAGTTTTATTCTGAATTATTGTTATTATATTGTTTATTAATATTTTTATAATATTTATTTTTACCTGGACTTTGAAATGAACAGTCTGCTTATTAATGATTTTAGTAGCATGAAGTTGAAAGAAATTGCCAGTATCTTTAAAAATGGGGATCATATAGAAATGGCCTAAAAAAAATTAGGAATTGGTTCAGCAAGGACAAGTGTAAGGTGCTGTGTTTAAAAATAACTGCCCAAATACAAAGGGGAACAACGGTGTAAGTGGAAGGCTTCTGGGGTTTATAGCAGATCGTGAACTGCATGAGTCATCAATATCATGATGCAAAAACATGGGACATGGTGCTGTGATGTCATCCTTCTGCTCTGTGCAGTTTTGTCAGCTAGAATCCTGCATTCAGTTATAAGAACCTTATTTAAAAGAGATGTGGGCCATTTGGAGAGAGTCAAGAGGACAGCACTAAACTCCTTCTAGACTAGAGATCTAGAATCAGAGACCTAGAAAATACCTAAATAGAAATGGGAAGAATTGGGCTGAGTCAGCATGAAAGAGAGAACCCTGAGAAGGATGTGGTATCAGTCTTCAAGTACGCACTTCTGCCAAGTGGAAGGGAACGAATAGTTTTTCATAGTGAAAAGAAGAGCAATAGTACTTGATTTGAAGAAGGAGAAAAATCAGGTTGGATTTTAGGAAAAAATAAATAGCTAGTGTTTTTGTAGAACCTCCGTCCGCTAGAGGCCTTTAAAATAGGTTAGACAAAACGTTCTATCGGAATGACGAGAGGATAGTTAATCCGGTCTGCAAGGCCAGGAATTGGAATAGGTGATCTCTTGCAGTGTCTTCCAATTGACTTTTCATGTTCATTTCCAAAATGCCTTGCTTTCTAAATGGGCAGAAGGAGATGTCGCATGGGTCAGAGCTAGATGCACTCACAATGTGGGGGATAGCATTAATAGGGAAACCGCAATCCTTATAGCAGTTACTTGTTAAAAAACCTGGAGTGCATAAGCCAGACAAGATTTATTACAGGGAGGCTACAGTTTACTCAGGTTACCAGTACATGTATACCTGTAAAATGCTGAATACAAACAATTGTACATCTGGAGGCAATGTAGTAACGGCCACCTGGAATTGCATTTAAAACAACCTCAGGTAGTGAAAAAGAGAATTAAGATAAACGTTCTTGAACTAAATGAAGAAAGATCAACATGTACTCTGTAATGTAATTTATCAAAGAGAAATTTTTTGTGGTGTGTTGGTAGTCCATATAACGTTGCCAAGTAAATTATTTCTTTGATCTATTATATCTTTTATTGCATTTCTCATTCTATTGTGTTTGATTCTTTGAGCAGTCATGAAGCCTCAATAAAAGTTAAAAATGCATTGCAACTCAAGGATATGCAGTGTTAACTTAACTTGAGATGTGGAATTGATTTCACAATGTGAATACCTTAGTGTTGTATAATGAATCACTTATGAAAAAAATCAAACTTATTACAGGACAGTAATTCCTGGTTCATTAAACAGAAGGGTTGGTCTACTAAGGCCCATCCAGTAACCCTCTTATTGCCAAAATCAGCTCATAGGATTCATGGTCAGTAAGACAAACTTCTTATTCTTACCCTAACATTTAAAAAGGGAGTCGGGGGAAAAACAGTAATGACAATGACTTTGAAAAAGTCTATTTAGTAGTCGGAATACTACTAAATTTCAGGAGTAAAATAAGAGTTTTAACCTAAGGCCAAGAGGATTAAAATAATCTTTGAGCTACGTGCTTCACTTGCATCTCGCGATGGAACGGATCAAGCATCAATTTGGTTTTATTGTGCAAACGTCCTACGTTTAGTAGAAGTTTTCTAGAACCTCTGGAGTTTTTCCTAGCTTGCAATCATGGGCTTGTTCTTTATGGTTGAAGAAGAAATTTTGTGAACTGGAGGAGCTGGTTGCTTTTTTGAGTCACTTGCACATACGCTGCAGGAATTGGCATGGTAGCTAATGCAAATCCAGGATGTGCTTGGTAATTCAGCTGTCTAGGCAATTCAACTGTTGGCAGGGGCAGAAAGCATTTAAGGGCAGTGACCAGCAAGGCTGGCAGAGAGAAGACTCATTGTCCTGAGAGGACTGGGTAGAAGGCAGAAGTACACAATTTCTCTATGGACTGATGCAATAAGGAATGCACTTTTTGTAGCACTCTGCCATCCCTCACTCGAGCTGTCTATGCTGCAGTCCAGAAGTATGATTGTAGTTTAATTCTAGGACTTAGACTGCAGCAGTGAGACTGCTACTCATAATGGAACTGTAATTAGAGTGGATTCAGGATTGATTGCAAATGCAGTCTGGAATCTTGAATCGATGCTGTGCTAGCTAGCCCATGTTGAGTTCTCTGTCGCTGCTGTCATCCCTTTGGATGGCAATCCAGACACAATTTTGATAATAATTTGCAGTGTAAAATTACTCAGATGAACTTCCTTTATTTTTTCATGCACTTGTAATTTACATTAAGTTGTCTGGATTTTTTTGAAGCTTTATTTTGCTGTCCATCTTACATAACCCAGTAATTGGCTGATGATTTTTTTTTTTTTTTTTTTTACAGTAGCGAAGGCTGTGGTAAGATTGTTGAGCCCAGAGAAGAATGTAAACATGAATCATGTTTTGTTAAACTGGTATAATGATATACCAAGACAGTAAGTGGGGGACTGCTGAAGGAAAATTAATTAACGGGGTGTTAGATGAAATGAGAACTGGAGAGTCTTCCTTGTGCTTATGATACTGGCACATGTTCTTTTCATTGTTAAAGAAAATGCTTTAAAATCTTGTAAAGTGTTTATTAGAGTGTTAAATTCTTGATGTTATGTAAATTTTTTTGCATTCTTCTTTATAATTATTTTATGTTTACTGTAGTTTGACTAGAATCAGAACGCAGTTGGTATAAACTAATTCCCAAATTGTTTGGGATTATTATTTTCATATTTATTCCTCTTTCTGCAGAAAAAATAAATGGGCACAAATTGAAATGCAAGAAATTCTGTTTAAAATTAAAGAAATTTTTTTTTTACTGTAAGGGTGATCGAACGCAGGGCCAGGTTGCCCAGAGAGGCTGTGGAGTCTCCATCCTTGAAGATATTCAAAACTTGACTGGACAGGTCCCTGGGCAACCTGTTCTAGCTGACTCTGCTTAAGCAAGGGGTCAGACTAGACAATCTCCAGAGGTCCCTTCCTACCTCAGCTTTGCTATGATTCAGTGATTCTATGTCTGATAAAATGTGTTCATGTCCTTGAAGAAATCTGACTAAATATTTGATCTCTGCTGACTTTAAGCTCTTTGAAACAAAATGGTTTTTGCTTTTCTCTGGTTTTAAAAAGAATTATTATTTTATTGGACAGCTGGAAAGATATACTGTACAGGTTACCTGTTCCATGATAACTAAAAACAGACAAGTCTGTCATTATACTTCATGATTATCAAGGCAGGAGGAATTCCTTTAAGATTATGAATATGAGGCTTTTTGTTATTTCGTGTATGACAACATGCTTCACCACATCTTATTTCTACAAATTACAACATGTAAATGTCTGATTACAATAATCTTCTACTTTTGGCAAGGTTGGGATAAGGTGCATGTCTGAAGATTACAAGACTGCAGTTTGATATAGACATATATCCTTTTGACCTATACAGCTACACTAAAGAAAAATAAAAATATTGCATGTGTAGCATTTTAGTGGCCACCTAAAATAATGAAACATCCTAGGTCCTAATTTTGCTGCTGGGCTTACTGTACTTCCACATTATGAGCACTCCCCAGAAAGTTACTGACATTAAAAATGTACAGAGAGGACAAAGTTAAGACCCCCCCTCCCCCCCCCCAACTGAAAAAAAGAGACTGGATAGATGGACAAGATGTGTGAAAAACTGATTCAACTGCCAAGTTCAAAGGTGGTGATTAATGGCTCAAAGTTGATCTGGCAGCCAGTCAAGAGTGGAGTTCCTCAGGAGGTTGTACTGGGTCTGATACTCTTCAATATCTTTATAAATGATCTGGAGGATGGGGTTGAATGCACGTCCACCAAGTTTGTGGATGACGTCAAACTCAGAGAAGAGGTAGATATACCAGAAAGAGGATCCCCCGTAAAGAGAGACCTTCATAGGCTGGAAGATTGGAATTGCATAAGGAAGTCCTACACCTCAGATAGAGTAATCCCAAGCAGCAGTGCAGGCTGGGGTCTGAGTGGCTGGGGTGTAGCTCTGATGGAAGGGACGTCTAGGCCCTGGTGGACAGCAAGCTAAATGTGAGTCAAAAGTGTACCCTTTCAACAGTGAAGGCAAAGCATATCTTAGGCTGCATGAATAAGAGTACAGCCAGCAGGTGCGATGTGGTTATTCCACCCTACTTGACACTTATTAGGCCACACCTGAAATTCTGTGTCCAATTTTGATACTCTTAGCTCAAGAAAGACACTTGAAAAACTGGAGAGGTTCCACCGGAGGGCTATTAAGATGACCAGAGGGTTGGAAAATGTGACATACAAAGAAATGTTGAAGGAATTAGTGCAGTGTAGAAAAGAGAAGACTCAAAGGGATTTAATCCCAGTTTTCCAATATCTAAAAGTTACCTGTAGAGAAGATGGAGGTGCTCTCCTCATATGGATGCAGGATAAGAGGCAACGGACGCAAGTTGCTTCAGGGGAAATTTTGTCTGTATATAAGGAGCGAATTCTTCAAGGTGAGAGCAAATAATCACTGGGATAGGTTGTCAGAAGTTGGTGGAATCTTCATTTCTGGAAATAGTCAAAATTTGGCCTGACAGGGCCCTGGATAACCTAAGGCCTTGCTTTCAACAGAAGGTGGACCAGATGATCTTTAGAGGTCCTTTCTAACCTAATCTTTTCTGTGATTCTTTAAAAGTAAAAAGCAGTGGAATTAAGCTTGTCCATGTAAGCTCAATTTCATTTTCATGTGCTTACATTTTAGTATCACATGGAAAAGATATCAATGGACTCAGACAGCCATGAGCTTGTTAGAGAAACAGTGGAAGACTGCATGTCTGATTATTCATCCCCATCTGAATAGCGCCAAACCCCTTCCTTGCCACATGATCAGTATGCTTTTTTACGTAATCAGGATGCTGGTGTATCACATGATGTAATCAACGTCACACCAGTCAGATGACTGGAACTGATTATGGTTCATTCGTGCACGAATAGACAGGCAGTGACATGACTGGGTGTATATGTATAAAATCAGCATTTCGGTTTTGTGACCCAGGAGGGTACACAGGATCTTTGGGAAAGCAGGTTGCAAGAAGCAGATCATGTGAGACAGTTGAGTTCCTTTGTCATGTTGGATGTGATCTGCAGATTGGATGTGAAGTTTTCAAATGCATCTAAGGGGCTTAGAAGTTCAAGTCTTGCCAAAACTCATGCACTTGTATGATGTGATGTACAGGATCTGCTTTCGGCTGGGGGTACGGTGCGAGAAGTGAAGGATTGCAAGAGAAATATTTTACCATGTTAAAGCAATAGTGAATACTGTGAAAATACCCTAGGTAAAATGCTAGAGGATATATGGGAAGCCTAAAGGTCCTGCATTTTACAGGAAAAAATTTCCCTCAAACTGGGAAATACAAGTAGGTAGAACTAAAGTTACATTATAAGAATTCCTCTTAGATGTAGGGGGCTGTCAAAGGAGTGGAGGAGCAGAAAGGGTGATAGACGAGGGTCAAACTGATGTGGGCTACACTGTAGTAGTTCTGAAGGATCTTACAGCTGAACAACCCTTTAAACAAGCCAAAATTAAAAAGACAAAGAAGTGTTTTAAAACTTTTTGCGCTTTACCCTCATTAGGCTGTGAGTTCATCGATGCTCTTGAAAGGCTCAGCATAGAATCTTGTATCTGCATATTGTCTATGACCTTACCTGAGCTCTTTGTAGCTGTATTACAAGACTACTAAAATGCCTAAGTGCAAGAGGCACATTAATACACCATAGTATTACCTTGTGGTGTTTTTTATCATCTGAATTGTTCATATGTTCAAACTGCAATGTTCTGTTTAGATAGTGTTGTAAAATGTGCGAACTAATTACGTTCAGAAAGTTAGCTTTGGTGCTCATCTTTAAGAATGGTTTTAGTATGTTTAATAATGCTGATGTTTTCATTATAGTTTTGTACTTTTATGGTGCGAGGCATGTACTGTGCAGTAGGGCCTGTGTGGATAGTTTGGCACTTGTACGATATGTAGCAGTCAGGATTAAATAACAATAAGGGATTCAGTGAAATGCATTAACAAATCAGATGTCTGCATCAATGCCTATGCAGAGATTAGATGTGTGCTGATGAATAGGCAGTACCCTATTTGCTTATGTTAACTATCTTTCTTTGTGTGAGGTAAGTGATGAGAAAATGAGTTTATAAGTGTACAGTCAAGCAGGTTGAGTTAAATATCCTTTCATTTTTATGAAATACGTCGTCTCTTCTGTGTTTAGCTCAATTCATCAATATCTATTCTTCCTTCCATTATTTTGTAGTGGTCTCACCATTATGTTGTTCTCAATAAGAACATTTTGTTTTAATGTTCAAATAGTGTAACATTTAATCAATTGCAATGTCCCGCTGCGTCTAATTTCTCCTTTTAGAAGAAATATATAACGCAATATTCTCTTCATTTTTGACTTTTTTTTCTGCTTGCCTTTCTCAAACTCTAAAAATTTCTGCTATAATCTTGATTTTGCAAGCAGTTTATAAACAAAAACACAGCACTGCAAAGTGATTTGTAGGAGTGGGTTTTTTCTCATTTTGAGCGTATTACAACATAGCATAACTTGCCCCTTTTAGTATTCTTTCTTCCTAGTATATAATATTTTTTATTCAAGGAGTTCAGAGCTATCTAGTCAAACTTTTTGACTCCCTTATTCTGTCCCATAAAGAGTAGCAGCTAAATTTCTAGGACAGATAAACTGACGTACAGTAAACTGCTGAACAGAAAAACGTCAGTAGATGAGCCAGGTGTGGAAACTAGAGCATGCAGAAACACGCTTTACCTCTTATCAGTACACTATCCTTGGTCTTTATTTCATGCATAATAGAAATTGGATTTAGAACTTTTCATAGTAAATCAAGTTTAGCAAGTTAAACTTCTTTGATTTGCAGCAGCATCAGAATGGTCACAGATTTAGGATCCGGTTCACTCTTGGTTCAATAAGATGGGTCATTAGTTCCTGATTAGATTAGTTCGTAAGACTGTCTTTGTCCCAAGATCTGTGGATGCCTTTTACACAATGCTCTAATCTTAGACAGGCATAGTTTTATACTATAGCTGTAACCAGATGTAAACTCCTGGAGCAAGACAAGGTTTTCTTTCTCTTCTTCATTACAGTGTGCATATGTTCAGGTGGTTAGTGAATACTCAGCCCTAACAGCTGTTCAAAAGCCAAAAGGTTCCCCTGCTGGGGAATAACTGCTCATGTCAAGTAAAGGGACTTCACTGGGAGAAGAGAAGCTGTCCTGTTATTCTTATGTCATTATATGTGTTATATCTATGTCCTAGCCAGTGTCCACCACTAATTTTTTTTCAACGAGTAATCTTTTAAAGTTTTCAGCATGAATTTTTTTCTAAGTAATGAGAAAAATAAATCTTAAGTAAGTTCCTCATTATATAAATTATTAAAATTCTTTGATCAGTCTGTTTATTATTCCTGGATATTTTTAAAAGATGAATTTTTCCATGTGATTCATTTTCATGAACACATGGATCTGTTTTGTGGTTTTGGGAGACATTGTCATCCAGATTTTCTCTGCATGTCTGAGAGTCAAAGATCTGGGATGTTTTTATTATATAATTGACTATGTAATTGACTACCTGATGCTGCAGAACAGGAAATTGCGTTATGCACATCCACTTCATTTACTAATTTATTCTTAACATTTTATTGTTTTGTTTTGTTTTCATGTACAGTCTATCCTTTCTATGCCCATCACTTTGTGACTAAGTGGATGAATGATTAGAATTAACTGATTAGGCACATAGTGTGTATATACGTACATCTTCACAAACTCAGTGAAAACTCATATTCCCCCTGTAATATGTGGACTTAAGTCACTAATTCATATTACTAATTCATAATTCAGTCACTAATTCATATTACTAATTCAGTCACTAATTCATATTACTAATTCATAATTCAGTCACTAATTCATAAACAAACTCATATTCCCCTTGTAATATGTGGACTTAAGTCACTAATTGCTAGTCGTCAGTGATTGTTTTTTTGCAAGATTCTCATATTATGAACATCTACCAAATAAACCCTAGGAACATCATGAGAGATAGGTATGTACAGTGGCTAGGGCAACTCTCTGCTCTCCAGCCTTGGGCAAGTCAGTTAAAGCTGGATCCAGTGAATATATTTTAACTTCTGGACTTTCTTTACAATTCAAGGGGAGGATTAGGTGGCTTAGCATAATATTCAGAGCAGCCATTTGCTGAGCTGGTAATAGCCTAAAGCTAACTAATAAGAGCCAAAAAAATCTGCTTGGACTCTCACCATCTCTGGAATTTAGGTATTTTATGTGTACTCCTAACAAGTGCCTTTGATCTAAAACCTAGAAACTCTGAAGCTAGGCACATTTAAAACATTTTTATTTCAAACAAGTAAGATCTCTTTTACTTAATCCTTACAACTTGTAGCTCAAACATTTGCCTAGCAGTGGGAGAAGTAAATTTAATTCTTTGTCACCTTGCTGTTTCAAACTACATCTGTCATCTTCTAAGAGAAAGCCATTCATTCTCAATAGGCTGTAGAATTGATTCAGTGCAATACTATCCATGACTTTTTTTGAAAATGGGCTCTATAATGTGTGGAAAGGGAAGCTTTTTGGGGTCAAACAGAGCAAGCCTAAAAAGGTGCAAAACATTGTGACCTTAGTTCTTAGGACATCCAGCTCTGACTGGGAAGACTGAAGTGCCTCAGTCTGCCTTCCCAAGAGTGACTTGGGAAAATACAAAAATGCATTGGTCATATCCTTCTCCTTGTTATTCCCTTCCTCCTCCCCTTTTTTAAAATCTCTTTGAATATGGGGACTAATAGCATATTGCTACCACTAGACAATATAAACTGGACCCACGTAAAGCCAAAAATGAATGGCCCATAAGAATACTTCCACTAATGCATAAAATAAAACATAGATTGCATGAAATGCATCAGGTGCATTAAAAGAATTCTCATATCAAGTGGTGCTTTAGCACCGGCAGGGGACATATAAGTGAACAGATTCCACAAGGCAAGAACAAGCTGCTTGTGTCTCCTGCAGACAGATCACTGAGATCCTCAAAGATTTATTCTTAAAATTCAATAAAGAATGGATTTCTGACATCTCTAAAAAGAACAGAATATCCTTGTATCACTCATAACCACAATGTGTCTGTCGTAAGTAAAACTCATTCATTTTAGCAATTATATATAGCTCTCATATTGTACCAGCCAGGCTGGTATAGACACACCTAATCACATGTAGTAGAGGCTATGCTACTGCACAGTGTCCTCCTTCCAGACGGCAGAGCATCCAATCTTAGTGTTTTTATAGAAGTTTATGTGTCTCTGACAATAGGCTAGATATTTATGTATGTATTTATTACTCATTATATAAAAAGCTCAGATTTCCAGAACTTCCATCTCTTCTAATGTGCTCTTCTGGCATTAAAATAACAGTAGAAGCTACTGCTAAACTACATGTTTTTAGTACATCTTTCTGTGATTACTAGTAATACTTTTCTTATTAAGCTTGATAGATGAACTATGAATCAGATCCCTGGTACATTTAACTTGAATAACTGAAAATAGATGGGAACATCTACCCTAAAACTGTTTAACAAGTTTGAAATATGGATAGTTGTGAAGAAAAAAACATACTAAGTTTAGCAGTGAATGTCCTTGGTTAAAGAAGTTATGACTTTTAATATTTATCCTTGAGCAAAAGCTTCTACTGTTTTGTTTCACAAAGCATAATCTGTTGTTTTCTCAATGTATTTCAACAGAAACTCTCCATCTGAATTGGTATAATGAATAAGTAGCTTTCTGCTAAGTGCCTGGAAGATACGTGCAAGATACTGGACTGTGTCATTGGCTACTGGTTCAGTAGCTGCGATTCCACATAAATGAGAGTAGCGCAGTATTCTGTAAAACCAACAATGTCATCATTAATTCTCATCAGAAACACAGCTGTGAACTTTGGTTGTTATTTTTACGAAAGCAACTGGGCAAAAAAATTCCGGCGTGTAGGAAAGAGTGTTCTAAGCAACTGGGGTGCACAGGGCTTTGTGTTTAAGCCATTGACCTTGTAATTTGATCACACAGACTTTTTGTAAATGAATCTTTCAGATCTTAGGAGTGACACGTGAACTTTAACTTCATGGGCAAAAGACAGGCTCAGTTCCAGTAGAGTCACCTGTATCCCAAAAGCATGATGAATTTACAGAAGTTTCTTTTGAAAAACATGAATCTTTTGGTGCTTTCATATCTTTTACTGGGAGAAATATTAGACTTTTTCCTCCCTTTTGTGCAGTGGTGTGCCTATTGAAGTCAGTGGGATTATGCTGACTTAAAATGAATATTAGGTGAATTGTCACAACCTTCATTTAAAAATGCGTATTTTAGCTATTCCTATAGAAATTATACATTTCAAATTGCAAAGAATTAACTTTTCTGTGAGCTACACACAGCTGTACCATGTTACTTTTTGGTAATGTGCTTGTTATTCAAAAAATTTTTTACTTTCCCTAAATGCAAAGCTTCTTAAAATGAGTGTGTACATAGCTTTTTCAAATTACATTTTATATATGATCATGTTTAGCAGCAAATGGGTGAAAAATTGAAACACTACCTCATCAAGATAATGTTTAAACTGTGAGTCTTTTTTTCTATCTCGTTTAGAGTTCTGCATGGACAACAAAATTATTTTTGGCCCTGGAGCAGAAAAGCATATATGCTTATGTTTAATTCTAAACTTTTGTAGGCTGTCTGGTTTCCTGGACATCTTTCACTTGGCTTTTGGCATTCTTCTTGATGATGTGGAGTAAGAATAGGAACCTATGCAGAGTGGCTGTGTTACCTGTCAAAGGCCGTCCTTACTTCTAGTTACAAATACATAGCGCTCTCTCCTTTAGCAGTACAGGAGCTTGTAGAGGGAAGGAAACATGCATACTACATCGTTGCATGATGTATCTCTTGGCCCATAGCTTTCCTAGTCAAACCAGAGCATTAGTCTCTGTAAAGTAAATGAAGTCCTTCTTGCTTTATGTATACACAATATATGCTTCTGAGCATGTGAAAGACCTGTGCTTCTGAGTACAGGAACTAGGATAATACAAATAATAACAGTAAGGAATTGAGACATTCTGAATGCATTTTCTTTTCTAGATGTCTTTCTTCTGGGACATGAGAAAGGGTCTGTGAATGAGAAAAAGGGTAGGAGAAGATGCTGAAAGGGGTTTTTATTTCTATGGCCCAGAGAATTAAAAACTATAATAAATTCAGCGATACAAAAGAACAGTGACTTGTGTGGCGCCCCCCCCCCCCAAAACAAAGTAGTTCTCCTACCCTGTGTGTAAAGCTTATGCTGTTTCTAGAGTGGCAAAGTCGTAAAATACACAGGTTTAACTCATAATAATATCTATCTGGTTTTATCAGTCTGGCAGGAATATTGTCATTGATAATGTTGCACATTTGCTAAACATGATACAGAAGCCTGAGGAAAAACTGTAAGAGTTTTAATAAGCAGTCAACACTCAGGTTTACTTTAATACCTCAGTCCTGCTGAAGAATGTCCTTTGTAGTTAGACAGAAAATGAATAATACTATCATTTTGCATTTCTAATTTTTTGGGAAACAGCTGTCAAACATTAAATAATAGATCAGCAATTGTTTTATCACAATCTTAGCTTTTTTATTGTTACATGGTAAATGTAAATTTTCTGGTAATGCATATTTTAATATTTCAAGGTTAAATTCTTGTACTTACAGAAAGGATTTTTTTTCCTCACCAAAACTAGAATGGGTACAAACAGGCTTGAAACTCCAAATAAAATATTTGCCCTGAGGCATAGCTGTTCATGACATTCTTCCTAAGGGCTTTTTGTTTTGTTTTGTTTTGAATGCAAATAGAAGAGACAGATGCAGATATCTCATTTCAAAACACCCTGCCATTATTTAGAAAAGAAAAAGATTCTTCATTAGTCTCTTTCTAAAAATATGTATTCTCAGCACTCTGTAGAGTATATGCCCACACTGACAAGCACAGCTGCAAGCTGAAATTCCCTATAGAGACTGCACTTGCCATGTGGCGACTCACTCTGCCAGACATGAAAGCCCCCAGATCTTTATCAATTCTTGCCCTGACCTCTCATGAGCAGACACTCAGCTGTGGCAAAACCATCCACACCCTTGGTCACTTATCTCTACTTGTATACAGAGATTTTCTCTAAAAAGCAATGACAATTTCATAGCTTTTAAAATGGTGTTCCTCAATAGTATAAATACTCATGTTGTGAATTGAAGGGCCAGAAATATTTAAGGAGCGGTAAATGGGAATTTGCTTTCTCTCTTTTTAAAGGATTTAATAGTCTTGCCATTGTGAACTAGGTTTCCATGTTTTCAATTCACATAACTTCAAATATTACCAACTTTCCTTACAAGTTTTGTGTTTTTTGGTACTGTTAAAGCTCTAGATTTTTGCAGTGCTGTAATTTCACAGGAATCTGCTTCTGTTTAAAAAGAGAAACAAAGCAAGCCTTTTTTTCAACTGCAAAAATTAAAAGCTCAAAGCAAGAAAAATTTATAGTTTCAAATGCATTAGACCTGGGATTTTTGGAGAGGTGTCCTGACTTATAGGTTTTGTGTGACTGCATTTACCAGCACAGCATATGCTTTTTTCATTGATCTTGTGAGTCGAACTACAACTACAGGGTAAGGAAAGCTAAGCCAGTGTGGTACCTTATTGGTTTTGTTATGTACAAGTAGGTGTTGTTACAATTCTGTTACTAAGAAAAGTATTAGCAAGTGCTTAGTAAAAAAGCTACATTTACAAAAGAAACTATGTGTTTTTTTCCTTAACTCAGATAACTAAATGTACAGAACCTGTCTGTCTTCCCTACAGAGCACATCTTTTTTCTGTATCCTGTTAGTCTATATATAGCAGAACTTCCTTCATATCAAACTTCCTATATTTGGAGAGAATATTTCTGTCCCCAGTAATACATCACTGGTCAGGTTTACAGTATACAGACATATATGGAAGAAGTCAGTATTCAGAGGTGCCTGCTGCTCTTGGTACACAGGGCCAATAAATAAGAATCACTTACAAAGATATCCCTAGAGAACATCAGACAGCACGGTGTGCATTCCTTCAATACATAAGCTATTACTTTGTCCTGTCTAAGGCTTTTGGCAATAGCTGCTTTCTCTGAATCTTCCTGGCTTCCTGCTCGTTGGGCAAGTTACTGTTTTTAGGGACTTTTAGCCACTTACGTACATGGGTCACATTGATCATGTGCTTATGGTTTCTCTGTTTTCCTTCTTATTGGGGGGACATGTTACTTTTATTGGTGTTTCAGCACTTGCAGTGAAGTTTTTTGTATGATGAAGAAACAAATCTCCATGCCCTCAGTTTATTCCTATTGATATTTTCTGTTCCTCCAGTAAATTGTGGACTATATTTGACCTGTGAGTATTCTTAAAATCTCGTGGTACTTAGTTATAGAGTTATAAAATTGATATATAGCGTACTGTGGCCCCATCGTGCTACACTGTATCTATTTCTTGGAAAATAAAAGCCAACATGAGCAAAAAAAGTAAAATAAATGGGTTTCTGTAACAGAAAACAGCTGCAACCACATCAAGGCATTTTTGACTACTCTGTTGGCTTTGCTGAAAATTAAAGCCACAACTTAATAATATTCAGGAAGATAGTTGTATGAAATGAAATCTGTTAGATGCTTAATAACAAACAATTAAAAACACAAAACGGGATGTTTAGAAAACTCTTTCTGAGTGTTAAATAACGTAATTACTTGCAGAAATCCTGCACCTTTTGCAGAGGCCAAAAAATGAAAGTCTTATTCAGTGTAATAGATCATAAATACCAGATCAGAAATTTATGTCTTAAGGTTTTGCACATATATACAGTGTGTTCAGCAAAAACAAAAAACAAACATTTTTATAAGTTAAGAAGTGAAAGTACATGGACTCAAGCACTCTAAAAACGGGCTAACGATTGAGGGAGATTTTAGAAATGAGAGAAAAAGTTATACAGTGACTCATATATAGTACAATACTTATTTTTTATCTACAAGTGCAGTAGTTTAGATGAGCTAAGCATTGAACTGGTCTGAAATTAGAAGAATTGAATTCTTCTAAAAATTCTTCTGTTGACATCCTTGGAGTGGACTGATTTTGAATTCAAAGTGATATAAATCAGAGACTTTACCATAGTTTAGTTTTTAAAGCAAATTTTTGTACATTATGACTAATTTTTTTTTTATTCTTAAACTTTTTACTTATCTTCCTAAAGAATAGTTGATTCTTACTGTTTAGTGACTACTAGTTTATGTTGCTTTTCAATTAAATATGCCCACTACGCTAAGTCAGTAGCTCTTTTCCCTAGCCGGGAAAGTATACTCTATGCAGATTTAATTGCACAGTTTAATATATGTCTATACAGACTCTTAGTTTTTACCTTTTGTTCTATTAAAGACAACAGGCAAAATGTCTTCCTTTGTAGATTCTTTCTTACTAGCAATTTGTGCCCTGCTGCTTTTGGGTGGAAACTTTTGGGAGTTTAATTCAGTAGCAAGACAGCAACATTTTAAAAGCAATGAAACCTAACCAACAATTTTTTACTATATAGGATATACACAAGTCAAATACCATACAATCAAAGCCAGGATTTAAATTTTAGGGCAAGAGATGCGAGAACACTACAAACACTGGTTGTAGTTAGAGAGAGGAGAATGGAGTAACATTTTAGAGTATCATTATGATTTTTGAAATGTTTTCAGCAAAAAAATTAGCCCCATTTAAAACTAACTGATTTCTTGATATCAGGATATATTATCTACAGTTAGCAGATTGATCTGATGGCTTCACGAGTCTCCAAGATTTTAGAATAGTAGGTCTCTTCTTTCTTTTGTTTTTAGAAGATGAAAATCAATTTCTTGTTCTTCCAGCTTCTGTTTAGCTTCTCAAATTCAAATGAAACAGTATTGATCTGAACAAAAAAAGGTAAATTCAAATGCATAAAATACCTCTAAGCACCTGCAAAAGAGACTATAGCTGACAAAATTTGATTTATCAATTCATTTAACTTCAGGCTCAGCTGCTGGTGTAGTAATACTTCCCAGCCACTAATTAAGCCCTCTTTATAATTTTGATAGCATAGTATTATTTATTTGAATATAAATATATATATTTATTTAATGTAGAATAGTTCAATGTTTTAGTAAGTTTAACAGATTTAGCCATAGTTTCACAGTCCCATGCATTTTAGTAAAAGATTACTGGAATAGGAAAAATAGCTCTCATTTAATTTAAAGTAGAATTTAAAAATAATTTCTATCATCCTTTAATTTACTTTGTCTTCAGATAACATATAATAGATTCAGAATTTCCCTTGCTATTAGTTTGTCAGGCATTTCATTTGCTATGTAAAACTTAATATTCGTAAGTAAATCAGTGTTACTAAAATATTTTAGTTGACAGTGTAACAGTAAATCAAAACTGACTTAGCTTTCCTTTAGAAAACACAGGCATAAGTCCCACATAAATAATAAATGTTGTATTGGCTCCTAAAATGAAAAAAAAGGCCACCATGCTGTGCCAATTCAGATTTTAAGGAGTTCATATATGTTATTTTAACTATTTACGTTTGAATCTAGTCTCCTCCATACAGTTTAGGACCTAAAGGTTACTAATACCATACTTGCTTTAGTTAATGAAAATGGATCATTCAAAGTAATCATCTTCCTGAGATGCATGCATAGGCCACTGTAAGAAATAATTATGTAGAAGAATCTTTAATTACAGATTTTTTTTTTATTAATAGTTATCAGATAGGAATCTTGGGAACTTCAGATCTGTGTGAGATTTTCAAATTTTATTTCCTAAAGTTAGCTCCTTGGAACTTCGGAGGTACAGGTAACAATTCGGTCATATAGATTTTGGTGCCCGTGTGTGAAAATTTCAGCTCTAATATGCAGGCACTTAGAAAATGTTACGCAACTTGTAGATCAAAACTACAGTGAAATGAAGCTGAAGTTGAAAATAAGCTTCAGGAAATGAAGGATAAGAAGTATAACTTGGATGCTGTAACAGTTCAAAAATTAAGCTTTTTGGACCTGTAAAAATTATAAAATTATATCCAGATACTTATAAGAAGAAACACATACTTGTAGCCACCAAAACCCCTTCATTACATCCTAGCGCACCAAAACCCTGCATTATATCCCAGTGCAATACCATGCAATAACTCTGAAGCTGTGAGTAGCAGAGTTTAGTGTCTAAGCTGTGAGTTATAGAGTATAGTGTCTATGCTATCAAATAAGAAGAAAATTATTTAAAAAGATATTTTAGCTTTCTATTTTTTTCTGCTTCTGTCACCACTGGCACTAGTTGCTTTCCCCTGCTAGAGCCTGCAGGGTGTGGCACAGATTATCGATAAAGTGCCGTTTTTCATTATTTGCACGTTCAAACCCCAAGCAGTTGATTGGATACTTTCTCAAAAGATAAAATGAAAACAGGGATTATACCTGTTTGTAATGACTAAAATATGCATGTTTAAATTACTTTTGCCTGGAAGAACTTGTATTTCTTTTCACATGTATGACCTGCAGGCTGTCTATTAAAACAGAAACAAAACAGAAACAAAAAGAAATAAACTACTGCTATTAACCTGTCTCTCCTTCAGAGTTTTCACTTTCTCTCCTTGATGTCTCTTGCTACTCTAAATAAGAGCAAAATTAGATAAACTTATGGCCCCCTTTTGATTTCCTTCTGCTAAGGCTTCTGTCTGTTAGAAAAAAAAGAAAAATCCTATAGGATTTCTTATTTACAATTTATTAATAAAATTAAGTTTATTTTCACTTCTGAATCTTTCCTAGTATTTTTAAATTTATTTTTCCCCAGAGAATTCATGAACTTCTGAAAAGTGATTCCCTGAGCCTCACAGTGGTTCTGGTGGTGCGATTCTGATCGCTCCTGATATTACAAGTTTTAATTTTCTCTTCAATTAGTGATGTTACCAGATGCTCACTAATATCCTCTCTCCTTTTTTTCTTGGCCTCCTCATCTGTTTCTTGCCTAAATACTTTTGTCCTTTCTGCTTCCTATCTATTAGCAGCAGCTACAGAAAACTGACTACCAGATCTTTGCATTATCTCATACACAAACAGTTGGAAATGAATAGAGAAGGGAGAATGTAACCAACAGGAGGAAGGCTAGCAGATGGAGGAAAAGAGTGTAAGCAGGAGATTTTCTTGAATGGCTCAGGAGTCCCGTTCCTGCATTTGTAAAGATTTATTTATTTTCTGAAACAATACAGAATTCCCCAAACCCACCCAAACTGGACGTAAGCACAATGCCACCAGATGGTGAATCATGATTGTAGCACAAGGAGCTCTTAATTTCTGTATCCATTATTCAGCTTCTAGTCTTAATTTTTAATACCACCCTATCCATACAAGTTACCGTCCTCTCCAGAAACAACTTAACTGAGTTGAAAGCATGTTTATCATCTATTCTAGTTACAGTTTCTCTCGTTGTCTTCTGAAATAAGCCTTACAGAGGAATATTCTCTTCCTGCATGTTTTTCAAAGCAAACAAGCAAGCACCGAAATCCTAACATAACATGCTGGGCACTTAGGAATTTCTTTTTAGAAATGAATGCGTGGCTCTCATAAGGATATATCCCCGTAGTATAAATTCGTTTACTGGTTACGGATACCAATAATGAGTTTCATGATGCAAAAGAACTTTGTCCTGGTAGCATTTTTGAAAATTGTAAGAAGCTTTTTAACAATGACATGGTGTCTTTGTTTCTGTATGCAGCGTGTTAATGTTCCTCAGCAGTACTCGCTAGTACTGTTCATGGACAAGTGCGTGGTACCTTGTTCCATGAAGGTGAGCGAGGCCTTACAATTGACGGTGCATGTTGAACTGAGTATCTAATGTGGAGATACAGGGCAAGGATTGCCTCAAGGATTGCCTTCTCAGAACAGGGTAGAGCTGTGTGTTCAAGAAACTATTAACCGGTCAGGAATAACTAAAACTTGCAAAAAACTTCCAGTGCTGGTATGTCCAAAATCAGAATGTTATTTCAGTAGATTAATGTACTTTTGAAATGGAACCTTTTAGCAGGAAGAGAACCATTGCTTTAGAGTTGATTGTTACAGCCCTACATTTCAATAAAAATATAGCTAAATTAACTTTAAAGCGCCAAGGTGAATTGTTTCAAGAAAATAAAGCATCATAAGAACTATTCATTGTAATACTTTCAGCAACAACGTATAAATGCAAAATATAAAAGTGTATATATAAATATAATCAAAATATAAATTTCTTCCTGCTACATGAATCCTTAAGAAGTCCTGGCTTTCTAGTGTTTCTTCATTTACTGTGTGCCATTTTATGATTATTTACTATAATTAGAAATAAAAATCATCAATTATTAGCTTTATCCACATGCTTATATCTGATCTCGGTTGCTGTGTAGACCAGGAAAACAATCCTAAAGCTTTGAACTTGCAAGCCCGGAGTCACAGCAGGTCTGTCCGTAGCTCACCACAAGTTTGCATTCCTACCACATGCAGTAAGATTTTTTTCTATAGACCCATGTCACTGAGGAATTCAGCAGAGAACAAAAAATCTTCAGGCAGAGAAGGGCCACGAGCGTATGAAAAACTAGCCACACGTAAACAGAAAAGGTCGTTAGTAGGCTCCTAAACTGCTGGCTAGGAATTGGTTTTTTTGGATCATTAACAGTAAAAAGCCTTGGAAATGAATAGGACTCAATGTCCTATTAAAAATTAGCCAAAACAATTAAAAGGTTTTCCAATTTCTAATGGGAACCAGATCTAATAGCTCGTTTTCCCTTGTCTAGAGGGCTGTTTCTGCATTTTCTATTACATTAGTTTTATGTCCTGTGGCTTTTAAAGAAGTATCTTTAAGTATTTTCTTCTGTATAAAAGTGGTAACTTATTTACAGTGAGGACAATGAACGCTTGAGGGAAGTAGAATCTAGTGTCATCTTAAGCCTTTCCTGTTGCTTCCAAGTTTTGGGATTCAACTATTAAAATTAACTATGGGAAGATTTTTTTCTGGTAATTATGTACAAATGTATGCTTTGGAGACTCCTAATACAATCGCTGCATTATGAGACCCCAGGTGTTATAACACTCATTTGGTTGCAAATGCACAGGTAATTTTGGTGTGAGCTCTTTCTCCTTTATCTTGCTCAGGTATTACATGTTTCCCTGAACTCAGTTTCCTGATTGCAACAGCAGCCTTTCTACTTCAATTTCAATGTAAATTTCTTGCTGCTGGTTACCAACAGATGACTCACAACTATTTAAGAGATGTCTTTTCTTCTGCATGTTTTTCCTTAACTCTAAAAGGACTTTGGCACAGAATAATTGCAAACAGTAAGCCTTTATTATTTTAAAACATGAGTTTGTCTGAGAGGTATGCTAAATACTGTTTCTTTGTTTCATTGCAAGCATGTCTTATAAAGTGATCCAAAGGAAGGAAGAGACAAAGACAGTACAAAAATAAACAATATTTTACTCGATCTGCTTTGCCTGCAGGCCTGCCACTCGGGAGGAATACAAGCCCACCAGTTACCAAATGCTTTCAAACTCCGTAGCTGTTATAGTCATTCCTCTCCTCGTTGGCCTTAGGTCCTAAATCTCCCCACCTGGCCCTCTGGTAATAATCAAAGTAATTAGCTTCTGCCTCTATGAGCTAATTGTCAATACAAGCCATGTGACTTTCCTCATAAAAGGAAAAAGGAAAAATGAAACTTGGAGGAGGAAAAGAAGATTGCAGGTTAGGGGGTAGGAGTGGGGAATAAAGGAAAAAAGAAAGGCAGGACAAGATGATCTTCCTAACTGCGCTCATTTTTTACTCGTTCATTCACACCAGATGCTGAATTCCTTTCTGTAATCAGTGAATTGTCCTGTCGTTAGCATAAAATTAACTCCATATGGTCTTGGCCAAGAGCTTTGAGATACGTAAATATGGAACCAGATGCTGAAAAACATATGGGACTCCGTGTGGTTTTCCAGATGTGCGACTCTTCTTTGGTATAAATATAGTTATGGTTACATAGCATAATCTGCTGTGTGGATATACTCACCCTAGATGTAACTGTGCTCTCAGAAGCAGTATTACTATATTACTGTGGTGCTGTACCTAATAGCGAGTACCTGCAATCAGACATTGTCCTGCAAGTTAAAACACTCCCTCAGGAAACGTAAGGGATCCAGCATGGGCTGGCAGATTAGGTTTAGAGTGAAAGTTTGAAAAGATCCAAGTTTCATTTTTGATTTCTCCTGTGTTTTGCTGCTAGTCATTTTCCCCTCTCTGACTTGCTTTTCAACAGTATTTTCTCCACTAGGATTAAAATTCAAAAGCCTGAGAAGAGTTTGAAGGGGTCATAATTTTGTCTGATATCTAATTAAGTGTTCAGTGCTTATGGCTGCAACTTAATTTTAGTTATATAATCAAAACTGCATTGATTGATATCAAGGTTAGTTGAATCTCGGTATAGTTACCTGATTTTTTGTTAATCTAAACAAAGCTGTCTACACACAATAACAGTCAGTTAAGGACTTGTGGTTGTTTAAAAGCAACAAACATCTGAGTGTCTTTAACAGAATGATCTTCTGCTATACTCATTGAAAATGAACTCAGGGCGTCTTTGGGAATGATACTGGTCTGTACAGGAAGAGTCCAATTAAAAAAAAAAAGTTGAATACATCTGTAAAACTCAGTTTAAGTGCATCAAATAGTGCCTGTACTGTAAAGTAATCAGGATGTAAGAGCGGCTATTAGCTATCATTAATGTCTGAACATTTAAATACAGAATGGTGACTGAAAATGACGTTGAATCTGGGTCTTACTCATTTTGTACTGTCAGCTTGTAATTTTTAATACCCAGAGCAAGTTGAGCAAAAGAGTAGTAGTTTCTTCTTGAATGAAAAATTTCCCTATTCATTAATATGAACAAACAGTTTTCAGATGTTATTCATACACCCTGTGCTACTCAGGCTGTGATCTCATCAAGTCACGTGCACCAAACAGGGTCATATCAGTTCTGTAGCTGGATAAGAGACCTTCGGGAAAAATAATCAAATAGAGATTTGATGTTGATATTTCCTTTAAAATAATACTAGCTCCCTGTCCCAACATAAGGTAAACTCTGTATAGTAGTCATAATGCAATGTATAAAATCATTATTTAATACAAATCTCTGCAGCCCTAGGGAGTTCATCAGATTGTCAGCTGATCTGTTATCTCTTTAAGGTTGGGTAGAACCAAAGTTTTGATTTTAGAAAACAAAAGTAAATATATTTGATACCTTTTCAGTAAATGTTACATAGTACCTATACTATTTATTTTATATAAATATAAATATATGGTTGTATCTTTTATATCTCACATTTTGTGGGCAAATGTATCTAAAATATGTCTGGTATTTTTGTCATTAACAGCTTTAAAATGTTAGGGGGTATTGTGCTTCTTTATTACCAAGAAACATTAAGGATTGTAAAGGCTAGAAGTAACTTCCCATTGCAAACCGTCGCTAAGGAAAATACACTTTCCTATTCTTCACCATTACCTGCTAATATCAGTCATTATCTTTGATATCAGCTTTTAAGAAATGTCCAGTAAAGTAAACCTCCAAGATAAAAATGATTAGTGTTTGCTGTTGGCTGAATAAGAAACAGACTGAAAAGGTCCATCTGTGAGCTACCCAAGCAATGGCAGCTCTTGAAAGAAGTTAAGACTGTAATACAGAGGAAGGGGTTTTCTTCTGTCGTTCTGACCTGCTTTATGTATTAGGTCTTGTAGATGAGTAACTAATGTGCTTTTTGTCACATGGCTGAGAGAAGTTATGATACATTTGAGCAGCTAGGAATAGTCTAATCAAGATGTGACAACCTTTGTGGGCTGGTGCTGTCCAAAACCATTCCTGCCCCCAACTGTATCGCCCTCCTGGCTTAAAATCTTATAGCAATGTGCAGTTTTAGTTTCAGTAACTGAAATCTGAAAGCGTGCGTGCATGTGTGTGTCACACATCCCCACATCATTCTCACACATCCATATATATGAGAAAATATGTGCTTTGATAGTTAAAACACAGGGATCTCCTGCGGAAAATTCTAAGTGAAATGAGAGGCCTCTCAGTGCCTCATGGGCAGCAGGCTTCTTTCTGAACTATCAGTGTATAACCTATCTAGAACCCAGTGGAGATGTTACGTAAATGATACAATTAGGTACTTGCATATTTAAGTGTAGTTTGAATTCAGAAACACTGATAACAGTTTAAGAGCTCTGCCAGCGCCTTTCTATCTCTCAAACTGTTTTATGGTGCTACTTATCATTAATTATATTTTGACAGAAAGAAATTCTTGCCCTGTTTTTTCAGACTGAAGAACAAATGGGCCTCTCTGAAGAGCAGCTTAAGACCCTTCTGGAAGAATGTATGCCGTCTCAGAGAACAATGAGCAACGTTACCATGCCAAAATCTCAGGAATCTCTTTTTTGTGGATTACGTCCGCCTTGTTACACAAGTCAAGACTCCACTCTTCACTCCACATCTACTCTTTCCAAAATGTTAGTTGAAGACCATATTGTAGGGATGTTAACAGCTCAGGAAAACGCTGGACTTGAAGACAAAAGCTTATGTGTTAATGCAGGGAGTGAAATCCCTGGCTACTATCTGAGCAAAGCGTTGGTTAATAGTCATTTACCAAAGGATTCACTACCCCAAACAGAGGAACCTGGTGACCTACAAGGTTTACAGAAGATGGGAGATAAGAGTATTACTGAAGGTTACTTTATGTCAAGAGCACTCAACACAAAAAAGTTGAAGAAACCTTCTTTCTTGGGTGAACCGTTGTATTGCATCAGCATGAACAATGAGCCATCCAGGAAGACTGACATTCTCAGCATACCACTGCAAACCAAAGGAGGTGAGACTCTTAACAACGCTTTAGAATAGGCTTTTGATTACGATGAAGAAAGCCAGACAGATTCTCACCAAAGGTATGCACTAATACACACTGATTATTACGGTAGGGCAAGGGTATACTTTTATAAAACATAAAACTATGCCAAAAACAATACGCACAAAATAACAGAATGTTTATCAAAATCCTTGCCCTAACCTAACTGGCTGTGAGACTAGAACTGTTATGAAATAAAATATTGATGGTGATTAATTCTGTCAGCTGGAAAACACTATTGACTATACATGTGGATTATCTTTTTGGTAATAGAAAATCATATTCACTCTTTTGAGGAGAACTGATAGTCTCCCAATAGTAGCCTTCTACCAACTTCATTTTTGCTCTCTCTTTATTAGTGTATTTTAAGGTGGGCTATACTAGTTCAAGCAAAACATGCACTGCAGCCATTATGGTGAGACCTGAGCAGGTAACTGTTTGAACCTGTTGGAACAGGTATAGTCAGTATGTGGTAACTTTATTGCACAAGAGAGAAAAGGATATTGCAGCAGACCACGCTACTGTTAAGCAGTTTTCCATATGGGACATCTCATAAAGTTTTTAAGAATCTGCAAAGTGACTAGTGTTATGTTTATCACGTAATTTAAAGATCCTTGAGTCATAATCGCTTATTGTGTCAGAGCAACACAATGTGGTGTTTTGACTACTTATTTCCGTAGCAGTTGAGTAATATTCAAGCGTATAGACCTCAAATCTGTACAGTTAATTTACAAATCTGTACATCTTGATTTACCAGTCATTTAGTGACCTAATATGTCTGGAAAAAAAATAAGTGCCCTGAATTTTCAAAAGTCTCTAAATATTTTCTTTTTTACTAAAAAACTAAGAAAAAAACAAGGAGAATTCTTTGCAGATATCACTATCGCAGCAGAGTTTGAGTCATTGTGTCAGATTCCATTTCAGTCATCTGTCAGATTTTTTAAACATCGTGTGAGAAGGTAATCTTCAGGCAAAATAAAAGGAAGTTCAAAATAAAAGTCAAATTTGAGTTTTGTAACTGTTATTACATTAGTGCCAAATATTTTGCAGTTATCCATATGTATAAATTTGAATTAATTATTTTATAATATCCAGTTAATGTTTACTATAACACTAAAACGTGTCTAAAATTAACATTTAAATATTTATTTAAACATTTAAATAATTACTATTTAGCTACATTTAAATAAATAAATAAATATTTTGATTTTCTACCTTGTTACACATGGTTTAAACTTTGGGTAAGCAAACAAAATTATATTTGTGTAAAACTGGTTTAGCAGAATTTCAGTCTTTCAGTCATTGCAGTACTGTAATCTGTGATACAGATTTACTGTAATAGGTTAAAATGCATGTATATATCTTGAGGAAAACACTGTTATTAGCTTTATGAAATATGTATATATATTAGCATTATTAAATTCTATAAATATTACGGAAACTCTCATGTGCCTTCAGAGATAAGTAATTCCTGCTTCTCTGAAAGGAATGGTAGTTTGTACTAGGGCCATATGCATGTAAAGACACATGATGTTTACTGAGATAAGCAGAAGCCAGACTTACCCAAATACATATATCAAAAAGTTGTTATCTCTCAGTTGTTTGAGCCAATTGGTAAGTGTTTCCAGCTTTTTTTTACTCTGTTCAAAGTTTTAAGCAGGTGATTATCACAACCTGTTGTTGCTTTTCCCCTCTTAAAAATAATAATATGCTTTCAGCCCTTCAGTATATGATCCGTTCTTTTTTACAGATGATATGAAAATGGAAGTTTGCGGTAAGAGTGATTAAATGCTTCTTTATGCAGCTGTTTTGCTAAAACTGCAGTTAAGTCTACATCAATGGTATTACACTGATACAGTATCATTTCAGACACTCCGAAGGCAATGAATTATCATTATTGCAAAATTTTCCATGAAATAAGTTATTCTTAAGAGAAAATTATTGTTATGATATATTGGTACAGTTGGATTACAAAATAAAAATTCTTGTTCTTCATTAAATTTCCTGGGAGTGTTCTATGTAATAAATAAATGTACACATGCATATATGTAGCTGTCTAACTATAGACAGAGATTCATATGCATGTTTGTATTTATGAAAAATGTAAAACGAAACGTGTAAAGTTCCATTTTTATTGATGAGACTTTATTAGCACAGATGTGTCGCATGTGTATAATAATAGTTTTATTTTTCTTTCCTTGCATAAAATCTACTATTTTCCTGAAGTTAGCTAAGATCAAACCTTAGTTAGCTAAAACCAAACCCCAGTAGGGTGTGCTGGAGCTAGCAGCCTGTCAGACTGCTGAGCGGTTGGCTCCGACTCAGTGAAGTACCCAGCTACCTGCTACCTAGTACCTTAATGTTCTGCCCGGGGGACGTCTGTTGGGCTGCTGGTTTGATTAAAGGTAGAGACTTGCACAAGTCCTTTGCTGGATCAGAACCAGTCTGCTCAGCTCTTTGTCTGTTTTGTGGTCCTGCGAAGAATGTAACCACGCTGCAAACAGTCTTATCCTCTAGTGAAGAAGCCTGGCGTGCTTATGAAAGACAGTGAGGTACGTGCCACAGTCCTCGGAGAGGACTTCAGTATCATTTGTTCCCCTACTTCTTTACCTTGCAAGGAAATGTCATTAACATAATGAGGATCGGATCTGCAGACCCTTGTGGAGGCTTTGTGTGAATAAAAGTGAGAGTTCAGAAGTCTGTCCTAACACTATTGGAAAGGCAATACTGGAATGGGAAGCGTTATAGTAATGGATAGTTGCGGGGGGAAGGCTGTTTGTTTTTGAGATAATAGTAAAAATTCACGGCAGATTTTTGTCTGTCTGCCCTTTAACTATCATTTCTCTTGAATATTCTGCATATTTACTGAATTGATGTTTAGTTTTTCATCTTATGCACCATAGTGTGACAATAAGAATTACTAAAAACAAGGGTCTCTGAAAATGTTGTGGGGGCAGACATTCTAGCAAAGATAATGCCACAGATTTGCCCGCTGAGAAGCTCCCGTTTAATACAAGCTGAAAGGACAAATTCTGTCTCAGATACTATACCGGCTATTTAACGTTCCAAAAGAAGACATGTGTGGACGCAGGGTAGCCTCTGCGACGGCTGGGTTATGGCACAGAGTATGCTTGAGCTACGCTGAATTTTCAGACTAATGGGCCAGATTTTAATCTCATTTACAGAGTTGCCAGCTGGAGTGGATTTACACTCCTGAGGAAGTGGTATAATCATATGGCTATAACAGAGATTAGAATCTAACTGATACTTGTTTTCATTAAAAAGTGTAGCTGGGACATTCATTTTGTCACCTCCAAGTGATATTTATTGTTTTTATTTATTTTTTCTAATATTTGTTTTGCAACAATAGCAAGAAAAGCAAACAAATACTGGCCATTCCACGTTGTCCCACTGCCCTGTGTAAAAGGATTACTGTAAGCAGATTTCACAGAGCTTTGTGAATCTACTCAACTACATGTAATTCTTATGTTCCTTAAAAGTTATAAACCTGTGTCATAATTTCCTTTCTATACCATAAATATAATCGAAGCAGTTTTGACAAGTTTTTTCGATAGTATTTGCTGTGTCTGCGTGATATTCAAGCAGGGCTGTTCGTTGATGGTAGTGCTTCCAAAGTCCTGTTAGTTATACGTGGAATTTGTGTAGTTTTATAGAATCCTTCTTAAAAATAGTGTTAAAGAGCTAGGATAATTTTTAAAGAAAACCTGTTCTCTTTTAGTTTTACATTTAGAATATTTACAATAGAAAGAGAAATAATAATTCATTGTTACTTTTTTGTTTATTTTGTTGTCTTAAATCTTTCACTGTTATGAACAAGCTGTTTCTAGCATCCTCGAGGGAGAGCCTTGACACTGACGAAGCCTTACAACGTTCCTGAAATCATAAATACATCTTTTTATTCTCATCTGGCATTACTGGGATAAGCATATACCTTTGCATGACTGTTGATTTGGAGAGTCTAGTCTTAAAAATAAGTCTATTATTTCTCTTCAAATTTTGGAAAGTGCTGAATACCCAGTGCAAATTGCTGGTACTTAACACTTATAAAATGCTGGTCCAAGGACTCTTAAGATGGATACTCAAACTCAGAGGTGGTGTTGAAAATTACTGACTTAGTATTTATCTGTTTCTGTTGCATTATATTAAATCAGAGATTCTTCAGGAGGATTTTATTTCTTACTTGACATAACAGATGACATATCAATTCAAGTACTTCTTTTTTATTTTAAGTAAAACTGGAGGAAATAAAATTATTTGGCGCAACACAGTTATTAATAATAAATAATAATGGAGACAATAATAATACATAGTACTAATACATTATAATAAATAATAATGGAGACAAAAGATAATGACAAGGTCATTTGCTGAAACATCACCAGGGGAATCACAGGGGAAAAACAAAGTTGAGCCGGGAGAAGTCATGTTTTTTTCGTTTGTTTTTGCAGGGTCTCTCAGTTGTGACCTACAATAACCCCTTCTTATGGCTCACTCTTAATCAGGCTGCCTGCTGGTCTGGAACGGGGATGACTGTTATCCTGGTGTAGTGATGCAACAGTGATGATTAAGATATCTAAATGAATTTTCATGTGCAGCCTAACTGAGGATTTGGAAACAGGTTTTCCAAAATAAAGATCTTTGTTCAGCATAAATGCTATTATGTAAAAGGTTCTGGCATCTAGCTTTTCTAGCTCTGTTCACCCCAAAACGTAGCAGAGCAAGTGGGACTGATTTTAAAGTTAGTTATCCCTCAGACTTTTGGCTTTGAGGTCTGCTTTTTATTGTGGAAAGACAAAGTTTGTGTGTGCGTATAGTTTTATACTGTCGTGTGCTCCTAGTCTTATTTCGTATGATTTTACAGCACAGAGTGAATAATTTTGTACCAAAAATGTAACATATGTGAAAGCAAGAAACCCATGAAGATGAGACTTTGGTGTATCTGTTTTCTGAGCAAGGTATGACCAAACCATTCTGTCATCGTCACTGAGACTCTTTAATAACATCAGTGTAGTGCAGTGTTTGTGGTGGCCAGTGCTCAGCTGTTGATATTGATTTACCGTACTGTCTATGTTTCAATTCTGCGTGGTTGACCTTTTTAAATAGCAAAGTTCATAGTGTTTTCCTCTGAAACAGGAAAATAAGGGTAATTATCTCTGAGTTGTTTCTCTGAATCATCTGATCTGAATCGTTTTCATGATCTACTGCTAAATTGTTTAGTATTTTATGGTAAATAGGATTAACAGAGAGCTATGTATATGTGTGTGTGTGTGTGTGTGCATGTATGTGTATATATATATCTCTACATATATATATCTGGGTATGATGATTTGAAGATCTATGTGGTATTGAGTTTATTGTTACTGTAATGGTACAAAAAGTTCTGTGCAGATTTACAGCGATTGAGACTCTTCCCCATTTTCAAAGAGATGTGACAGACTAAATTTCCTGTTTGAAAAAAGAGGTATTGACTATAGACAGCAATGATAAAAGACTTGAAATTATAAGAATAAAATACTATATTAACCACACATGCAGTATTCCAGTTTAATATAAAAGTAATTATGAGAAGGGATGAAAAAAAGGCTTTCTGATTAAAAAATAGAGGAAAAAGCCACACAAAAATCCACAATCAAAATTCTATTTTCAAGGCCCGACTATGCTTGTTACCTGCTTTGTGGGACTCTACAGCATGTGTTCTCTCTCATTTCCTGAGTAGGACTTCTGTAGAGTCTCTGGACAGTCTGAGCACAGATTAAAAACTGTATAAAGATTATCTACTGCAGAGATCAGAGAGGAAATGGTTGCTTTCTTACAAGCATTACAGGAGCAAGGACTAATCTAGAAGTAGGACAAAGAATGTCTGTAATTCATATGCTGGAAAGGGCGCAGTTACCTTCTAATCAGGGAGGAATAACTGCGAGGCTGTTATTTTCAGCTGAATTTCTGTCCTCTCAGTAATGATCAGAATTTTTAGATTTTATTAAAAAAAACCCTCTTTCCCAGATAAAATTTCAGAAAATAATATGAGAATGTGGTTATTCTCTTTCTTTCCCTTCTTTGAATGTTTTTCTAACCACAGCTTTTAAATAAAATCTATCGTTTGCTTTTTAGGTACAAAATCTGTTAAGTTGTTTACGTTTGCAAGAGTGCTTCCTGCCATAATTACCAAAAGAGCCCCACCTATGAGAATCTTACAGTTTAAAGGGTAGACACAGAAAATAAGATGGTTTGGCAGATACTCGGGAAGTTGTTAAATTAAGAAGGTGTTTAAAAACTAGGAAAAATAGTAAGTGTGAATTTTTATATCCTCAACAGATTTATTTGTTGAGAAATAATTTTATTTGAAGCTAGATTTAAAGGTCAGGAAAAGTGCTTCCTTTTTAAATAGGATGGGAGTGCTTGAACACTACTAAAGCTATAACCTACAGTTATCCAATTATACGTTTCATTGAGAGATTGGCTGGAATCCAGGTGCAGTAGGTAGAATGAAAGGCTCCCTGTCATTATTTAAGTCTATGTGAAATAGTTTACTGCTTGCAATTGAATCTGCAGTACCTTATCTATTTTTTTTTTTAAAAAAAAGCAAACTGACATGCTCACACAGAAGTCTACACTAATATCTAGAGTGACAAAGTACTTCAACTTAATCTTGATTTAGAGACAGGTATTCTGGATTTAGAGCTTGTTTCCCCTCACTTAAATTTTTTTTGAACGTTATCTTGTTGTTGAAATACTATTCTGTGGCATTCTATACCATTCTTTTCCCTATTGTTTACTTTGTGTATTTGGTATGCCTAGTTTTGGTGGGAAAGGTATTGCCTGAGGCATTCTACCCTAATTCAGTGATAGCACTAAAATGGCCTCTCTGAATGCGTTTTGTGAGTGAAACCATCAAGGGAGACTTTGACATAGTATCTAGGTAGCACTCAGTTTAGCTCTTGTATGTGTCGCCTAGGCTAGCAATTCTTTAATCCAATTGAAAATTAAAGACTAATCATGACAGGGATTCCTAGGATTTATATAAATTTGAAAATACAAGTTTCTCTCTGGTACTTGTCTAATTTTCTGAATTTCCTATAGAAGGTTTCATCTTTAAAGCCTTTGCTTGCCAAACACTTTTCTCACATAAATTCTCTTCCTCTCACCATAGCTGTGCTTAAATATTCATACAACTTTGGGCACCTGCTTTCTCTCTCTTGGAAAATATCTGGAATAAATACTAGAAATCACCTTGCAGATACGTTAAGAATGCTCCCTCTTCTACAATCTGAGCAATCCTTTCCAAGGTGAATTTATGTTGAAAATCAGCCAATTGCCGTTTTACGGACTTCGTTACGAAATCATAGTGATATCAGTAGTCAAATGCATTGTTATCATTAAGATGCTTACCTTTCTAAGGGTTATTTCAGTCTTTATGTCAATAGGTTATCTGTCTCTGTAGGTTACATTACACATGTTGAACATACATAGGTTTAATGCAGATGGCCACTTGAAGACTTAAGCTCCTGAAGTTGCATGGGCTCTGAGAAGAGCACACTATGGTAAGAAAACGTTACACTTGTGATTCTCTCTCTGCAATACCATTAAACTCAAAGGTTTAATTATTCAAAAGAAGTTGGCGAGGTACCCACTGATGCTAGAAGTAGCATGCGTTAGTTGGTGCAGTTAAGTGTCCCACTGATGAGACTCCAGGGAGCTGGCAACAGGATATTTCCAACAGACTTCACCTGTGGCATTTGTTGCTGTTGTAGAGTGTAGCCATTTTCCATGTTCTTCCTGCTCGGTTTTTGTCTGTCATTTTTTTGCCTGGGTAAGTATGGGCCTGCCTTTCCTCATCTATAGCCCTTTCTTGTGTCCCACTGTATCTGCAGTCCCCAAGAGACAGTGCATGGACTTACTTAACCTACGGGTTAACACAAGACAGATGGCTTGCCTTTATTATTCTAAACCATATATCATCTCTAATTCAGATGCTACACTGATATATGCTATGTAAATGGATATAATAAATTAGTGTGAAAGTTTGGCTTGGGCTCAAACAAGGTCGTTGGAATTGGCTGCCAAGAGGATCTTCCTCCACATCAGCAGCAATTAGGAACTGCATATGTTGCTGCCAAATCATGGGTAGCATTCATCCTTTCTCTTGGGCAGATGCTGCTCTTGATGGATTGCACCTGTGTTATTCTTTTTCATGTATTGCGGCTTCTCTTTTTTAAAGGTATGCACATATAAATAAATAAATAAATAAATATATATGTGTGTATATATATACACACACACACACACACACACACACACACACACGGCCGTTTATAGAACTAATTGACTTTCCAAATCCAGAGTATTTTGTACTTGCTGCAAGTATGGTAAAGATATGTCTCCAGGCAGGAACTTTCTGTGTTTGTTGTAGTTGTGTTGCTTGGTGGCCCTGGGAGGCAGAGCATTTGAGAGCAGAGCTGCAGAAGTCGGTGCAGCAGGCCCAGATAAGATTGAAAGGGTTACACTGTGCAGCTGCACACTAGCATACCACTTCTCACTCCAGTGAAGTGAAGCAGAGAAGACTGTAGCTGTTTAGGGCAGAAATTCAGCAGCTGCTCATATTTTGGAAGCAACAGGTCAGGAGGTTTTTTTTGCTGTTTTTCTCCTTGTTCTCACTGGGATAAAATAAGATGTAGAGGACTGTCTTCAAAAGAGTAGTGACAGAAAAATAGGGAAAAAAAACTCATGGAACAGGACTCTGCGTTCTCTTTGTAGTCACCATGACAATAAACAAAGTATTTTTCCCCTAGTGATTGAAGGGCAAGGCATAACCAGTCTTTGTTGTGGTTGATCTCTTGAAACCCTGAGTACTCATTGCCTCTCAGCCTTCCCTGCTCTTAAAGCAGCTCTGATTCACGTGGGTTTTGAAAAGTGATCCTTAATCAGAGGTTGGACTAGACAATCTCCAGCGGTCCCTACCAACCTCAGCTAGTCTGTGATTCTATAATTAAAACAACAAAACAAAAGTCTCTTCTCCCCATTCTGCTGCAGAAACCCTAAATGCTGTTTATCTGCACCCTCCCCCTCCCAATCTGCTTTTTCTTCGGTGAGTCAATAGTCTACTCTGGACTGGCAGCCAGCTACCCCCTATTGCCCTAACTCCCTTTGTTTCCATTTTACCGTGCCCTATCTGCTCCGCAGTGTCCTGTGAAAGAGAAAGCTGGCAGCATGGGATGACTTTCTATTTGTATTTGCAGATGTTCCCTTTCCTTTAAGTTAGTATGGGCCGGTTCTTCCCAACTTTATTTGAATACAGAGCTTTTCTGTAATCAGCACAGCAAGGCAGCCCAGTAGCAATTTGCGTAACTAATATAGCAAGGCTCTGCAGGTAAAGATCCAACTGAACTTCCATTTTCTGCTCATATGTGTCCTAGCAAAATGGTAAGTGTGCTTGCAGGCCCTTTTCTGCAGCTAACGCTGCTGGGAGTGTGGCGTTGTGCATTGTGTTGTCATTTGTTATTTCTTGTGAACAATCCAAAGGGAGGGATAATGGTTCTACACTAAAAAGTCACTAGATAGGAGCACCATTTTCTGATACACACCAAGATCTGTGAAGCTGAATTGATCTGACTGTGCTCACAGGCTAGATGTTCAGGAGCTTGCGCTGCTGCCTGAGAAATTATCAGGGCTGCATAATTTATAATTTGTTTTCTCACATTGTGAATCCATGGAGCTGGAGTTCCTTCAATACCCTCCCTATTCTACATCATTGTGAAGCTATAAGAGGCTTTAATATGTATAGCATACATATAAATATATATGCATGTTTATGTAGCTACATGATTTTGAACATGAAGAGCGAGATCAAGTTGTAACATATTATAAAGCATCAAATACCCCAAAAAAGGAAAAAATAAGTAAAATTAAATTGTCATTTCAGTGCCTTGACAACTATGTGAGGTAAAAGTTGAAAAGGGAAAATAAAAGCTGTGAATTTAGCTGTGTAAAGCTAAATTAAATCTATGCCAGTGCAGAATTTGCTTCAGCAGAAAAAGATAGAGTTTGTATTTCTGCAACTCCCCTTAAATATACTTCTTGGCAGAAGATATGTAGCACTCCTCCTGTAGCTACCTGAGTTTGCTGTAGAGCTCAGGCCGCAACTGAATGCCATTAAGTAAAGACTGAGGAACTAGTGTTAGCACTTATTTTAAGCAGTGTGTTCCAGCAGATGATTTAGTGCCTTATCATCAGCTTTTCAATTACTCTAGTCCTCTCAGGCCAGAAGAGATATTGACAGATGAATATCTTGCATATGAACAGAAGGAAAGATGAGGTGGGCCTGCCTGGGAACAATTAAAATTCCTGAAAAGTTGTTTGGGCATGTGGCTTCATGAAGGGCAGTGTAGCTATGTCTACACACATGAATCCTCACTGATGACTTCAGGATCAAAATTGCTAACTGTTCATGCTATGTAAGTGCATAAGTGCTTTCAGAGGGATGTGTGGTTATAGCTGGGATGAAATGTCAGGTGGACCCAGACTTGTTTTAAGTTCTGGGAAAAGCATTGTTCCTTTGTAAAGACTGTAGAGAGCTCTTGTTTTGAAGCCTGGTTTGGCATGAATAACAGCCATATATTAGCATCTCAGTGATCCATGGAAGTACCACAAAGAATGAATAAAACTAGGTCAGGAAGATGTAAATATAAATGTTCATGTTGGTTTATTGTTCCTTGTATGTAAGAAGCTTTATTGTACAACTTACACAGCTTTAAAATGGAAAATGGTTAAAAATGTTTACAAAAAGGCATATTCTTAGAAAATTATGCTAGCAAAAACATGGGGAAGAGGGAAGCAAAAAAAAATCTTCAGTTCAGTGTGCAAACATTTTATAAAAATAGAAATACTAACTCTACAGGTAGCATTTCATGATAAATTATTTAAATAGCATATCTACACCATTACGTGATTAACTATAACAATGGCAACAAGAAAAATAATTTATAAAAATACAAGCAATGGTATACAAGATGACAGAAAAATATAACACAACATTAGAAATTGTATTTGGCATTTATTCCAATGCCATTTCCTTACTGGGAATACACTTTTCTGCAAAGAATTTTTGACTATGTACAGCATTAACTTCTTAGTACTACAGTAGCTTTAAAGTTTGTTAGACATTTGAACTCTGCTTGATTCTAAGGTTTTTCTCAGTCATACAACAATGAGGTAATATTTGTACGTAAAACTTTCACTGTGTTCATTTCTTTTCCTTTTTGGAGGAAACATTGTAGCTATAAGGATGCTGCCCCTTCCACTGGGGAAACAGTCATCTGCTAATGTACATCAAGCCCTCTCCCTCTTCTACAAGGGGCTGCTGAAATCCTGTCTAGTCTGTAAAGAATTCCTTCCTTGGTAGCTGCACATTGTTAGTTACAATGTGTAGTATGCAGTGGCACAAATAGCAATTCTGAATAGATATTGATTGTGGTCATTATGCCTCTTTCTGCAGCCTCCTCAGGGCAGATACTGTTTTTGTGACAGGCAGTGACCAGTGGTAGAGCACTGCAGACATTCCATTCCACAGCACTAACTGCTAAGAACGTATGTAAAAGGTATTCCCTCATCTCTAACACTATGGATGAGACAGGGACTGCTATGCCCTAAGACGACTTGAGTTTTAACACCGCAGAACAGTTGCCTGCCAGATTACCAACTGCCTTGCACAAAGAAAGGAAAAGCCAACACTGAGCTCAGACTGAGAAAACACACGTTCCATTCTCAACCCTGCCACTTTTCCCTATGCCTCAAATCCTTTATGGGAAAATTGCTCTTTGTAACAAATACATCACCACTATCTGGTCCAAACAAGATTTTTCTCAACTAAAAACACTCTAGTTTCAGTATAGAACAGAGTTAATAAATAATCTGTATTTACAATCTTAGTCATGAAGACTTGTAACAATTAGGTGGATAGTCTCGACGCATTTCTTTTTGTTTTAATCAATAATCCCTCAGTTATAACATCAAGGATAAGTAAAAATAAATATTTTACAATTTAAGTATTTTATCTACAGGCCCCTTCCCCTCCCCAAGAAGGGAGGGGCTTAAAGCATCTATGGCATGCAGCAAAGGAATGCTTTTCATTGCTATTGTTTTTGTGCCTTTTTAACCATAAAATATGAAGCATATGCTGGTTCCCTAAAGGACAGCACAGTACTAGTTGAGATGGTGGTGCTCTCTGGCACCTTTAAATGTTTTATTTCAGATATGGTAAGAAAGATCTGCATTTAACCAGGCAAAAAACAGAATCTAATTGTGAATCCCAGTTCTCCCAAAGCTGATGTGATCCAGTGTGCCAGTTTTTATCCTCTTCTTCCCCCTCCCACCATGGAAATCAGTTTTAGGATGTCTGTTTTTGTCCTGTATAACAGAGCAGCTGATCTAGCTCACCCCCTGTCCCCCCAGAAGTCAAGGCCTGCATTTTCATCTGAAAGATGGAAAATTAAGAGGATAATTTCTACAAGTTAAATAGATGTAAACCAAGGTAGCGCAAAACCCATTAAAGAAATTGTCCCCCCTCCCTTAAAGAAAAGAGCATTAGAGTTCACCCTCCCACCCAAAAAAAAAATCTCCCCACACAATGAAAGGTCTTTAGTTTAAGTAGTCCACAGCACATCCAAAGATGTTCTTTTACAAAATGCTACTCCATGGGACCTCCAGTTAGAGAGGCAGTGACACTGCACTGTGATAAACAGCAAAACAAATGTCTTTCCTACTGAAAGAAGTGTGCTTGTTCAATGAAGACAATTCTCATTTGCAAGAGATTTGTTTCCTTCCATTCCAGCAGAAGTCAGATACCAAGTATGTTCTTGCTTTCATTCTCTCAAAAGCATTCTCTTGAGGCAGGTCATGTGTTTTGAGTCCACATTTATGCAAAAAGAAGAAAGGAAGGAATAATATAATGGTCCCAGGATTTGTAAGGCTAAATGTTTCAGAAGGTGCAATACCAGCATTTTTTAATAGTCTCTGGATCCAATAACCTTGTGATTATGGGTCTGTGAAAAGAAAAAGGAAGTTAGATATCTAAATATTTCTGTGTTGTTAAGCATGATTGTTTCTAGAGATTAATACCCAAAGACATTTGTAAAGAACATTTTGGTAAATGATACTGAAAGTGCTTATGTACTTAAACTTCAGAATCTACTTCATTATGAATGGTTATATAAAGTCACAATATATGGAAAACTAGAGCACCTGGATCTCCTGATATGCACATATCACCTCTGAACTGCAAGAGTGCAATGCATGCACAGCCTTCTGATTTGCTTGGTGGTAAGCAAATTACAGTTTATTTGCATATCAGATATGACTTTTTTAAACTAAAGTCGAAATTCTGCATTTTCATCTTGGACTTTGTCATCTGTGTTGATTCATTCTGATAAATGTTTTTAAGTAATTCCAGTTCCAGAAGAGAAATGTATCTTAACATGGATTCCTATTCTTTTTCTGCTGTTTCAAAGAAACATACTTAAGATTTTATACAAACTTCTAACAATGCAGAGTTTATCAAAAAGGCATCCACTTGATTTTAAGCAAGTTCTGCAGGCATAAAGTCATGAAAGATCACAAAGCTATTCCACAAAATGACATTTAACTCTTTTGAGAGAGCTTCTCTAAAGACAAAGTAGGACAGATCAAAACAAAGGTTTTTTGGGGGAGGGGGGTTGCTTATTTTAAATGCAGGCCAAGGATCAGCTAAGTTAAATCACATCAACAAAGTGTCCTCGTTACCTCTGCATTCATATTTAAGATCCGAGAAGAACACCATTTCTTGAGAGAAGACAAATAATCCTAGTCGACCACCAGCATAGGTTTTATCATAGATTGGTCCCGAGTCTGCCATGATTTTCTTCCCTTCATACATTACAACTCTACAAAAAGACATTAAGTTGAGTCATCTTTGACAAGCCTCTGTCGGGTTTATCTTTACAGATTTCTAGTTTAAGACAAATCATTTTTCCTTTGTGATAATTACTTCAGATAAAAGCATGGTGCTCACCTGATGTAGCCAGTCTTTGGTCTATGGCTCAGACGCCATCTGTATGCTGTGAAGTCTTTCCAGCCTATGTGACGAGGGTCATGCCACAAAGTTCTCACCTACAAGAAAATATTGTTAATTAATCACAGCCCTGTGATAACTTAGGCATTATTTTGCCATGAAAGTGTCTTGATGATAGTTTGAGAGGAGTAGAGTTTGAAAGTTATCCAATAGGCTCTGAAATGGGGTCTTTTGAAACCAGCTATATTTACGTTTACTTTTAAATATATAAATGGGAACATACTTCAATATTCCAGGAACAAGGTATTCCTTTATGCTGGAGACCCTGTCTGCAAGTTAACAGACCCTGTTAACTTTACATAGTATATTGCATGACTGGGGATAATTACAAAGTTATTTCTCATCTTTGCCCAGAAATTTTGCACATCCTGATCAGGATGTGCAGACTCACGTGTCTAACTTGTTGGAAGAATAGCCTGCCTTACAGTACACAAAAGTGGTTTATCAAAGTGCCATTCTTACCTGGCCAGGGGTGTTTCCTGTGTGCCATAGAGCATTACGAAGATGTTCTCCTGGACCTGTGGTGGAATTCACAACTTTGATGGAGAGACCTGAGTAGCCTTGAGCTTTTGTTGGTGTGGAGTCCCAGTAAGACTGGGTGATCTGCTTCCACATGACAACGTAGAAACGACTGCTCGATTGGTAGCCAAATACAAAGCCAGCATAATCATCATCCCTTTCTGTGTTGATGAAGAACGTGCCACTGAAGTCCACAGCATTGAATTCATCAAAACCTGTGTGGGCATTAAAGAAGGAAGTTTGAGACCCTTTTTTTTTTTTTAAATAATGCTTAAACAACTTTTTAGTAGTTTGTCAGTCCCTCCACCCTGCCCCTGCCCAATGGGGCAATGCCTGTAAAAGTCAAAGCGTTCCCCTTACCCACAGCAAGTCCAGGATCACAGTTGACTGTCTGAACCAGTTCTTTACCCTGGTGACGAACCACCCAGTTGGGATCATTTTGGGATGTTCCCTTGGGATCCAGGGGAATCATCTGAAATCGTCGGAAGTCAGTCTCACTAATGTCCACATTTTCAGGGCAGATGTCATCAATATCTGGCACGCTGTCTTGGTCAAAGTCATCTTTGCAAGCATCTCCACGTCCATCACCTGCAAGGTGCAAGTAATTTTACCATGACAAATTCCAAGAAATCAGGCACTGGCAGTTGTTTGTTACCACAGTTGCTTCAAAGTCTTAATGATATGGGGTTGAAGTCTTTACTACAAAGCTCTAACTACCCAAGTACCACTGACACATTACAACGGTCAGATCAGTTACTGTATACTGCCCTTTCTCTCCATCCTGATATTTCATACATTAGCAATAAGCTAGGTATGTGGCTTTTTTTTTTCCCAAAAGTTATTCCTTGCATCTGTTGAATACTGTAACATCAGTACAGACAATCTGTTTTTTGTTACTTGAAAGTTTTGTCCAATACAGAATAGTATGGAAATAAAGTATCTAACTGTTGGAAGAGACTTAATCTTAAGTTAGTATGGCACTGCCATCTTACCATCAGAATCAGCTTGATCTGGGTTGGCAACCAGTCGGCAGTTATCTTTGTCATCAGGGATACCATCATTGTCATCATCATGGTCACAGGCATCACCTTTTCCATCCTTATCATGGTCAGCTTGATTAGCATTGGGCACATAGGGGCAGTTATCAAGGTTATTTTGATGACCATCTTCATCTATGTCCTGGTTGTTGTCACATTCGTCACCTATGCGGTCAGAGTCAGTATCCTCCTATGAAAGAGGAAAATAAAGAACATTTTTAAAAAGCCACTTGAAGAGAAATAGAAGCCTTAATAGCTAGAATTGGGATTTCTGCTTGCTTTAGTAAGAACTAAGATAGAAGAATTAATACATGCTTAAGCTGCCTGTGCTCAGTTTTGGGGCTTTAGTATTGCCCCGATTTTAATTTGAATCCACAGCAGCAGAACAGTGTGGTGTTAGCTTCTCTTCCTCTTTTCCCTTCTGCCAGGTGACTCTGTCACTACAATCAAGGATGTTTGACACAGAATACTTGACTTCCCACCTGCTCAGGGGGCTTCCTGGTTCCAGGGACCAGATAAGGACAGAACTATTCCATACCTAGCCATTGGAGACTTACAAAGTCTACCAGGTGTTGGTTTAACAGCTTCCACTCCATATCATGATTTGCTTAATTATAAAAAAGCCTATAATGTTCTTCATGCCCTGACTCATCAGAAAGTTAAGACAATTACTGCCTTAGTGGTCAGCAAAGATCACATGAACTGGTTGTTGTCACATTTTAGCTAGTCATTGCTTACTGTTTCTGAAATAAGGAAAGCAATCCAGTTATCTCTGAGGCTGCCTCAAGGTTGAGTCAAGTAGTCTTGCCAACACTGCTGATCGCTCAGGAGTTAGTACTGGCAGAAGGTATACCACACGGTTCCAATAGCTACTAGTTCTGCAGTTTGGAATCTATCTCTCTGCCTCCACAGCTTGATGAGAGAAGTGTTTGAAAGCCACTAGAGACTTATATTAAGATTCCAAAACATTACAAGAAAAAACACTGCCTGTAAATAATGGGAAAAGTAGAATGGATCTTCAGCCACTTTCTAGTCTCAGGGGGGAAAGTAGTCAAGTGAGTGACAAATAAGGTTAAGTAATTTTATAGTCTTAGTTTAAATCCTCCGAGTATCACTGCTCATAGGCTAGATGACAGTACTGTACTAGATTCCACTGCTTTGCAGCGGCTTTTCTAACCCTTCAAGCATTCCAGTTATGTGCCTGAAGCCATTAATTTTCCAGCCTTGTACTTGACAGGACAGCACAGGCTTTATCTGCTTCCGCCTTCAAAAGTTTTTGAAGAAATTGTGTGAGAGGCTGGATTCCCCCTAGACTTTAAGGGGGAAGATTTTGCAAGTGTCAAAATATGCCTTTGCCCTAGAGAAGTAAAGCAACCTGTGCTTTACTATACTGGTAGAAAAGTGACTTTTTTGAAATGCAGTTGTTTTGGAGATAAGGACAAAGGCTAAAGAAAGGTTATAAACCTTGCATTTAGGTAGTAAAATGTAAAGCACTATTTGATACTTTGACTTATTCATGCCTGAAGTAATTCAGCTCCTAGCATATTTTATAACATGTCATACATCCTGCAAGTCCTAGAAATGTGTTTAAGAGGTGTTTGGCTATTGCTTCTATTCTAGAAAGATTGGAACTGGACTTTAAGATAGGCAGCCTCTGCAATCCATCTGTAATTCATATAAGTCTTGATTAACCAACAGAATTTCTGTATAATAGCAGCCTGATAAAAAATGTCATGGACTATACTATGGGATACTGAAGAGGGTAGTCCCTACCCATTTGAATTTCATACAAAGCTCCCAGGAATTTCAGATCCTTAGTATGAGAATCATTATATTTGACAAACCTAAGTGTTCAAGAGATAATTACATGCAATAGTCTCGCAGACCTTCACTAGAATTCTTTTCAGAAAATATCTAGCAGCTTTTCAAACTGTGAGAGCATGCTATCCTCTCATAAAGGCACCACTTGGTATACATTGTTCTTGTTGACGTGCCAAGTCAAATTCAAGCTGTAAATTTTGTTCAAATATGATCTGGAACACACAAGATACCATATTTCTATAATTCAAATTTACCATCTCTATAATGCAAATCCCCTACCTACCTGGTCAGGATTGTGTTCTAGTGGACAGTTATCACACTGATCTCCAACACCATCCAAGTCTGTATCCCTCTGGTCTACATTGTAGACATACTGGCAGTTGTCCATTTCATTAAGGACACCTGCAAAATTAAGGAGAGCTCATGAATGCAAGCCCAAAGACCTAAATGCAACAAAGGACTGTTTGACAGGACTTGTTGAACAAAGGACTTAGTGATAAATATTTGAAAGCATGAGGACCCTTTTACAACCTTGACACACCATGACCTCCCCCCACCATTTCTGTTCCCACCGCCTGTGAGGACAGGGCTAAAATTTAACTGTCCCTAAATGTGTATATTACAAGGTGATTTTCCATTAGCAGTGTTACTTTGTAACACAGCCTTTGCGTTCTGAAAGCACCAGAGGTGAATTTTTGTGTGTTCAGGTATGAACTTCTGGTAAGAGGTTAACATGCATAAGGCATCATTTGATTAATCTGTGATTAGAAAGCAGTTCAAAGGTGTGATTAGAGGACACCTACCATCTCCATCAATATCTACTGCACATGCATCTCCTTCTCCATTGTTGTCAGTGTCAGTCTGATCAGGGTTGTGATTGTAGGGGCAGTTATCACAGCGGTCACCAACGTCATCCTTGTCATAGTCATACTGCTGTGGGTTGTAGATGAATGGACAGTTGTCCTGAAAGGGGGAGAAAAGTAGAGCTTTACAAAGATTCTGATTAAACCTTTAACCAGACCCTATTCTGCTTAAGCTGCTATAAGAAAGAAGTGAAAGGCAGGAAGACACATAGTTAAAACTGAAATGCTTCTATCTCAAAACACCCCATTGCTTGCATGAGTGTAGGAACAGCTGAATAAAAATGAAGTTTCATTTCCAAAGCTCAACCAGCTGCAGAAGGCTTTTTGTCTGCATACTTATGCATATATAAAGGTTTCAAGGATAGCTGTCAGTGCCAGCAATTTCCTATGATCTTAAGATTAAGGTCAGAAGTTAGACCCTGGCTTTAGGAAGGGGAATGGGAGAGCTACATTCACAAAGGCTGTTCTTTTGTGTTGTCTTACCCGATCATCAGGAATACTGTCATTATCATCATCATTGTCACAGGCATCACCAATCCCATCCTTATCGTAGTCTTCCTGCCCAGAATTTGGCAGATTGGGACAGTTGTCCTAGAAAGGAGAAAGTACATGGATGTGTTTACTGCTGGCCCGATTACAATAGGGTTTTTAAGCAGGTAAGGTATAATCATTAGATATAATCACAATATATCAGTCAGACAAGTATTATCTTACTGTAACTCTACTGATTAACTAGTCATACTATTGTGAGGATAAGTGTAGAAACCATAGTCCAAATCATTTTAAAATCTGGATCATACCCTCTTTTTCTTTCCCTGGAGGTGGATATCTGTCAGACAGAAGTTGATGCAGGTATAGCCTAAACTACTGCTGCTAATTTATAGTTATTTTAGGCTTTTTTCCTCCCCACCCCCCATATTACAGGAATGTCTAAGGCTATACCAATCAAGATACTTCTGCCTATAACTTGACAGTAGTACTCCTACACAGAGGAGTATTTTATTTGTACAGAGGGTAATTTAACAGCTCTAACTAAAGAGCAACTCGCTTTACACCTCAAGCCTAAAATATTTTGTATATTCCTTAGTTAGGCAAGCTGTTAAAATAGCAGACAGGAAAACACCAGCATAAACTTACTTTTTTACAGTGGTAAGTGGCATTGGCAACACAGACAAGGTTCTCATTTGGCCATCCATCCAAGTCAGTGTCTTCTCCACAGATTATGCCATTGCCAGCATAGCCTGGTTTACATTCACAGCGATACATAGGGTCGCTGAAGTGGCCAAGGTAATTGCATTTGGCATTCTTGTTGCAATCATGTGTTCCATCTGTGCATGGATTACGTGGCTTGCAGACCTAGAAGACCACACAGACAGTAAATCCACTGGAAGCTTCTTTTTAATCCCTCATTTTTCCCCAGAGATACCAATAAGGCATGAAAAATACAAGGCTGTTCTGATCAGAGATCTTCAATCAGAAGAAAAAAAGAAAAAGTTCTCATCCATTCCTTTCTCTCTATTCCTCAACTCCAGCAGCAGTCTTAACACCAATTAACAATAACCAATTGTTATTTCTCTTGTTCAGACCTCTTATTTTTAAGTGGGCCCAATCACTTAAAGACCTTCAAGTCATATTGCTGGATCATAAGTGAATACTTAGGAAATTATTCTCCTAAAATTAAATATAACATATGAAACCTCCTGTGGCTGAGGAGGACAGGAATCTTAAAACTCATTTTGAACTCCAACCTGGAATTGCTTAATGCTTCTCCTATTCTGAATCAGAGAAGATAGTGTTTTATCAAATATACCAAGTCCTGTATCCCTCTTACCCAAAATGCCTAGCTGCTTTCTATTGTCTAGAAACTTCTCGAGGATTTGTAACCTAGATCTCAAGTTGACAATACCTGTTTGTTAGCCATGGCATCCTCAACGCTGCGGCCAAATGGCTGCGTCCCCGTGAAACGTGGTGGACAAGGCAGACAGTTGTACCCAGGTTCAGTATTCTCACACCTGTGCACTCCATTGAAGACAAAGCAGGCATCAGGAACCTCTTTACACTGAAATGCAAGAGTATGAGATAGAGGAGAACATCACTTAGTGTTTTAAGTGTTTTAAAGCATTGGGATTTTATTTTCCCTTCCCATTTTATTCTGCTCCCTTTCAAGCAGACTATCCTTCTTACCTCATCAATATCTTGGCAGTGGACACCATCACCATGGTAGCCAGCAGGACAGGCACCACACTTCCAGGAGCCATCAGGGAAGCTGGTACATGTAGTTCCCGCAAAGCAGGGATTAGACAGACACCCATCTGAGAGACAGATCAGACAGTGTTAACATGAGGGACACTTACCAGGCCACTACAGTACTGTGTGTTTTGCGATATGCCAGCTGAAAGCTCTAGGACTTGTTTTTTTTAAAGGGGCTTTTGCCATAATTTTTAATTAGTGCTTTCAAGATTGACAACAACTTTCAGATGTTTGTGGGGAAAGGGATACTCACCAACTGGGCAGTCCTGTTTGTTGCAGACCTGAGTCCCTTTAGCCTCACCCACGCAAGTCTTCCCGCCATACTGAGGCTCAGGATTATTGCAGAGACGACTACGTTTTTGAAGTCCTCCACCACATGTGACTGTGCAAGCATCCCATGGAGACCACGGTCCCCAGTTGCCATTAACTAAAGGGAGGTAGAAATTAGGAGACAAGTTCAGTTTTAAATTCAGTGATACTACTGGTTTGTAAGCTCACTGACTAAGAATTATGCTTTTGTAGTGAGAACAGTTCAGGCATTGTTCAGATGTAAATGACAGAATAGGAGCCCTAATTAATGAACTCCATGCAAGGGTTAGACCACAACTACAGTAGAAAATAACTTGTCTGAAACTGTAACCTCTGAGGTTTTACCTAGTCAATCTCTAAGTTTAAAGGGAAAAAACTGCTAGAAACAGATTAGATAGCAGCCTTCTAACTCAAGAATTTCGCTATTTAAGCTGACGAACAGCAGTTATCACTTGGACACACTTACTTGGGCAAGGATCTTTCTGGCAGGATTTGGTTTCTCTTGCCTCACCCTCACAAGGTTTGCCATTCAGCTGTGGTACTGGAGAGTTGCAGAGACGAATTCTAGTGATCACACCCGTGCCACAAGTGACAGAACATGATGACCATGGTGACCAGTGGCTCCAGCCACCATCCTGTTTAACTGCAAGAGAGAGACCTGTCATTAGAGTTTTTGAAGAACAAACTTCAGTTACACAGCTCCTAGAACATAGCCAGTACCAGAACTGTACCAAAGACTCAATATATATTGGATAGCTACAGCATCATCACAGGCCACCAAGTTGTTTTTTCCACTAAAAGAAGCCCACACCTCAACTTGCCTGAAGTTTTGATTTGGGAGCAGCGCCCAATCATACCTATGTACTACATGAACTATCTGCTCCCTTTCATCTGATTAATATCATAGAGCTATAAGGCAGTGCTCCATCCCCACGACAGAGCCAAGCAGCATGATTATCCTTGTTGTTAAGTATTAAGCCAATAAAAGTGCCCTGTGTTTTATTACCAATGTGAGCAAATTAAGTACTTACACCTCTTATCGCACTCCTGAAGGTGGCAAGTCCGAGTCTGTACAGAAGATCCTTCACAGCGGTTATTGAGACTGTCACAGGAGCGCCCTCTCTGTTGAATCCCATTCCCACAAGTCACAGAACACGATGTCCATTCAGACCAAGGAGACCATCCATCATCAGCGTAGTCGCTAGCTGCAAAGGTGCACAGTTCTGTTATAGCCCGAGTAAGACTCCAGAGATGTGTTTTCCATAGTCTTTTCTCCCACCCCTCTCAAAATGGACACAATGCTTCTCAAAAGCTACATGCATCTGCCTTTCTCTTACAAGATAAAGAGAATGAACTCTAATGTTTCAGTGCCCACATGCATCACCTATGCATTTCAGGTGTCTAAAAGCTCAGACAGGAATTGAGTCGTTTCCTGTCAACTTCCAGCTTACTTTAAGACACAAGGACACCTGATTAGTATACAATAACTTTTCCTGCATTCAGTTCTAAAAGGATTGTAAGAAGTTATGTCAAAACAAGAAGTGCTCTTGTAACTTTCTACACCAGTTTGCTCTTTCCGGCCTTTCCGAATTCATCATTGTTTTATCTGGTTCATCATTCAGTCACCACCACTAGTTTGAGGTCAGTTTTGCAAAATTTCTCTTTTCTAGGCACAATCAAGATTAACAAGCATTAACAATTTACAGTATTGTTTGCTGAGGAGAAAAGAAATCTACCCATAGAAGTGATAGGAACCTGAAAGATTCCCATACAGTCTTGATTTTAAAACTGAGAATTACAGTTCCTTATTATAAAACTTCTAGACAGAAATCTTCTGGAAATCCATTTTGAACTTTTTATAAGTATGCTTCCTTCATAGCTACTTTGCAGCTAAGGAGAGCTAGACTATTGTCCTCTGGAATATAACTCTGAAATTTGGAGTAGCACAGACTACTGAAAGGCATTCAACTAGCAAATGCACTACATTAGAGCTGTCTAATATAATTTAATAGCATGTCCTGCCTACATTTTGTGTTACATTATTTGGATTTTAGAACTCCTTTTGAATTTTGTCTTAAGGACACTGATCCAAAGAATCTCTAAAACCTTACTTTCTCTACAGAAATGTAGAGAGATCTAAAACCTGTCTGAAATGTTCTGGTTTTCAGAAAGACAGTGGTCATTCTGTAGAGAAGTGGCACTTAGAAGTAAATATAGCATGTTTGTATGCCATAGGCTATTTAGCAAAGGATAGTCATGTGGGTTTTAAATTGCAGGCAGTTAACCTCAAAGAGGCATCAGACTAACCTAACTCCACCAGTAGCATAAGGCTATACCTAATTGTGGTGCATTTTAGAGCAGTATGTCTAGCTAGAGCCAATTGCTGCAGAAGCGTGAGGTATTTTTAAGTACTTACGCCAGCATCGAGGGCAGCACTCCCCATCAGGAACAGTGGCATTGGAACAAGGCATTAGAGGGCATGACACCTTCTGGCATATAGTGGCAGAGTTCTACAAAGAATTACGAGAATCATGATAAACAAGTGGAATATAAATATAATCTGTGGAGCCTGAACTTGGAGCTGTAAAGGTCAAGTGATAAAAGATCTTTTCTCCAGGACCTAGAAAAGACTCAAAAGTATGCCTAAAATACAGGCTCTTATATTTAGAGCTGATACAATGCAAGGGTAGTTCCAGGTATTCTTAGTCAAACTTTGTCACATCGCCATTTTCTCTCTCCCCCATATTCCTTAACTATTTTTCTGTTAAGAGTTGAAATATTTTCATTTAGTGGAAGTTGAACAAAGGCAGTTACTAGATGCTAGAGTCAAAGATTATTATATGATATTCCAAGTATAATTCCCTGGGACTTCAAGGGAATGAACCAAATATTTGAAGCCCACTTTGTCTGTTAATATGGATTTACACTGATTATATGGTGAAAGGAAAGTGAGTTTAGTCTTCATGGCTCAAGAGCCGTAAAACCCCCAGCTTATATTTAGAGGTCTTTGATCTTTAAGCCAAGCAGGCAGAGTAAGAACACCCACCTCCAAACTGACTAAGAGCTAATCTGCAGCCTGTAGTTTTGCTTCTTGAAGGTAGCAGCTTGGTCAGAAGAATGCTGTCATAATTACCATTTTAATCTCCCCTCTTTTCCAAACAAAAGAGTACATTAAGGTGATTACAGCTAACATTGAATAAGAGGGTTGGGAAAGCATGGGCAGAAGTCACAGTATCACTTGCCAAATACAAGACAAAAAATGTCAAGACCTATAGAAGCAGATGCAGAGCTTGGCGAGATACCTTTGATGGCACATCTACAAACACTCAGCGTTAAGTCACTAAACAGAGGCAAGCAAGTTATGCCGCTCTGGTAGACTGCTACTCCAAAACCCTTTTGCTAAAGAACACTGAAAATTCAAGGGAGTAAGCAATGAGTTTAAAGAAATTGTGAAAACGTATATTTTACTTCAATTTAAAACATTCCACAGAAGCAGAACACAAAGCTTAAATATCTTGTAAGGTGATGCCGGGATTCAAATAGCTAAGCTGCAGTCTAGAAGGGATTGCTGTTGCACATAATCTGTAACAGCCCATGTGACACAGCCAGAAGCATTTGTTATATAAAGAGAAAAACTCGCAAGTTTGTTAAGAGCCTTTACAGAGTACCAGAAGGTCTTTTCCTTTTAAGCCAAGAGGAGGTTCAGTGAGGACAGAAGGTAGAGCCAAGGTATATCAGGGAGGAAAGACAATAGCCACTATAAGTTTGTTCTACTGCTGCCTCTTAGTTTACTTGGATTTATGTAAAGAGCACAGGCATTCCCCAAATCATGGGATTAGACATGTGTTAACTGTTGTATCAGAGTAATGTTCTGTATAATCTTTCTAAAATGCTGCTATCGTAATACTGTATGAAAGCTGCATTCATATCAGAGATTCCATAGAATAAGATACAAGCAGAGTATTTCTGTGGCTATTATAGTATGCCTATTCCTGTGTAGGATTCACTTTTAGACAAAGAATGTCATTAAGGAAACATCTCTTAATTTCAACTCATGAGTTTATATTCAGAGGATTTATGAATGTGAAGAATCTTACCTGGCAAGTACATTCGGTGCAGCTGTCAATAGTCCACTCTTCTTTATTTTTGTGGAAGATTCCATTGTGAATGCATACTCCAGGAGTAATCTGGACCACTTTAGCAATCAGTTCATTTTCCTCAGTCTTAAGGGTGGGAGGGGGAGCAGAGAGAAGATATTTAGAACTCAATACAAAAAACATCCTTTTCCACAAAATTGATAGACCAGACCACAGTAAAGTTATTACTCCTCACCCAGGCACACAAAGGGCAAGTCAGAATTCACTCACTAAGTGAGAGTTAATGAAAGGTAACGTGAATTTAGCCAACACTCACCACTTTGCGCACTCTATCTTGAAGTGTTGTAACCATGGACCGTAGCCCTTGCAGTTCCACGAACATGTTTGTTAGTTCATCACAGGAAAAACCACAGACTGCTTGGATGTCCTTTGTTTTATGACCAATGTAATTAGTGCGGATAGCTGGGCTGGAGCCATTGATAGGGTTGTCCAATGTAATGATTGCACTAGTGGCTAAGAGACAACAAATACGCACATAAGGTAAATGCATTTTTCAACCATGTGCTTTTATCATTGCAGGGTAACACCTGCTAAACAGCTGTTACCAGATTCATTAGGGTGCCTGCAGAAAAATAATCTTATTTCTTATGCAATTTGGATTTGTATGTCAGCATACTTCTGAGTTCTGTCTCAACTTGTCCTCCTAACATACTGAGGAATTTATTTTTAATAGGTCATTGGATTCAGAAAAAGACTGCAGACTTACAGCTGGAGCAGCCTTTGTTCCTCAGAATAGTTTCCAGAGTTGTTCCAAACACAAACCGCACATTCTGCAGCAGTCCCTGTGGACAGAGGAAGAATTACAGCTACTTATAGCAACAGCAAGGGGAAGAAGCGCAACTTACATGGAAAGCATTTGTAGACACTTAACTTCACATACGATCATTAAAAGTAGTTTCACATCAGACAGATTGCAAGGCGAAACTTTGTTTTCCTCAGCGAGAGCAAGCCCTGCTTCCTAACATTCTCATCCTTGACCACAAGGACCTAGTTATTGCTGTAGGAAGTTCCAACCTTGCAGATCTGTGCTTCACTTCAAATTGCATTATTACAATTTAGTGACTTTAGTGTTCATATCAGATATACAAAAGCTGATTTGTGGTGGCCCCCCTTTTGCCATATGAGCTGCATCTTTGTAGATGTTTAGGCTGCCTGAGTAGCTGATACACCTTCAAGGCAGATGACTGAAAATACTAGCCAAAATGGAAGTGAAAGTCTTACCTGGAAGTTGTCGTTGACTCCTCCTTTGGCAATACGGAGCCTGGCACTGCTGGCCAGATCCCTAGTGAAGATGTTCTGGATGGGGATGTCGAGTTCAGCATTCTCCATCTTCTCACACCCCACATAGAGCTGAGCCCGGTCCTCCTGCACAAACAGGGTGATATTCTTCCAGTGTCCTGTAGCTAGCAAGGCATCCTCTACTGACACTAGCTGTTGCTTGCCATCACCAGAAAGGCTCAGGTCCAGGGTGCCTGCCTTGCCATTGGATACCAGACTGAAGACATGACCAGAGCCATCTTTCTGTTCCACAGCCAGCAGTGTGCCTCTACTCTTCTTGGCTTGCCGGAGAGTGGCCAGAAGGATGAAGCCCTTCTCAGCATGGATGGCATCTAATAAGTCTTGGAACTTGTCGTCAGGGACAGCTGGGATGCGACTGGCATCTTCAATACGGTAAGCAGGGCTGGAAGACTCTGGTCCCTTTACCAGGTGCACTCCTGGTGCCCGGCGCCCAGCTCCCTTGCGAATAAAGCCGATGAGTTCAAAGAGATCAAACACGCTGTTGTCATCTCCCCTTGACTCTGCAGAGAGATCAGAGCAAGCAATCAGAGGGATGAGCCCACGAGCAAGGGACAAGAGACTAAGTTAAGTGCATTTCTTCGGGGGCTACTAACACATTAGCTCAAGTTCTATGTAATGCAAGGGACAGAGCCTCATGTTAGAGCAGACACAAGCTGTGACAGTATCTCAAGTCTCACCAGGATTTGCTGTGGGGCAGTACACGTGCAGTCTTGTAAAGGAGCCAGTGGGCACAGGAGTGCCAGGTACCCGCTGCCTGACGCACAAAGATAGCGGCAGTTTTGGCACCTCATTAGGCTCTAATACAAGAGAAATAGACAGCAGAAGCCCTGGTTGCTGTATCCTAGTATGGGCATATTGCAAAGAGTGCTCGCTTAGTCAGGCAGGGTGACCACAAGCAGGGTAATTTCTCTATGGCCCCCAATACAGTAGCATACTGCCCCATTCCTTCTCCATCTAGTTCCTACATTAGATTCCTCCTCTTCTCTGCCTACCATAGAGAGGTGGATAAGCTGTGCTCTGAAGCCCTGGGGTCTCTACATTCATTTTTTGAAGTTTCCGTAAATGCCACACCAGAGAAAGTTTCCTGTTCATAACCCATAATTAGATAGCACTTAGGTTAAAACATTTTTGTTCACTGAAAGCTTTGGAGCTCCTCAGCGCAGAGCACAATTTCATCTGTCTACCCAGATATCAAGAAGCCTTTTCTTTTCACACCTCTGTGACCACTCAGAGTAACAAACCCACAGCTGCAGAGCACAGAGGCTGGTCTTACCTGCCGCCCGCTTGGCCTCAGAGACACTGAGCATAAGGAGGAGGAAGAGAACAGCCGCTGGCCCCATGGCAAAGATCTGCCTCTGAACCAACCTAGGGACACAACCACGAAGGAAGAAGGTCACCAAGCTGCCACTGCATCCAGGAACCCGGTGTTCACAGCACTGGCACCAGCAGTTCCCAAAGTACCTCGGAGGCAGGAAGGCTGCGAAGCGGGAAGCAACAGGGACACGACAGGTGCCCGTCACCCTCCGAGGGGGCACCGAGGGGGGAGAGAAGCTGCTTCAGCACTTACCTCCGGGGAGAGCGGGCCGGCGCGATCCCGGGCACACGACGGGCAGGACGGGCTGCCCGCAGCGCCGGGCACCTAGCGGCTAATATCCTCCGGCAGCCCTCGACTGTCCCGGCGAGGAAGAGCGGACACAGCAGCGCAAAGCCCCCGGGCGAGCGACGGCGGCAGCAAGGCGGCGCGGCGGTGTCAGGTAGGTGGCGTCGGTTGGGGCGGCGGTTGGTCGCGCCGTGCCGCCGGCCCTGCCTGGTGCACTGGGGGCGCCGGGCGCCGCGCGCGCCTTTAAAGGGTCGCTCACATTCCTCAAAGCGCGGCGGGCCAATCAGCGGCGGCGGGGCAGGAAGTGGGCGGCGGCGGCGCTTCGCGGCACGGCGGGCAACTTTCCACACAGGGGCGCCCGGGACGGGGCGGAGGGGCCGGCTCCCCCCGCGCCGCCGCCGCCGCCGCCGCCGCCGCCGCCGCCGCCAGCGGGCGGACGCTGCGGCCGCACGCGCACCTACCTCTACCTCCCGACGGGCCGCGGCGCTCCCAGCCCGCCGCTTGGGGGCGCCCCGCGAGCTCCTATGGCGGCGGCCAGGGGGGCGGCGGCGCCGCCGCCGGAGGCATTATCTCCTTTTATAGCCAGCTCCCGGGCCGCGTTCGCCGCGGCCCCGACGGCCGCCCTGCGGCTCTGCCTCGGGCGCCACTCCGCCAGCGACGGCCGCCGAGGGCTCCCCCAAGCACCCCCCGCTCCCGCTGCCCCGCAGAGCTGGGAGACGCGGGAGCGCCCCCCCGCCGCCGCTGGTGCGGCCCCGTCCTGCCCTCCCCGCCGGGCCACGCGGGCCGCCCGCAACCCCGGCGCAGGGCCGGCTGCGCCCCCCCCGCCCGGCCGCCCCGCTGCCGGTGCCGGTGCCGGTGCGGGCGGCGCCGGCGCCGCTGGCGATGCCGGTGAGAGCGGCGCGACGGGGCTGGGCTCGCCCGGCCGCCGCCGCTGCCGCCGGGCACATGGGGCGGGCGGCGCCTCCCCGGCCCCGCGCCCCGGGCGGACCGGCCGCTCCGCCGGGCCCGGGCCGGGGCGGCCCGAGCAGGGGAGGTTGCGTTTCCAGGGTTAAAGCGGCCCCGGTGTCCCGGTACGCCCCACGGAAGCGATCAGCCTCCTGCTCTTGCCGCCCGCTGGCAGCGGTACCCGGCTCCCGTGGCTCGGGTCCCCGCGAGGGGGGGAAACGCAGCCCCCCTTAGGGCTTGCCGCTCGCCCGGGGGCTTGGGGGGGCGGGGGGCAGGGGCCGGGGCCTGGGGGCCAGGCGAGAGGAGGGGGTGTCGTGTGCCCGCGCCTTTCCCCTTCCACCCGGTCACTGGAGAAGTAGCTCGGCCATGGCCAACGGGCGATGGCTTAGTGTAGTGAATAAACTGACTAACACCTCGCTTCAGCTGTCACCTTGCGCTTCTCCCTGTCGTCCGAGTTTCAGGGGAGAGGAAAGCTGCTCATGGTTAAAGGGGCAGGCCCTCTGTGTCCTGTCTGCCCTACTCCCTATGACCAAAAGTGACTGGAGTGGGTGAAATTGTTTGGAAGTGACTGGATTCCAAAAATGGTTAATTCCTCTGCATTCCCCGGGCTTTTTATATTTGACGTTTGCTCCTGTGGAAAGCCGAGTGTCATTGAGCGAGGAGAATCTCGTCAGTCGGTTGCGTGTCTGGTGAGGGAAAGTTGGAGTGAGCTTGGCAATCTCCAGCCGTAATTGCACTGGATTCTAAACTAAGCTGAACTGTGTAAAACGCATCAGGCAAGCGGACTGGCTAATGTACGAGGCATTAGTGCTCTACAGATTATCCCAGGAAATGCCTTGGGAAATTCTTGACTCAATGAATGAGATAGCTACAGAATTGTATATATTGGGTAAAGCCAAAATGTTTGTCAGCCTTTTTAATTTAAGAGAGAGAGTATACCATCTGAAGAAGGCCTTTTTGTTATGTTCATGCAGGAAGAACCTCCAGTCCCTCAAGATTAAGAGCCAAGAGAGAGAGAGGGAGATGAGGAGAGCACTGCCAGGGGAAAAAATACAGAGAGAGCAAGAAAGAGAGACTGACTGATCCTACCTGGACAGAATTAATTGACAGGTGGTTGTACATTGTTCGTGTTCGCCCCGCCAAACCCTTCATATACTCATTACTTTCTCTGATTGTCTCACAGAAATCTAAGGGACAGCTGTTTATATGAGCTCGTATCTTTAAGGTCAGAATGTTACTCTCAAGCTTTTCTTCATGTGGAAATAAGTCAAGGATAGAGATTAGAGTAGAAAGGCCATAAGAAAATTTCAAAAATTTCCTCCCATTAAATGAGGAAGTTGAGGCAGGCAACCAGGAACTGTCCACTCCGAAATGAAAAATAACGCTCAAACTTTATCTCTTATTTCATCCAAAAGTGTGTGGATGAACCTATAATCTTATCTCAGAATATTCCCTCTTGATTGTTGTGAAAGGAGGACTTTCTTATTGTGAAATCCCTGTAGCCTCAGTGAACTATGATTCTGAAAATGAGTTGTTCAGCGTTACCATAAGATGCACTGGAGCCCAAATAGAAAAACTCGAACTTCCTTAGATTTTTTAAAATATTAAAATCTAGATCCAAATTTTGTAGTTTGGACCCATCTCTAAATCTTAAGGAATCTCTAGCAAGCATCTTATTGCCCCAGAAATACAGCACAATCATGGGGGCCAAATTTGGTCCATAATTTTAGCATATTCTTCACATCTAGGTCCAGCTTCTCATCATAGCGTATATACCTAGCTCTGTTGATCCTTCTGGAGCTAATACCGATTTAAACTCATATAGCCAATGTCAATTTGACACTTAGCTTTGTTCTAGTAGGCAAGAGATAACTGACTTGTTGAAACTGTTTTAGTGGATTTTATTTACCTGTTATCTTTTGGGTGTGTTAAAGAATGTGAGCTGTGCTAAAGCTAGTAGCCCAATCCCAGGAGTGCCTGGATGTTTTTTATCGTGGATTCTTTGGTCACTCTCTTATTGTGAATCCTGGAACCACATGCTTCTTACTTCCTCTTGAATTTGGAGTCCTTTTCACTTTCACTGAACATTCATTGCAGATTATGTTTGCAACTCTGAAGCTTATGTCTGAACTTAAAACTTATGTTAGTATAGCTGTATGTAAGACTGTAAAAAAATTTTTAAAGTAGTCAATCAATGCGGAAAGTATGGTTTTAGTCTAAGGCAAGCCACAAAAAAATGTAAAATTGACATAATAAAAGGAGTGAATTTCTCTCTTGATAAGACCTTCTGCCTAGAATCTCTTTAAAATATTATCCCCAGCACACAGAATAAGAATTTTTTTTTTTTTTGCATTTAAAGTTACATACATAGAAAATGGAATCTTAATAGCCTGTGCTGAAGCTGTAATTCAGGGATAATAGAACCGACAGCGTACATCGGAACAGTGTTACTGAGATGCGTTGTGTTAAAACAGTTTACACCAGATTGCTTATCTGGTATGTTTTAGTCACACTGAAGGAAAGCTTTAAAAAGATACAGCATATCTTTTGCTAAAAGTAGAAAATATATGAACATACAAATATAAATATATAAAACATGAACTTCAGTGAACAGCACTGAAGATAGAGAGCGTCTATTATTATTATTTTACAACTTAACACAGCTCTAAAAAGTTTTTATGAAGCACAGAATTCTTTTGGTTTGTTTTGGGTGGGATTCATTTTGCCTACCTTCTGAGTTTGTTGGTTAGGTCCTTCCTGTACAAAAAAAAGAGAGACAGAGGCCTTTTCGGAAGTCTATTGATCTCATTTATTTTAGGACAGATGAAACCCCTCCTAGAGGTGCTCTCTGCCCCTAGGAGGAAACAGGTGACGAGTTTAGTTTGAGTGGCTGAAGTTGAATGAGAGGGATCACACATTTATCACTTCCTGTGGCATATTTTCTGTTGGTGTTTCTTGTGCTATCAGTAATGGTTAGCTCCCGAAGGAAATAGGTACACCTATTGGAGAGGGGGAGATTTGTGTGCAGGGCATAACCCTTCCCCTGCGGCATGGAATCCAGCAGATGATTGTTCAGCAAATCTATCATCTCTGTGAAAGGGGCACTTTATGTAAATTGCGATACAAAAATGTTTCTTTTTCCAAAATATATTGGTGTATGTGTGCTTGACCAGGGTATCCTGCTTACCAGTGTTCTCTGTTTGCAGGCGGGTTCCCCATGCCAACCACATCTGCAGGCTGCCTGCATACAAAAAGCAGATCGGATGTTTTTGTCTTTGAAGTTCTTGCATCGAATGCAGGCCTGTTTGCCTACCAAAAAAAACGTGTGGAAAATTGCAAATGTTTGATTAATGGCTAGCATATTGAACTAAGTCCTAACTACTGAATAAGCAGAGATATTTGCAGTTGAATTTCTTCTGAATCATAATGTTGGCAAAGCACATTTGTTTACCACTAGTCAGATTTTGGTGTTGGCAAAAGGTAGTCCAATTTGCTGAGAAGACTGTAATCTAAAGGAATTAACTGTAGTGACAGGATTTTCTTACAGGACTTGCATATAAGGTTGTACTACTGTTATACCAGGGAAAAAGTAAAGCCAGTCAATCATTTTTAAGCTTTTTCCCTAGTAGGAAAAATCAGTTTTTTTAAGAAATAGAATTTATCATCAAGTATAAAGCAAAAAATACTCCTCCACTCTGCTCCTGAAACCTGAAACATTTACTGTCCTTCAAAGTTCCGATTGGTTTGCTTTGTCTGTGAAGGAATAAAGAGAAAAAAAAAACAGTATTCCCTATCACTTCTTCATGTACTTGCTTTGTCTGCAGTGGATCAAAGGTAACCTTAGATATAGGCACCTAATCTCTGCTTCAGCAAAGTATTTCTCGTCAGTGAATCATCAGAGCATGAATTCAAATTCGAGTGCGTAGTAGAATTTCTTGCTTTCATTAGAACTCAGAACATTATTGCAGATTTGCATTTTCAAATATTTTGCTCAGCAGAGGAGAGAATACGTATTATGTTTATACATTTACATACCGGGACCTTTGATCCCATGAAGTGAATGAAAGCTGCTAGTTTGCATCTGTGAGCAGTCTCAGTATGTTTTTGTGTGTTATAAACAAGCAGTTACAGAGCTTATATTACTTTGCAGATAATCACAGATGAAGTAAAGAAGAGACTTACTAAGTTTATGTTTACCTATCAAACAGAGCATCTGTTGTCTGCAGCCTTAACCTCTTATTACGCAATCAGGTAAGGCTGCATTGTACACAAGACAGAACATGTACATTTTACCACAAAGTGATACCACATTCTAACAAAATGCTATAATCATATACAAACCTTTACCCTGTTCTATTATTCTTTTAATTAGGCAGAGCCAATCAATTAATCATGGGACCAATACAACATTCTTAATAATGTCATTACTTGCATTGCATAATTTCTTTTAAACATCAGGGAAAAGGGCATTGAAAGATCTGTGCAATACATAGTTTGGGTGTTGCTGGTAGTCATGAGATGGAGAAAGTGAATAACATATATTAAAAAAATGACTGTGCTGTCATTACGCAGCTTGAAAGATATGTATTTGAAATAACTAACAGAAGCAATGAATAAACAGTAATGTGCTCCTGAGAAGGAAGATTAACTGTGTGCTAGGAAGTGATGTGTCTGGGAGTTTCTTAAACGCCAGTTGCTTAAAATGCAGTGTCTGGAAGGTCTGTAAGATAGAAATAAAAAGCCTGTGTTGTAATTTCCTAAGTCCCCTGCATGTTATCACTTCATAGGTACCTGTCTGCTTTTTCTGCTTTCACAAGAACTGATAGAGCATCCTCTATCACAGTTCACCTGTGTTATGAATTTGATGTAGATTAACAAGCTGAGGCAGACACTGAACTTCCCTGTTGAGTTGTGAAATAAAAGGTACAGGCTTTAAGTCATCCCCGTATTCTGCGCAAGTAGCTGCAATGTTTTGAGCCAGCAGCTGTTACATACAGAGTAACTGTAGGCTGCTTCAGGAGGAACGCAGGCTGGAAGAGATTGTTTCGTGTTGAGGGAGGAGACTGAATAAAAAAATTGTCTGATGTAGTTATTTGTAAGCTTTTATTACAAACAGCGCCTTGGAGTCCAGAGAAGTAAGAAGTCTTACCAAGAGATTATTTTGAGCACAAAGTAATCCATTAAGTTTATGTCGCAGACTCCTTGAGACACCGCAGTTGAAACTCACGTGCATGCCGCTGTCTAACAGAACCGTATACTGTCCAATGAACATATACGAGATACAAAGTGCATATAAAATATGGAGCCATTTCTTCAATTTCAGATTGCGTCTAGCCTTTTCTTTATCCCAGAGGTCCTAACAGCAGTGTTGAATATTACAGACTCTTACTACTCTTGTATTTTTTATATACATCATTAGCCCTGTCAACTTGCTCACGTAAATAAGGACTGCTGCCGTGAATAAAATTCTTTAGGTTCAGATTCTTACGCTGCTCTATCTAGAGTGCAGCCTGCTGTGACTCATGTCTTCTGAGTGCAAATCACATATACCCTAATACATATAGTGAAAGGGGAAAAGTTAACTCCCAAATTATGTCACACAATTACTATTGAGAATGGAAGGGAATTTTGAGAAGACTGCAGTGTGTTTGATACTATAGTGTTGCCTAATTGCACAGCAAGTAGAATAAGCAAGCAGTTCTGGAGAGAAAGAGTCGAAAGAGTCACCCAGGGAATAAAAAAGTGGGTTGTATAACACACCTTCCTCTCTCCCCTTGAAAAATAAAACTCATCTCTCTCACTGTCCGGTCACCTCTACATTCACTTAAACAAAGCTACTTAGAATATCTGAAATAGGACCATCTGACAACTCTCAGTAGCATTAGACAAACCAAATCATTTGATCTTTAGTGAGGAAAAATTCTCACGGTCCTTATAAAGGCTAAAGGCTTGCTCTGCAAAGAAGAGAGAAAGCACGAGCACTGCTCTGCAATAGTTCTGCCTCGGGACACTTTCACCTCATGTTAAGAAAATCCACTATGAAATTGCTATGGGACATTTGGGCTTTAAATTCACATGCTAACATTCTTTTGTAGCCTCTCTTTTTAGCAAGCACCTAAGTCTGATGAACACATCAGTGGAAATACTTGCTAGGACTTGGGAAGGTAGACATCCAAATGATTTTATCCTTGATTTGAATGTAGGGGAGTTAGTAGAGGTATAATTTTTTGTCTGATTTCTTAAGGAAATGAGGCATATGTGATCATTCTGGGTGTCTGTCTGTGTAACAGATTGCTCCCTCCCTCCCTCCTCACTTCGAATATATTGTTCAAACATGATCAAATTTGACAGAGGAGCAGAAATCTTAAAGAAAATAAGTTCTTACAAGTGACATGAAAAATGGCAGCTGTATAAAGAAAGAAGTTACACAGGTAAAGGTCGCAGTCAGCTTATTCTGTGAACCAGTCGGCTGTCCTATAGCCAGTAAAATGCTCCATCCAGGCTTATTATTGTCAAACATACACTCTTAACCAGTCCCAACGTTTGCTTTCTTTTGCCCAGACAATAGGCAAGGGAGGGAGGTAGAATTGGTAGATGAGGTTGCTGATCTGGGGAGGAACTGGAATCGCTGAATGACATCGCAGAGTTGCGGAGAGCTGGGCAAGAGTGGATGGGGAGATACGGAACGTGGCATACGTGTCCAAAGGAACCCAAGCTACTAGTTGGTTTTGTAAAATTTCTGTGTTGTAGACAATGTTCTTGAATGACAGTAGCAATGCGCAAGAAAAGAGTAGAAAAGTTGAACTGAGAGCTCAGATAATTGTCTAATCCAGTCTTCTGTAATAAACCAGGCTCTAGGATACCAGACCATTCCAAAAGGACAATTGCCCAACCTGTTCTCGTCAACTTTTTGGTCAATAAGATTCCACAGCCTCCCCAAGCAGTTTGCTCACCCCTCTCTACTTGTAGAAGTACTTTCATAATGCTGCTTTTTTGTTGGAAATTGGTCTGATTTCTTGTCCTTCCTTCAGTGGCCACAGAGAGATTGGTTACTGTCCCCTTACTAGCAGTCTTGTACATAATGAAAGCGTGTTATCATTGCTTCTTTCAGTCTTCTAGACTAAACAAACCCAATTTCTTCAACCTCTCTTCATAGGTCATATTTTCTAAACTTCTTCTCTTTGGACTTTATCCAGCTTGTCTTTAGCTTTTTAAAAAGCATGGTAGCGAAAACTAGAGGCAGTGTTCCAGCTGAAGCCTTAATAAGGCTTAGTGAAGAGAAATAATTGCTATCTTCTATATAGAACATTCTGTCAGCATATGCTGGGATGACAGTGGTCTTTTCCTTTTACATTTAGTTTTGCAATAGTGTCATATCATTGATCTGCATTTTGTGTGTGGTTCAATGCTCTCAAGTCCTGTCAATAGTTTTTGTTGTCTTGCCAGTTATTCTCACTTTGTGTTTGATTTCGTGTCCCTAAGTATAGGGCTTGGCCTTCACTGTAAAGAATTTCGCCTTAGTTACTTTGCATACAAGACTGTTAGTAAGGTAGAGCTCTTTGTATGTGAACATGGTTTTAGCCAACTTTGCAAAGGTAAGCGAAGGCCGAGAATGCAGCCTGTGTCAGGTCTGTTACATCTAGGCAGGGCAAGCCAGGAAAGCCTATCTTCTTTTTGGAAACAATTGCTAGTATTACAACATTTATTACAGAAATATCCAAGAATATTCTTTAAATATCTGTAATGAGTTCTGTTATTCAGTTGTGGAGGTGGAAATTAGAGAAGGCTTTGACAGCAACATTTTCAAAAACGGGCACTTCAAGTTTTTTGTTGCCATAAAACAACCTTAGATGTCGCAGCCAAATCTAAGTGAATTGCCTACTGAAAATGAGCCTGATTTTCTGCAGTGGTGAAGGGATCCAAACTTTAAGGCTCTTTGGAAAACTTTGACCAAATAAACCTATCTGGAAACATCAAGCCAAGGCAGAAACTAGGATGTAATTTGAGCGTCTGTATCTACAAAGACGTGCTATCCTATGTCTTGGCACAGTGTCTGAAGTAAAATATACAGCATTGCAGCTATGCTTATTAACTCAGGAACAGCACTAACCAGCACTGTCTCTAGACCACAGCTGGTGCATGTCTAGCTGGCTCAATGTAAGAGTGGCGTTAGTGCAAGACTATCTGCATTGTCCATTTAAGCAAATGCTGAATCTCATGACTTTTAGCTTAGCCAAATACTTACAAGCCAGTCTTTTTTTTCCAGTCTTATCCTCAGTGGCTAGAGGAAGCATTGTGCCATCCGATGAGGGCAGCCGGGATTTTTCACAAGCAACAAATGTCAATAATTGAGGATAACAACTGCAATTTTCTCCTGGGAGCTATTACCTACCTGACATTCCGTCTGCTGAGTGGTGCTAAATGCACTTATTAAAGAGCTTATTCAGCAGCGCTTATAGTAGATAGATACTGCTGTAGATTGCTAACTGTTGCATGCATCTGTGCACATCCAGTATCCTTGCTCACATTCTCAAGCATGTATAGATTTAAAAAACATTGCTCTTGATGCAAAGTGCGTATCCTTTTTGGACATTTTTAATTGTACCTTCCTGCTTTTGTCTCTTATCACTGAATTTACTTGCTGAGAAACAACTCTAGGCACTGTTTGGATTCCAGAACATATAATTTCTTCTTAAGGCCCTTTCTACAAACACACGCCATGTGTTAAGAGTCCCCCAAAAAAATACTGGATTGGTGGCATGAACAACTTTTTTTGGCATGCTGAGAAGAGAGCATTATTTAACCTACAGCTGCCACAAAACCAGAGCTGCTAAAACCTATTTCAGGATATGAACAATAGCTGCAAACTAGGGCTAACATACAGCCTCCAATTCACCCACAGAAATATAAGCAGATGAAGCATGTGTATATTACATTTAATAAAGTATATATCCTCAGAGAGAGATAAACAGAGTAGTTCTGCTTTTAGTTAAAAATAGACAAGAAAGATTAAAATCAGGAAGACAGTTAGTTTCTGGGGTTAATAAATCAATGTGTAGCTTTTCAGTTCATCGCATGCTAGAAACAACCCCTATATTGCTGAATAAATCAGTCTGTGTTGCTTTGTGTTTGACAAGATGTTTATTTCTAAGCCAGCAGTACTCCATACAAAATAACCCATCTACGAACAAGTAGAAAATCATGTTTAATCAGAGCTTTCAGAAGACAGAAACCAAAAAGGCAATGGAATGTGTGATTGGCATGAAAAAGTAGGCATTTTCCTTCACTCCTTCATTTTTCTCTGTTGGAAGATGTTATTTGAGGTCAGGTAACCCATGCAGGCTGGAGGGAAAAAAAACATAAATCCAAACCCCACTGTCTATGATATGTTAAGGAAAGGCATGTTTGTGGAGAAATTCTCAGAGCAGCTTGTGTCTCTGTATTTTAGAAGCAAGCAACTAAATATATGAAGTCGCATGTGCACAGTTATGAACTCAAACTGGAGACAAGGAATTCTGCACATCTTTTTGCACCCAAACATGTATGGCCATAAGGTTGTGAAAGAGGATTATTTTTAACAAATTAGAATGTGATATTAATCAGATATTGCTATATTGGAAACGACCATGATTTTGGGTCCTGACCCTGAGTAGGCGAGCTGGTATTGATTGTATCACTGTCTGCATGTTTTTCACACATCATTTTATGTCAAGTGCATTGTCAACCCAAACAGTCTTTTCCTTCTTTAATAACATCCTTACTAGAAGAGGAACAGACTGCCAGCCACATCTTATTCTGATGGAGAGGCAACATTAGAAGTTTTCTTTATTAAAAAAAAACACGGTGTGTCCTGAGCTTCTTCATATATAAACAAGATATTGAGTATATTAATAGGTTAAAGGGGACCGTATAACTGCATGCATACAACTGAAATGCAGAAAGTATGTGTATAAAGGTTATGGGGTTTTTAATTTGCATACCACTGGTAACCACAAAAGGGAAATTTTGACAGTATTTATAATGCATGCATTGATACATTTATAGGGGGAATGCTAACTCATTTATGGTAATTCATCTGCTTTTAAAGCCTGTTGGCTTAGTGTTTTCTCCCTATAAATGATGCTTTAAGAACATCAGCTTGTAGTTGTTTCATGATGCAAGACTGTTAGTGACACCAAGAGTATTTTCATTTATTTTCTTCTCGGTGTTAAAATGTTTTTTTACTTGCAAAACTCCTCTTTAATTGCCATTGTTATTTCTACATTGGGAAGCTTACCCTGTTTTGTAATGTTGGTTTTGTACTTAATTCTTTGCCTTCCCAGTTTGTGTAATTCTACACAAGCTGGGAATAGGCAATTATTGAAATGTAAGCTTGTCTAACAGCAGCAGGACCACAGATAATGCTACAGAGAGATGCATAGCTGCAGAGTCAAGTAGGAAGTGAAAACCTTGAGTTGGAAAAAGGCAGAGAACAGAACATTCATGGAATCATTTGGTGATGATATGGGGGATGGAAAGTCTACACTTCTGGGCCTTGCCATTCGCTTACTGCCTGATATGAGGCAAGCCAAGTGAATTATCCATACCTCAATTTGCTCATCTCTTCAATGAGGACCATAGCACAAGCATAGTCACAAAATACATACAGCTTATCAAATATAGGATGCTGTTATGAATTCAGAGTGTTTGAAAAAATTATATCCCTTTCAATTAGTACATCACTTCACAGATCCCACTAGATAGATTTTATTTACTCATTTTGGTCAAAAGTCAGCAGAGAAAAGAATATAGTTAATTGTACTATTTCTTTAAGAAACTGCTTTTAAAATGGTTTAAAAAAACCCTGCTTTTGGCATTGGAAGAGGTGAAGAGGTTTCAGCTTACCTGCATTAGGTAAAACTCAGAACTTATCCAGGTGTCTGGAGTGAGGTAAGGAAACAGGGACAAGAACTAAAGGTTCAGTGAGGTTCCTGGATGGGATAGTCGGACTGATGGGGCCAGGGAGAACAGGGCTGGGGCTTTTTTTTTCTTTTGCACTTGCATATAAACTTTTTTATGCTTTGAAATCCTTTAGACCTCATGCCCAAAGCCTTGCAAAAGGGAATGCTTTTGGTTAAGATTTTTACAATAATGCTAGGCTAGTTGCTTTTTGCATACTTTATTTATTTTTTAAAGCAGAAATTACCTGCTATTCCAGTGCCAGAATGGAACTGGGTCTTATGCAGGTATCTGATTGTGTGTTCTGTGTTCAGCATCTTACCTGGGTCCACTTAAACACTGCAACTTAGCTCTACCTGCTAGGTAACTGTGCCTCTGCGGGGTGGATATCCTTAGGTGTTTACCTTAGGAGCTACCAATGAGGACAGGAATAGCAAGCTGTTATCAGCACCCCGACTTTCATCCCTAGTGACAATCTGAGTCACTGTTTGTTATTGTTTGAGGACTTTATTATTGTCTCTTCCTTTCTGAATGTTCATGTGGGATATGGTGCTAAGAAAACCACAGGAAATTATACTGCAGTGTTAATCTCATAGGACCAGAAAGCTGATGGGTGTGGATATGGTGGTTTGTAGCTTGTATTCTGCTTTGGGTCATGTTCTCTTTTCAAGTGAGCAAAGCATTTGTTTCTCAGAGCTTAGTTTTTGTCTCGAGATGAAACTCATTACTGAAACTTTAGTAAAGAGTATGGCTAGATATGTGATGCAAAACTTTAGTCATTTTATCCTGCGTTATTGGTGAGATGAGTTTTACCTGAAAAACTTAGAACAAACCAATGACCACCCTAAAGTTGATAAAACGCTATAGTATTCTCATGGAGAAATTGATCATTAGAAAAACATGTCTATCTGTAGCTGTATAGTATGGGATCACATAAATTTACTATGTAAAGAAATGCACCAGGAAAATGTGGTAATGTGCTCTGAACAATCAGTTTTGCAGCTACTGTTAGAGATGGCTGTATTGTTCTCTTCTGGTTCATTCATACCTACAGTCATAGGCTCTGCTTAATTTATTGCAGCTATGAGCAAAGACACATGTTTTCTCAGCATTTGCAACAAAGCTGAATGCATTCCCAAGAGCTCCCAAGGGATTTCAAGTCTAAAATGTGCAGATAAATTCCCAGTCATAAGAATGCTCAGCCGAAAATATTATAAAGGGCATTTTACTAAGGGGAAAAAACAAAAAAAACACCTTTTGTATACTGGAGATTCCTTACAGTGATGAGAGCTGGTGCATGAAATGGTCTTAGGAGAGGAAAACAAGCATGTGCAATATAAATATAACAATATATAGTGTTTAGAACAGCTAGGCCTTTCATTTTGTCTGTCACTTCAAAGATTAGCTTAAAGCAATAAAAAGAGAAAATATAAAAAAGTTTTGTTATAAAATTGTTTTGGGAAAAATAGCTGCTTTAAAGTTTTTTCCTCTCTGTACAGGAGCAGAAGTAAATGCATGGCTGTATAGGTGGTTTGGGAATGATAGAAGTACTGCATGTGCTTCTAGGGTGCACATGGTGGAAATGCACTTAAAAACTGTCTACCGACACCGTGTTAATTTAATGAATACCGTCAGCTAGAGTGTTAAGTGCAGTCTGCTTACTGAAACATTTGGAATCTGCGTGGCTGAGCAAGTGACCTAAAAAAGTTGCCTTTAGACTTTTACATAACCTCATCTTGACCTGGCTGCATTTCAGCTAAAGTTTTCAGCAGTCAGTAACTTACACTCTTTCATGTAAGCAGCAGGGAAGACCTCAGACTGAGGGACAGCACGTAGAGAAATTAATTGTCTGAAGAAAGGGAGGGGAGAAAAGGATGGAATGAGGAAAACTAGAATCTCTGTGAAACTTGGTGACGATGACAGTAAGATTATTCTTATTGTTTGGTTTTACCCTGGGCCCCATAAAACTTTAATCCAGTCATGTGGGGAAATGAAAGTAGATTAATGTAGAAATTATTTGTACAAAAGAACCTGCACTAGAACATGCTTTCCTAGCAAAAGAGTTTGGAGTTGGCACTCAGGATGTGTAGAATGGGAGCAAATATTTGTTTTTGAAAAGGCCTCAGAAAGAAATTACAAATAATCCTCCTGAGATGGGAGGAGTATCACTGACGGTATGAGTATGTCATATCATATGAAGAGTAGAGCAGTTACTTGTGTGTTGCAATGGCCAGAAGAACGAACAGTTGCTATGTTGCTAAAGAACAATATTAGTTATTTTTCCTCTGATGGTCTTTTTTTCTGTCAGGATCTGAAGGGTGTTTAGAACCTGATACTCTCTCTGACATTCTTTGAGGGGAAAGTGTAGCTGCTAGTTTTTAGTTTTAGGCAAAACTCTTTGCCGTTACATGAAGTACTTCACAGGTTTTTCTACAAAACAGATTTTTATTTTGGCACAGATTCAGTCATTAATTGGGTTTTGTTGCTGTTAGGAAATCGAGCAAAGTAGTATTATGTTCTTTGAGGAAAGCTTATTTTTCTAAATAGAAGTCCATTGTTGAAGTCTATGTTGAAGTTTCACTTGAGTCAGAAGTTGGTATCCAGTCAAAAGAAATGGAAATACATAAAATGATTAAAATTAATAAGGGTAAAATAGTTCAAAATGCCTACAATGTCTTGGACTTACAAAAGGTTTGTGTAACTGAAACCTTCTCTAATTTTTTCCACCTGTACCTTGTGCCTTGTTCTTTAGTGATATTTCGCTATAGTATTGATGTTCTCATGTGACTTACAAAAGCATTTGTAAACTGAAGGTCAAAATATTTTTTGAAAATGGGAACTTAGCCTCCAAAGATCTTTCAGATAGTTTTGGCAAATGTGCTCTGTGGTCCAGAGTGCCACACACATATTGAACACTGCCTTGCTCTGTAAGCTGTCATACTGCTTTTGGTGAGAACATGTATGGAGGGAAGGTGCTGTTCCATGGAAGAGTGGAAAACTATAGCCCTGGTCTGTGCTCCAAGTTCATGTGATTTCAGTAGCTTTGATTATCTTAAATAGAAACATGTCTGGAAGTAGCTTCTGACTGAGTCCACTTCCTGGCTACTGCTGGAAGCGTATCATAAAAGTCCTTTCTTTAATTGGCTGAGCTCTATACTAAGAGTAATTAGATTTTGCCCTCACTGCTTTGATGGAAAGCCAGTTATAGAATCTCACTTTGGTTAGGAACCCGCTTTTAATTTCTAAGTTCAATTTAGTCATGGAAAGTTTGTAATTTTGACAATATTAAACTTAAATTGTTCTTTTTCATCTTGTGTTTTTCTCTCTGAACAAGTATGGTTCTATTTTGCAGCATGTCCTCCTCAGCCTTCAGTTTGCAGGCTAATCCGTTTCGTGCCAAGATCCTTCTCCATATCATCTTAGCAGCTTTCCTATGAGTATTTGTCATGGATATAAATTATCACGCTTGGGTACAATGTACCCAAGCGAGGTTGTTGCAATGCCTTTTACAACATGATTGACCTTCCTTAGCTTAGATGGAAATAAACTGACAAATATACACTGACACTCATTATTATTTCAAATGATTTGAATTATCCCTCAAAGTGGCAGAAAGAAATGGTCGCTCTTTTACTTTCTCCTCAACTATATATGTTTTGATAACCTTATGATGGCATAGCCAGTGGCCAGAATGTCATCATTCGATTCAGTCATCATATTGCCAAAACGTGCTTACATCAAAGGACTGTACTTAATAGCTATGCACTCAGAAATTTATTCACGTCTTAACACTGGCAAATGCTGCTTTGTGTTTTCTGTATCTGGGTGAGAGAGATGTTTAAATCTCTTTCCTAGACTAGAATTTAGAGAAGGGGGCCGTGTGACACTTTCTGAGCCTGCTGAATGTTCATGCTTTAAGTATCTGAAAATTACATACAGCTTTTGTCATTGGCCATCAAATAAACTTTGCTCTTATCAGTGTTCATTTTACTTTAGGAAATCATTAGTTATCCTTTAGGAAATGATGTTTCTGATGATAGACTCGAAAGATATGACCTCAGCTAGATATTTGCTATTTATATAGACAGCGAAGACTGATGTTCTTTGACTGATACCCTGGTCAAAATGAGTTTTAAAGAATTAAGCTCACAAATGCCATGCATGGAGTAAAGGATTTCTTGGGGAGCTGACAAAGGTCTCATGGCCAATGATTTCCAGAAAAAGGGTAGAATTCAGTCCTTTCAATGCATACAGTTTTTCTGTAAAGGTTTCCAGGGCTAAGATTTCTCTGCCTCTTTGGTGCATAGAACAGAGTTTTCACAAGATGTTTTCCAGAATGCTTCACTATATGTGCATTCACTCAGTCCTACACGCACCCATCCACCCACACGCACACGCACCTCTCCAAAAGAATCAACACAGCATGTCACATGACACCAGCAGGATTATGTCCATCAGATGTTCATTTTTGCTGCTGAGCTCTACCCACCTGCTCTCCTTTAGTTTTCACTGTGAAGAAATAGCCCTAATAGAGGGGTTATTCTTGGATTAGTTGCTGAGCTCTTTAGCTTACTTTCTATGGCCTTGTTTACCTTGCAGGAGTCATTGAGCCTGAACTGAGTCCTGTACAAACATCACAGAGCACAATGGCCTCGCATGAGTAGTAGGCACAAAAACTCAAAGCTATTACCCCGCATAGGAAATGGCCGTGGTAAAACGTTGCTGGCAGGTTATCTGAGCTGGAATGAGACCGAGAGCTCTTGCCAAAAAAACCCCAGAAGAGACAGAGTTCTGCAAAAGACCAGAATGGCCTACCTGAGAGAACTGCCATCTCCATTTGGTGATAGACACCAGCAAAGATCTCAAACTCTGGTCAAACTGGGCTTGAAGAGCAGAAGATGGAACTTCAAACCAGCTGTAGACCTGGCTAAAGGGAGAAATTCTTCAGCACAACAGATCAGTGTAAAGCTCCTTTACTTAGGTGAGCCCCCTTTGCTCTGCCTGATCCCAGCTCCTGTGTCTGAGAGTGTAGATCATTGACAGTTCTTATTGTGGTGACTGCAGTGTGTAGGAAGCTTTATGTTTTACCAGGAAGTTTATGTTTTAACTTCCAATAGCAACAGCAGAAATATGGAGGTCTGTATGGCTGATTTACGCCATTTCTTTCCTGGGCTGCAGTTTAAATTTATTCTTTGGCTGAATCATTGCCTGTGCTCTTAGTGTGGCTAAGTCCTTTCTTTTGCACCCAGAATTGTGCAAAGGACTACAGCTCAGAGTCAAGATTTCACATCTGTCTTCCCTAATGTCTTTGAATGATTATATTCAGAGTTGTGATTTATAAGCTGATTTAAAGTTAGATTTTAATGTTTAAATTCACCAGCAGGCTCCCCCCCCTCAAAATATTCATTTGCAGTCATGAGTAAGAGCCTCATGTCAGCCCATTGTTTTTTATCTTGGGAAGCGAAAATACCTATTCTGAGCATAGTAGGTGCAAATTGTCAGTTATGCACTGAATTTTCTTTTACTCTCCTCTCTCCAAATGTCATCAAAACCAAAATTATTTCATTTTGTCCCAATGCGGATTTTTTTTTGAGAGGCTATTTGGATTTGACTGTGACCACAGTACTCTTGGCAGGCTTGTAATAGGTCTATAAACTTCCCAGTTGTGAGTGGCTGTTGGATAAAAATGTTACTTTAAAGAATGGTTTCAGGGTATTCGTAGAAAATTCTGACAGTCTTACCCAGTGAATTTTCACACAGCGGTTTTTGCATCACTATTACAGTTTTCCCCATGATTTCCTCATATAACCCGTTTGAGTATGAAACTTATTAACAGATTTTTGTTTTTAAATGTCTTCAAGGCAAAAATGTGGAGTAATTGCAAACCCAGAATGTTTTAAACCCAAATAAAATGACCAAAGAAAAGTCTGAAAAACAGGAGGGAAAATCAACACCGAGGGAAAAATGAAGGCTACTAGCAAGACAAGAAAGGGGGCTGGAGTCTCCTGGAGCTTTTGTCAAGTCGTGGCCATACCGGCCTGCACTTCTGCGTTTCTCCAGCTTGTCTCTTTACTGATATGCCAGTCTGGAGGAAGGGTTAGGATTATCTGAAGAATGAAGAGGAATTTGTCTGGATCCAAAGCTACGCACTGCCATAGAAAAACGCCCACAGCTTCACTGAGCTCTTAAACAGGACCTCACTCTATTGCATGCTCCTGAGTGAACCTCCACTTCCAGATCTCGGCTAGAAGAATTGACTTTGTTTCAGGCTGGTATGTTCTAGTAAATCGCTCATCCATTTGCTACAGCGTGCATAGACCTGTTTGTTCCAGAAGTGAGTCTAAAGTATACATGTCCAGTCCCAGTTTAGCCTTTCACAAAGTTCAGGGGTGGGCCTGTCTGGCCTTTGGACAAAATCCCTCCCCTTTTTGCCCTAAACATTATATAGCTACAATATACTTAGAAAATGGTGCTGTTAAGTAGCCCTGTCATTGTTCATATCACAGGGAAAGCTAATAAACGCAGAAATCACATTTTAAAAACCTTCATTTTGAGCAACATAAAGAAAGCAAAATCACACTTAACCCATTCTTCCCCTGGCCAAAACAGCTAATTAAGAACTGTTGTCTTTTAAATTAATTTTAGTCCTGGATAAGTGAGTTAGGAGGCAGGACTTCAGGGCGTTTTCAGTTTGCAGAGTGCTTGTTTACTAAATCTTACCGTGTTTGCCTCTTCTTTGAGAACAAGCTAAATGCGGGAGTGTAAGCGAGCATGCTGCGAGATTTAGTGCATCTGGCAGCTGCCAAATAATGGTTCTCAGCCAATACGTTTATGAGAGAATAAGGCAAATAAAGGTTACAAAGTATATAGGATTATACACAGTGGTTTTAGTGTTGTCCTTTTCCAAATAACTGCTACAGTATATGGCATGTGTGAACAATCCTTAGTTTAGTATTAAACTTCCAAAAAGGCTTGACTGGATGAAATGGAAGAGCTCTGTCTCTTCCTGCACTTTTTTGACCTTACATATAGCTAACTTGATTCATGTCTCTCTCATTTGCTATTTCCCTCTATGAGATGATTAACATTTTTTCAACAACTATCTAATGTATCTAATGTTTATTTTAGTGAAGTCTGCTAGTCCTTCTTCCTGGCAAGGTAACAGAAAATTGGCTTCAGAATTTGATTTTGGTGTGAAGACAGAAAATATTTCAGTAAAGGGATCAGGGCACCTTGTCCCATTGAAATAAGTCATTCTGTAGATGAAATGCAGCCTGGCCCATCTGCACCAACACCTCCCGGGTGCCAATTCCAGAGGCAGGGACCAAAGTCAAAACAAAAGTTTGACTTTCAAAGAAAAACAAAGAAAAGTTTCTACGGACAGCATACTGTAAACAGAAACCAAGGCACACTGCATGCAGCGGGCTGGAGTTCACTGCTCCTGACTCCTGTGTGAATGCAGAATGATCCACAACATAAAGTCTGAGATGGCAGCAGCACAGACAGCGGCCTGTGCACAGCTGCTGAGCAGCCATTTGTGCCTTCAGCTGGGCTCTGAAGGGAACCAGTTCCTTCCTACTTCAGGGATTTCTCTCTTGCACACAGCTTCCCTTTTGCTGCTCATCAATAGGCCTGGTTTCCCTGCAGTTTTCGCAAAGGAAAACTCGCACATCCCTGGGATGAGGGGACAAAGTATTTGCACATGATGGGCCATTGGTAATTTATGTGCTGAGATGATATAAGGACAAGCAGTGAAGGTACTGACATAGTCTGTGATAAAATTTATCTTTTCATTTTCTTCATTTTTGGTAGTGTAACCAGATGTAGCTATGACAGGTGCCTTGCAAATCATTAATAAGGTGGTGTCTTCCCCAAACACTGGCTGAAGGCTTACATATTCTGTCACGCTGCTCTGAAATGTTGCTTATCGTGTTTTTCTTTCATAGCTTTTGTGGTATCCGTCATGTCAGCTTATTCACTCAGGATACTTTTTCCCAATCTGTGGTATGGGTCTGCTAATTTTTAAATAAATATTAAAGCTGTCACTGATCAATCAGACCCCAGTGCAAAAGTTCGGGTCCTGAAACATCCATTCATTTCTCTCTGGCTATTGTCATTTTAAGTGGACTGGGGAAGTGTACAGTAAGTTGCTGCTGGTTCTCAGTGAGCCTTTAAAAACCTAAATACCTTCAGATAAGTTGAACTTCTGAGTGATGCTCAGAAGAAATGTAGTTCTGACAGTATTTTTAGTAGAAGCTAATTTCCTTCCAGTGTCAACCTCTTTGGCTTCTTAGTGTTAAATGTGTATTTTAGGGAGATATATATGTTGATGTATATGAAAGAAGATTGTCACATTCCTCTTAGCCAGAACTGAAATGAATATTTCCTTCAGCTGTAGCATTATGCCTAAGTATTAACGAGGTACTTCACTGAAGAGAAGACATTTGGGAGATGATGAACTCACTGAGAAATTCATTCAAGTATAAGTAGGATAAGAACTCTATGAAAGATTAGTTACTGTTATTTCATTCTGATACATATAATTTAACTGACACTGTTTTATATCCAGGAGGGAAGAATATTTTTCTGTTTGTGTCATATAAGAGGCTTCCCAAACAGAATGAATTAATGCAAGTCTTCAGCACAAAGTCATGAATTAGCTCCCCAAAGAGCTAATGAACTTATTTGTGGGTTACATTCTCACCGTATGACAGCAAAATGGAGTATTTCAGCTACATTACATTGAAAATGCAAGGGTCACATAAATTACAGATGGAAAAGACTTACTAGATCGCAGTTCTTCCATTAGTGGGGCACAAGATACTTGTTCAGCATGTCACCGTAACGCTGGGATCATTCCTTTGCTCCACTTTAGGACACTATATTATAAAAAATAGTCAGATAGCAAATTTTCTAAAGCTCAACAGGTGACCCTGAAGTTCAGAACTCCCTTGAGTAGGAACTAGCCTTTGGAAAGTGAAAATGAACCCAACAAACTGATCTTTCTTAAAGCAGGATGTTTCTGAGCAGCCTGATGACTAAAAAACCTTCCCTAAACCCCCAGAGATCCTTCTGCCTGCCAGAAATGCTCCTTCCCACAAAGTTAAAGGAGCAGATTATTTTTTAAAATTATTTTCCATAAGTAACTTTTCTGATTTACTTAAAGGTTACAGAACCAAACACTCTTTTGAAGGGACATACGAAAATGTGTTATGTTAAAGATCCACACTAACTGGATTGTTTTGCCTTCTTCCCAGCATGATGCAAAGTCTTATCTGTTTCTACTCTTACTTTTAAACTTCCTAATACTATAGAACTTGAAAAGTAAAGCCCATTTTTATTACATGCCTGGAAATGAAAATGCACAGGCATCAGCTTTCCTTGGCATGCAGTATAGTTTACACATACATTCTAAAAATAACTTAACTTTGCCCTCTGTTAAAATAGCTAGTGACCTTCAAATCCAGATGAGTGATTCACAGGTAGCAATGCTGGAGGCCATAAGTATGAAAGAAAAATAGGAGTCCAATGGGAGCTGCCTTATCCATTGACACTGTCTTATGATAGTGTCTCTTATAGGGCTAAGACATATTTTTCTCTTGGCACTAAAATGTATCTTCTTCTGATGGGGATGATTTTGAATAAAAGCATGATCTCAGCTATTTTACAGGTTCTTAAAGATGGTATTCTGCACTTAATAAGGAGGGGGTAATAATAATCCTGTTTTTTTTTCCCATCATTTACCATGACTAATATCTGAGCATGATCCCTACGGTGAGCTCACTCCCTGCTTAATCTGCCTGTTAAGGCTCAGTAGAATGCATTATTTTTCAATAATACTGTATCCATAGTCAATGCTGTTACTGTGCCTGGTTAGACAGTCCTACCATCTTCCATACCCTCTTCTCTGTATTTCACAGCTTATTGAATCAATTTCTGACTGATTTACAAACACATTTATAGAAGAGCCTGTGACTACATTAGAAGAAACGTAGATTGATAGTGTCAACACGGTTATTTCATCATGATTATATGATATGTTCAAAATTATTTTAGAAAATTGAAATAGCCCATCAGCAGACCTTTCTGACTACTCAGCTGAGATACAGTTGCGGAAACATTTTACAAAAGCGATCTAGAATAGAAACATTTTCCAAAAGTGATCTAGAATTGTTTTCAACAAGCAACAGAGGCACTGAAATTGGCATGATAAATGCTATTGGAAAGCTCGCATGTTTTGAACTAGACTATTTTGTTTCATTTTTTCCCCTGAAGGACAGAAAAGGGTAATACAAAAAAATGAGGTTGTTTTCCTACTTAGCATTCCACTGTCTGTAAAGTGCTGCAGTAATCTGATATACAGCTGACCTAGTCCCATGCTACTGTATAGGGCTTGGTAGAATTGCAGTTCAAGGCTCTGCTCTTTGCTCCCAGGCTGGCTTTGTGCTCAGTCTCCTGATGCTCTGCATTATATCCGTAGCCAATTCAGCAGCAGTGTTACACATGCTCACGAGGGAATCTTTGTGCAGCCTTTCTTGCAAGGAGGGATGAGCTGCCTCATATGAGACTGCATGTGGGAGGAGTACAGAAAAAAACTAGGATGATTCAGAGTCCTCAGAGATGCAAAAATGTAGCAGTAGATTGACTGTTAGGGCTCTGTCTGGGCAAACTGGATTTGATTCCTCTATATATGGTAGAAGTTAGCATATCAAAAGCCATAGCCTGCTTGGTGACGGTCTTCCCATCAGACCTGCGTTTGACTTCCAGCCTTCACAATGCTAGTAGGCTATAGGGCTAGCACTGTTGTGGGGCAGAAGATGAAAACAAGCAAGCTAATTCCTTGTTTTGGATCATTCCAATTGCCATAGTAGCTGCTTGTTTTTCCTCTTACAAGATTTGGCTTATTAGTGCCTTTTTTTCTTTCTTCTTTTTCTTTGAAACCATTGTTAATAGGGCATGTAAACGTTTTCCATGTACTGCTTTGACATGTGCAATCTAACCTCAGCCCTTGTGACAGCTTGCGCTTCCAAGACATGATTATCTGCACTATCATAAAAAAGGAGATGAGGTTACAGGTTTCCTTGAGGAAAATCAACATGCTGAGGTTCAGGAAAAGTTCTCACAGGAATTTCGAGAAATCCCAACTGTTTCCTGGCTCATTAAATTCCAGTGTGTACATGAGCCAACCCAATCTTTTGTAAGGCATCACAGTTCTGGAAAATCTATTGATGAACAACATCTGCTTGCAGCACTGCCCGTTTGCCGTAAAGAACTCGTGTTTGGTGTTTTATGGCTTCCCCGTATGCATTCTGTGTCTCAAACAGAAAGGTGACTGGAGAAGTCCCAATATCTGTCGTGCAGTATGTTAACACCAAAAAGGCTACATTATTTTTGAGAGAGGAAATATAGGAGATTTTCATCAACTGGTATGACCTGAATAATTATTCTAGAGGTTAGAATTGTTTTCTTAGGCATATAGAAGAATGAAGTGCATATATATTTTTGCTGTATTTAGCATTATTTCCTCTGTTAAATCAGGCTATAACATCAGGTGAGTCCTTAATCTTTTCATCGGACTGTATTCTGAAGAGAAGTTGTTCATATAAATAAGTGTGCCAAGATACTCTTTGCTTTGTAGTGGGTCTGGGTTCCTACAATTTTTACTGATTTATCTTTCCTTACAGACCAGTCAGTGGAGAGTAAAACATACACCATCAATACTACAGTTTGCATATGGATTTAATTTTTAGGCTTAATATGGAGGGGGAAAGGTGAATGATATGAATATTCGTCTCTTCTGAATTAGTAACTTATTCAAGGCAGGAGATACTCTTTGTGTTCTCTGAATTAGTAATTAAGGGAATAGCCAGTGCACTATGATTCTTCAATTTTTAAAAGAGTAATGTAATTTAAAATATGAAGTTAGAGAGACTGGAGCCTCTTAGTTACAGCTTCATTTTCTGTGAGTGTTCCTCTTAGTAATGCCAGATGTTTTAGGGGGCCCAAGCAGATACAGTGGTTTGGATCTACATTAATGAAATACTCCCACCCCCGGACTAAAAACCATGAAAACGCTACACAAATAATTTGTAAAATAAGAAAGTGAAAACCTACACAGTGGTAGAACCAACACTTGTTTTAGAAAGCGAGTAAAGATTTGCTGAACCACCCCCCCCCCAACAAAACACGCACAGATTTGTCCTCATTGGCTTTTGCCTGTTTTGAGCCAAAGACTTACAGTGCTGTAGCTCAAGTGTTTGCTGTATCCCAGAAGTCCTCAATGTTACTATTTCCTTGGTGCCATGAGAAAATGCCTACTTGTCAGAGGTGGAATTTCAGCCTCAGGTGTGAGAGGCTACAGGTTCTGCTCTTGGCTCCCTCCATTATCCCAACCTAGCTCTCTTCCTTGTGCTAAAGCAAGCGGTTGATGCCAGTAGAAAGAGCATCATGAGAAAACATAACTTTTAACCCAGGTGTCTGTCTGCTAGAATATCAGCTTCCATCCAGGAAAGTCTTTGGGGATCTCACATATGGAACTTCTTAATAAGCACAAGCAAATTTTAAGAAAGACAGATATTTAATGGTCATTATGATATGAATAATATTTTTCTCTTGGGGTAGATCTATTATCCCCAAATGGTGTAAGTGAGACAAGTCATTTGTCTCCTCTCCAAAGATGGCTGCATGAGCCCTCATTTAAATGGACTTAGCCTGATGGGAGGTGATGTAATTCAGAACTGCCTGGAGTTGTTGCAAATGTATTAAATAGGAGGCTGAACAGGCCAATACAAATTCTTTCTTTTTCCCAAGCTTCAAAGTCTAAGAGGAGCAAAACACAGCAGCTGTAGCCAACGACTGGCTGGCTGGAGGAGGAACAGTCGGAGACTGTAAAATGGTAACTCTGATGCCATCGGCAGCCAGAACTTCAGTTTGAGAACTAGGCACAGCGTGGGGTCAAGAAAACAAAATTTAGGGCAGAAGCAACGTGAAGGGTGGCGTAAATGAGTTGATCGGTCATCTCATTGGATAGCAAAGGAGTTGTAGGGGGAGGCCTGCCCATTCCTACCTCTTACCCCAGAGATTTACTTGCAAGCAGTGCAGTGCAGTGAGCTTTGCATGTTTTTTGATACATTATGGACTTGGAGGGGCATGATAGTGAATTCAAACTCAGCAGCATTGTTGTGTTTTTCTGGCAAGTCTTTTCTTAATCAGTATAAATGATTTCCATCTACAACAGAACTGAATCCAGACCAGAACAGAGGATCTTAGTCTGCTTATTCTGTGGGACGACTCAAATTGGGATGTGGCTTCAACCTTTTTGGCTCAAACCCATTCCTTGTCTGTGTTGTGGTTTTATGAGTTGATATAGCAAATATGTGACATTTGTTCCACTTTTTCTTCTCTTGGAGTTTTTAGAGAGTTGAGAGTTCCCACTGTAGTATAAAACAGAAAACAACACAATAAGAAGAAGTCTGAATAATAATGGTCATTCTGAACAGAAATCTCTGTGCCAGGGAGAACAACAATTATTTGCAGTCTCCTAAAGGTTAAGGATGTCATGGATGTTAATGCAAAGACACTTGGGGTTATTCATGAAATAGTCCCTTTTGGGCAAAAACAGAGACACAAACACCATTTCCCCCAGTGGGTTCTAGCAAGCTAAAATAACCCTTTCTATGTCTCAGGAATTTGTAAAAGGACAGCACTGCTAGCACAAAGAGGCAATCTTACTAAAGAATCCTAGCACAGTAATCTGAAGGATCAGATTGAGTTCAGACAAGTTCATTCTGGTGGTCATTTGGAAACATGAAAACCTCATCTGAAAAGAAAGTTTAAAGATCCTTTATTGGACACAGGATCCTGGCATTTTTAGTCAGATGGAGATCTGACTGATACAGCAAATTTTGTGCTTGGAGGCCACTGATGCCATCAATCCCTTTGGGACAGCATAATCTCTTTAAAAACACATTTTCTAGGCAATGTATTCATCTGCTCACTGCATTGGGGGGGAAATGGATTGTATACTGGAGAAAAGCTGCAAATGGAAAAAAGAGGTAGTTTACTGGTGGTTTAGGAAACTGTCCTTATTGCGTTGCAAGTGGGATTTATCACATCTAGCTTTAGGCAACTAAAAGTTAGCCATCTAACCTAGTTGCCTGGACATCTCTTCTACACGGTGCAGAGAGGTAGATGTGTGCAGTGAGTGACTATCTCCTCCAAAGACAAGTGCCTAAGATGGAAGGAATTGCTCTCTGGATGTTTCCATCTCTTTCCACTGATTATAGAGGTACCATGGAAAACTTGTATGGGCTCAACACCTAGATTTTAGATGAACTGAATCCCTCCCTGTATGTCTTCACGTTGTTGCAGGGGGAGAGGCAATGCCTCAGTTGATGCAGATGCTGCAGAAGGTGTTCTGAGGACCAAGCTAGTCAGGCGTAGTGATCTAAACATTTACGCAACAAAGTCTGCAACGTTGTAAATTTCACTTAAAAAGTCAGCACAGGTTAACAACTAAACAGTACCATATGCAAGAATGAAATACACTCCTGTCTGAGCAACACGAACATTTTCTGGCCACTTAAAATTCTTCAGTGCGGTGTAATTCTTACAAGCGCAATGGTTAAGAGTAATTGCACGTAATTTAAGGCTTGCGAATAGTTTTAGATATCTTGATTTCTAAAACTACTTTTGATACTTGTGTATTATGCCTTTGATGGGCTTTTTGTTTTTTGATCTTTTAGTGTGTTAATATTGTTACTCATGTCCCCTTGCTGGACAAAATGCCAGTGACCTATCGTAACTCACTGACTTCAGGGCCTATACACAACGCTGTTCCAACGAACAACCCATTTATGCAGTGCTCTAGCTTTTGTGCTGGGCCTTCGTCCACTCATTGAGTCCACCTTTGGGGCATGAGAAACAATGAAAGATGTATACTGAAGAGACTGTTCTTCTTGACTTTATCTCAATAATAAGCAACAGGTGAGAAATCTTCCTTCCCTTTCTCCCTAGAGTATATAAGCAGAATATAATATAAGCAGAAAAAAAAATAAGCATAATCATTTTTTGCAGAGCTCTTTTCTCTGTTGTTTTATTTCCTCCATGAGATGTCAGAAGCAATTAAGAAAGAATTCAGAGAAATTGGAACAGTTTCCCTTTGACTGGAGCCAACTTCACTCATGCTACAGTGATCTGCCTCTAATTGATACTGTCTTTGCTGCCAAATATTCCAGGCAGCAATCTAAGTTCAGCAAAGAAATACAGTGTGTGTATAGGTCTCTCATATGCTTCTAGTGCATCTGCTCTGCTATATCTGGCTAAAAATGTCAGCAGCATTGAACTGCTGGTAGCTGCAATTGAAAGGCTAGTCAGCACTGTAGCACTCAGAACCTGTCTTAGGATGATATTCTACAAAATGCAAAACAGTGATGCTCAGCTAGATATTTCAGCCTTCAGACATCTTCCAGTCTTCATACACTTGCATGTATCTCCCTGGTCCATACGGCTTGTTCTCAGATGTGTTGCACCTTTTACGTTGTGTAGGCTTTGAAAGCCTTTCTATCTTCATTTTGATTGCTTATATTCTTAGAATAGGGTTTGAAAAACCCTGACACTGACAATTTTGCTCTTAGATTTCTCTACATGAGGTATCCTATGTCGGCACATCCTGATGCCATTAGCATATATGAATTAAATGCTAGCCAGTATGCTTAGGCAAGTAAAGTTTGTGCTTGTAAAGGCAGGAATTTGTGACAGGAAATAAAGTTTCTTGTGTAAAGTTGATGGGATTTTAGTGAATGCTCTGAAGTCCATTTCAAAACATTATGGGAGGTTTCACATGGACATCATTCTGAGTTTGTTACAAGCAAAAGGTTAGTATTCTAGCATTAAATTTGAGAGATAAATATGTCCCAGTGTTAAAGCAATAGAGGCTTCTAAACTCAGTTAGATAGCATACCAGAGTCAAGGGAAAGCTTCAGATACAAAACAACCATCTGGGAAAGGCAAGAAATTAGTTTTGTATTATCATGCTATGAATTTTTTCCCTACAAAATACTTAACATTTCCTCCTATAAAGTTAACTATATAGCTTGGCCTTCACCAAGGAGATTGCTTTTAAACACCAATTTTGTCTGGATGGAAAAATACCGATGTGACAGATCCATCAGGCTGTAGGCAGCCAAATTCTCCTGTACGCATATCAGCATGCTTTAGCCGACTGTAGCAGAACGGAGTCGATTTACACCACCAGAAGACATAGCCCATTCTTAGGAATATCCTTTAGCTAGACTTGTTTTTTATCCCAAAGTTGTAAATGCTGGATCAGTTTCCTGGGAGTCATCTAAAGAACTCTCACAGCTTCCGCTACCATACTGTGCTGTCCGATTACCACTCAGCTTCCTTGTTTGTGCATTTCCTCCTTGACTCCATTCTTAATGTTTTTTCTAAGACCAGCACTTGCTAAATAACTAGTGTGTGGCATGTGGCTGGATCTGAGCAGCCACGCTTGTGGTACATACATGCGCCTCTGGTGACAAATGCCTTGACTGTTATGTCTTAGCTATGTGGTAGCTAGGCAGACTTTTAAGGCAGAAAGAGTTACCTACAGGTGTCTGAGGAAAGATGGTGATGCTTGCTGTCACTGACAAGTTCTTAGTCTTATGTATTTCAGGGATAGGTACTTCCCTTAAGAAAATTTCCAATGTAAAAGAGAGAGTAAGCCTACAATTATTTCTATGTTTGATTTATTATTTAAGCAAGTGTTCCAGATACAGATGGAGTTTCTTATTTGAGATTTATTATTTCACCTGTCTTTAAATGGGAATGCAAACACATTGCCACCGGGAGCAGTGAGGTGTCTTGTTTCATTGAAACGTGTAGAGCATGTTAACTTTGGTAGCCTCCACCAAAAGTCTTTTGGCTTTCCACAGTAAAGTTTTGCCGTATTTACCAGGTATTCCTACATCTCCTGCAGCAATTGGAATTTAGGGCAGCAGTATTTTTCCCCCCTTCTCTAGTGACACCCAAGGTACCAGGTAGTTTATCTTTTTCTTTGCTGAATTTTCACATCTAGCACTGAAACTGAACGTCATGAAATGTCCACTCTGCACTGAGAGCTGGCATGAGACCTAAGCAGCTCTTCATGCCCTCTTGCTCCTTAAAATAAGACTTATTAATTTTTCTCTAATTTTAATGCTAACAAAATCACAGAAGAAGTACTTGAATAACATAGCATGGAAGAAAACACTCAGGGCTGGTTTTGAAGCAAATGTGAAAAGATATTTTCTTAGCTGAGGGTACACTTTTCCAGTAGCTGGTAAAGAAAGACATTTTCCTCCTTTCCATAATGGAAAACATTTTTGTTAGTTTTGAATTTGGTAGGAGCTAGTTTATGTTTTCTTATTAAAATGCTCATTAAATGTAATTTTATAAAACTTTGAATTCTGATTTTGATTAAATGAGTCATTCGTTTTCAATATAGTTTGCACTTTTCAGCTTTCACGACAGAAAATATTTCCTTAGTTTCTCACAAAATTTTGAGGAAAATTATCTTTCCCAGATAGATATTGAGAGGGCTCCGAATAGGTCTAAAAATTACCAGAATGTCTATTAAAGTATTTGCATTCCAGGATGGTGCTACAAAATTACTATGCTATTACCACTCTAAAAGAAGATAATGTTTGTTTACTGACAGCTGACTGGAAGAGAAATAACATGAAAATTTCTCTCATATAGATTTTTATGACCATTAGGTTTGAGGGTTTATCTTAAAATAAATGATATACCAACATATTTTACTTAATCTACCAAAGGAGAAGTAACACAAATATAGGAAAAAGCACGAGTAGCATAAAGAGTAGCTTAAAAAGGAGATCAAATGTCTCTTGTCCAACTTTTAACTTAAAAGTGTAATATTCAAAGTATAGAAACACAGTAAAATGTTTATATGTCAAAATATTTTTGGCATCTGTTGTTATTGATGGGAGCAATATTTACTGCCATCTGGATTTCCTAATTTATTTTTCTGATATTGCTTATCTGGGGTTGCCATAGGACACAAACAGCTGGATTAAATTCCATCATGTTGTGTCACTGTGACTCATTTCTTTTTTCTTATCTACGAAAGTTTCTTGTTATAAATAACCTCTGACTTTTGGTGTTTCTGAAGTACTTTGCTCTTTAACGGAAGTGGTGTTTATTCTTTCTGTCCTCCTTTCTTTCTCTCTTTCTCTTTCACACTTTCTTTCTTTCTCTTTCTCTCTCCTTTACCTTCTTCCTTCTTTCCTTTTCTCTCTCTTTCTCTCTCTCTCTGCCTTTCTCTCTCTCTGCCCAACAAAAGCGAATTAGCTTTATAGACATGTTTTAGCTTCATCAGTGGGATCTAAGTATATGTTTAATATTGTCTGTATAATAATTTATTTCCAGAGTGTGCTTTATAATATGAGGGGTTAATTAAACTTCATTTAAACTTCCTAACTCAGATTTCAGTCCGCTTTATTTAGAAGCCTTGACCAGATGACATTGAGACAGGGCTTTATGAGTGAATCTGTGGAAGCACACAGCTAAGTGAACATTTTAGGGATGGCAACTTCTGTCTTCAAGCTTTGGTTGTAGTATCTGAAGCCTGTATAAGATTTTGATATCTACATGTGAAAGAAATAATTGCACGCAAATACAATTAATTAGTGGAATCCGATGAGTCATAATTGCGCTATTTTGACAGTCTTTCTTCTGTAGTAGGCCAACAGCAGTGCATCAGTGATTGCTGTTTCTAAAAACTTCTTTTTTGCTACAACTAAATCAATACACACAGCGCTTGCTTTGAAACTGTGGTAGCTTTTTTTTTTTTTTCAAACTGGATATTTTAGGAATATCAATTCAGATGTAGCTGGATGTCTTTCAAAAATGTAGATTAAAATTTGCCTCAGATTTTGGGTCAGACCACAGTGTGGCCATTTTGTGCATATTTATTTGAAAAATGCTGTTTTTTCATTGCCAATGGGAAAAGCTAAAAGGAGATTCCTTGTTTCTTTCATGAAAGGGGACTTCTGACAATGAAAATGGTTATTGTTCAACTGCAGAATCTCAGTCTTGCCCAGACATTTTTCTTTCAAAGATTTTGCTCAAATTTTGTATATTTTTTATCTTTTAAAGCAACATGCAACCTATTGCTGCAAACATAATAGCTATTTTTCTAACTGCTTGGTACTCATTTTTTTAAATGATTCAGTAAAGAGATATTCCTTTAGGCCAGCCGGTAAAAAATAGGAGGGCAAGCTCTGAATTTGGGGTAGAAAGTCTTGATTCTGTCTTTGTATTCGGGTATCTGTGGCATAGCAACAGTATGTCCCTTGGTAGGGATGGAATTATATTGTCTTGAGAAAAGTAATTTGTTTTCTTGCAAAGTCCCAAGGACATGTTATTTCTAACCAGCTAAGGGATGAACTAACATGAATGTATGTATGTGTGAGAGAAGGAGAGAGCAAAAGAGGGAGAGATACTGTCAGTTACTTGTGGTACTGTTGTCCCAAGCCTGACTCTCTGCGCTTAAAGACATCCAGCTCTTTGGTAGTGCTCTAAAATGCATCTAAATGGTGTCTCATGCTCAGGGTGCAGTGAGCAGTGTAGAATCATTGGGATTCATCCAAACCCTCCTAAGGCCTTTCTTGTGCTCCTCTGACCTTCCTTTGTACCCAGCCTGAACGTATCTCTCTGGAAATGACCCATATGGGCATAAGTAGACCTATTGTGAAGGAGCTAATCCAGTAGCTCCTCCGCAAGCTTCTCTCCTGTGTGATGGGATCTAGGTTTTACCCCAGCATGGTCAGGGCATCATGTTAAATGCATGGATGTGGAGGGGAGGAGAAGGCAGTACCAGTTCTGGTGCTATTCACAGAGGTCGGCTGCTGAGACATAGAGAGTGTGCGCACATCCTGGGCAAAACCAGCCTGACTCCATCTAAGTTTGTCTAGGGAAGAGGTGGAGGAACTGACTCTGAAAGAACAGAGCTGGAGAGATGCATGATAAGGAAATTGATTCCTTAATAATGCTTGAGGGAGAAGTACGGCAACAAAAGTGGACCAGCATTTTCTAGGGCAATATAAAGGGACGAACAACTTTATACTGGGTGGGAGAACAGTCGCTGATCCTCTTGCATCCTGCAAGCCAAAAAGGTTTTCTCCTGGGAAGAAATAACTAAAAGCATGCAATAACTAAACTAAACTAACTAAAAGCAAGAAATAACTAAAAGCATTGGTGTATTCTACCACATGTATGGAAAATTGAGGTTAAAGATGCAAATTAAATTCTGGCAGCAACTGTGGTAGAAGAAGGGAGAACAGGAGAGCTAGCAGCAGTGTTTTCAGAAGCAGCAACAACTCAGAAAAATATCACTGGCCTAGGAAATATTTTCTGCATGGCTTGTGACAATATTTAGGCCAGAGAACTTGGAGAGCGCCTTGAAAATATGGCTGCAGTGTCAAGCTACCACGGGTAGAAAAGGGGAGGGAGTGCTGAAAAGGCACATCAATGGTGGTTCTGTGTGGCTGCATCCTCGTTCAGCATCCTGTTTATACTGGCCTGGATTCTGCTCCACTCCTGGATAATGATGCTAGAGAACGTCTCGTGAAGGAGCAACTTCAATCACTCTGTCAGGTTTCGCAGCAGTGTAAACTTCCCCTTCTGTGTGCTCTCACTGGTTGCCTACTATCCTGACTACTAATTCTGTCATTAATCTCGTAATTCACGAGATGATGAAGTAGCTCCTTGTGGAATAATACTTTTGTATTGACCATTTCATTCTGTGTTTGGCCCTCTGGCAGATGATGTTGCAAGAGGAGAATTTGGGGCTGGAAAATCTAAATAAAATTAAAAGTCTTAATAACACATTTTTAGACAGACATAACTGGGTTAAAATTAGGTTGTTAAATGGTATAAACTGAGCCACAATCTGGAGTATACAATTTGTCTTTTTTTGTACACAATTCACAGTACACAAGGCCTTTTCTGTTTTGCTGCTCCACTCAGATGCTAATGATACTTATCCCACTGATCTTAATCATGCACGCATTTGAGAACCTGAGAGCCATTCTGATTTGGGATTTGTTGTTTTTTTCTGAGTTATTGTTTTGTGTTAATTGTAAGAGCAGATATTTCTTTTAACCAAATCTATTAACTTTCGAGACTAGAAGAAAATGTTTACTGAAAATCAGTCTGACATGGGACTGTCTAGGTTCTTTCAAAAAAAATCTTCTTTCCCCAAAAGATATACACATATAAACAGTGAAAGGAACAAGGACAGGCCAAACTGGATGCGCATACAGATTTTATCTGTGTAGTATATTCTGCGAGGTCCTGAAATGTGTGTTCATCTCTATGGTTACAAAGATGAGGGGGAGATTGTTTATTAGTTGGAGTTACTTCTGGCTGTTTTTGAGTGTCAGCAAAGTAAACAGAAAGGATGATAAATATGCTCCTGAAACAAGGCTACTGAGTAAGAGCATGTCAGGTATTCACATTCGCTTCTCAGGACAGACGTGCATTGTTAAGTCTAGCAATGCATACAACTGAGTGGTGAAAACTTGATATTTTAATCAATGAAATACACTCTCTGTATTTCATTGATTTCCCTCCCCCCAACTCATTTTACTTTTTAACCCTGTCTTTGTTCTTACCGGTATTGAAGTTTTTTAGAGAGCCAAGTTTTTATGTGTTTATACTGATCCTAATATTTCTGATGCTGCTTGGGGTTTTTGGGAACTCTTCTATTACAAAGAAAGAAAGAAATAGTCATTAAAATAAAGATGTTAATTAATGGTTATTTTGGAGAGAAAGAAGCAAACTCTTACTATAAAGTATAACAGTTACTAGAAAATGGAGTTTGCAACTTCCTTCCCTGGAGAGCTCTGTTAGGAAGCTGGTGACTGCCCAGTGTGAGCAATTGGAGAACAGACCAAAATAGGAAGTATTTTGTCCTGAGGGCATCATTAGAGCAGATATTGCAGTCAGATGCCTGTCTGCCTGCACCCCTCTTGTAAGCCTTGCACCAGGCTGCTGAGAGAGCATTCCCACAGCTGAAACAGAGCTGTGACACTGAGGGTAGCGCATGGCCGTCCCCCACAACGTCAGGTTTGATATGTATAAATATACATACATGTGTGTGGCAACAGTGTCCTGGACTGCTTTAGGAAGAGCTGCCAGCAGGTTGAGGGAGGTGATCCTTCCCCTCTACTCAGCACTGGTAAGACCGCACTGGGAGTGCTGGGTCCAGTTCTGGGCTCCCCAGTACAAGAAAGACATGGACATCCTGGAGTGTGTCCAGAGAAGGGCCACAAAGATGATAAAGGGACCGGAGCATCTCGTATGAGGAGAGGCTAAGAGAGCTGGGACTGTTTAGCTTGGAGAAGAGAAGGCTCAGGGGGATCTTACCAATGTGTATAAATATCTGATGGGAGGGTGTAAAGAAGACAGGGCCAGACTCTTCTAGTGGTGACCAGTGACAAGACGAGAGGCAATGGCCACAAACTGAAACACAGGAAAATGCACTTGAACATAAGAAAACACTTCTTTAGTGTGAGGGTGGTTGAACACTGGAGCAGGTTGCCCAGAGAGTCTCCATCCTCAGAGATGTTCAAAACCCAAATGGAGAGGGTCCTGGGCAACGTGCTCTAGCTGACCCTGCTGGATCAGGAGAGTTGGACCAGATGATCTCCAGAGGTCTCTTCAAACCCCAACTATTCTGTGAATCTGTGCGATGCTGTGAACAAACATAGCAAGGGGTGTGAATTTACTCACGAGTTGCAGAGTTCTGTAGTTTACATTAATGTTTATTATTTACTGCAGCGTAGCTACTTGCCTAAGAAATGGGAACAGATACCTCAACATTTATTCAGTATATATAAGTTCCATCTGAAGATGAGGAAAAACTTCTTTCCTGTGAGGGTGACTGAGCACTGGAACAGGTTGCCCAGAGAGGTAGTGGCGTCTCCTTCGCTGGAGATATTCAAAACCCGCCTGGACGTGATCCTGTGCAATATGCTCTAGAGGACCCTGCTTGAGCAGGGGGGTGGGGCTAGATGATCTCCAGAGGTCCCTTCCAACCTCAGCCGTTCTGTGATTCTGTGATATGAATCAACAGAAGTAAACATTCCATCTTGCTTCTTTGATCTCAGAAAGAGAAAAATATATTCTGGAAGGTTTTAAGTCCAACACTCTACTGTAATGTTTAAACCTTGCATTCAGGTTTAAATGCCACCTGTCTTTACTGTCTCAATACAACCTTTAAACCGTGCCTGAAGACGACATTCTTTTTGGGCATCAGGTGTGCTGGTCATTACATATGCAATGACTGGAAGAGCAGGCAGCACAGATAGATGGAAATGCCACTGAGCAGATGAGTATAATATTTCTTTGAAGCCTTGTTAGTGAGAAAATTTGTGTTACAAATTAAACTGTGAGGAAAAACAAGAATTAAGCCTTTATTTTAGGCTTATGACATTTCTTAGTAAAATAAGCGCAACAACAAGTGTTGTCTTCAGAATTTCTTCTATTACTTGTAAAGGTATAATTTCCTATCCTGTATCATGTCAGAAAACAAAGCCAGGTTCAGTCTTAAAGACAAAGTTAGAGACATGTTCTCAATTCATCGTGTGGAATCTTGGCAGAGACTTTCCAGGGCTAGTTCTGAGAATATTTCTATTCTGCCATGAGAGTATGTCAGAAAGGAAATGTACAGGAGTCAATTGTAGGCAAATATCGCAGTACAGACTGTTGCAAACAAAATTTCTTCTTTAGTGATGGTGTATTATAACTACACTGACTTGCCCGATCTATTCTTGATGGAATTTAATGCAAGTGTTGTGGCAAATTGTCAGTGTCAAATCACATACAGATTTTAATGTCAAATCCTAACGTTCTTGAAGACTTTAGGAAAAGAGGTACTATATCTTCTAAATGCTACCTAGTTTTACTATTTTAATTGTATTTCATAAGCTCTTGTGATTAAAACCTCACAATGATTTCAGGTGGAGTTCTGCTTCTGTAATAACACCACGGCAATACCAACAGCAATAATTTCAGATGGATGAGCAGGATCAGATGAAATAGCATCCTGCATAAGAACTGACCTCCTCTCCCACCAAAGAATTGCTGCTTTTTTCCTAGGCTTTCAAAAGTATGACTGACTTTGCCTTTTTTGTTTTCAAGTGGAACTATTAGAAGTGCTGAACTACCAAACATGGCTTCTGATGTTATTTCTAGCTCATCTGAAACTAAAACATCAGGAAATATCAATGGATAGCTTGACTTTCCAAGATTCCTATCTCAAGAAGAGTATTATGATTGCATTGGATTTGTTAGGCTCTGCTTGGAATTTCCAACAATGAACCAAACACAAAAGTCTCACAATGTAGTTCAAACATTAGCAACTAGAAGAAGACAAAAATAGCACATTATGCTGATCTGTGCTGAGCATATGGAGATCTTCAGGGTAAATCCTAAGGAGATTTTGATAGACACTGAAATCCAAAACTTTGGATTGCTTTGTGGAAACTGATCTCATTGAAGTTTTCCTATGGCTCATGAGTAGTAGTATAAACCAAGCACAAGCAGGCACAGGTAAAAAGGTAGAAAGCTAAGCTCTGTTAGCATAATCAGCTGTGAGTTTTCATGTTGACTACAGCTTCTCATTAATGACATTTATCCCTTAGCGTATAGCTGCCAGAAGGGACTCTCTGTGCACATTAAAATCTCTGAGGAAGCTGAACTGTTAAGAGAAAGAAGCAAATTAAGGGGATTGTAGAGAGGCTTTGTTCTCTGTATCAATAAGCCTAATTCCAAAAAGATACTCTAATATCTGTCTGGGAGACCTTGGGGAATGGCCTATTAGTGAATGCTCAGGGTTTGCTAGCCCTGGCTCTGGGAGCAGCCATTACTGTTAGGATTCAAACTCTACTCAGATTTTCTGCCTGTTTATTGCATGTCATACATTCCCCTTCTCCCAGTGTGTCCGCAATGTGTGCCTGTGGCCATTGTTGTGGTAGCTCTGGCGGCAGAGAATGCCAGGTCCCTTTCATGTGGTTTGTGTCACATGTACTGCTGTGTGAGACACTCGCTGCACTTTGAGAGTCTTCTCCATTTACTGTTTCATGTGCTCTCCTGTATTCTTCCTCTGCAGATGGCTTTTCCTGGCTCTCATGGACCATGTTTTTTCAGTTTCTTTTAATGTGTTTACATCTATCCCATGCAGTTCTAATGAAGTACATGTTCTATATCTCCTCTGCCGTCCAGCTCTGAAGGTTTAGGTCTGTGGAGGCAATCACTAACAGTAAGTGCAGGAGGGACTTAACACAACCTGCTCTTTTCCTGGTATGCTTACTTTCCTCCCTCTTAGAAGAGTGGAAATTTCCACTTGTTCTGTCTTTAACCCTGTAGTGACTAATTTTAGCTATCTCAATATTTGGCATCCACTGTCCCTTGAGAGAGTTGAAGAAGATATCCTCCTAAGGCAGGTGGAAGGATCTGCCTCTCTGGGACAACTTACCTGTCTCTTCGCTTTGACACAGAGGAAGCCTAGGTGACAAACCTAGGCTAATTGCCCCACTTTAAGACAGCAATATCTAGATGAGAGATATATCTCTCCAGGGGCCCAGTCTTCATGGTGGACTTCATGAATGCTGTATTTTTTGCAAACTGCTGTCTGGAATTTTTTTTCATCAGCTAATCCTCTTATCAGGACTTTCCATGCTGTTTTACCCATGAGGACAGAGCAGGGAGTTGAGTGTCACCAGAGGCGTATTTGAGTATAAGGAGATAAGGACCAAGAGCTTCCTCATAAATGGGTCAGTTCTGGACTCATGCCATGTACTTCTTCACTACATGAAGCAGAGACAGAGATTGTTCTAGGTAAGAAGAAGAGGGTATTGGTGAGAAACTACAGCAATCCCCCCAAAAAACTCCAGAACAGCATGAGGACAAGCCTCTGATGCAGAATATTTCAAGGGTAGGTGGTTGGCTTAGCCAATCCATATAGACAGGATTATAAGTGGAAGCTGAGAAAGGTCAGGCTTTTCATAACATTAGCAGTCCCTTTGACCTTCTTCCTGAAAAGCTAACTGTGTGCTGCATGCTTTACATATACCAAAAGCTATTCATTCCCCCATCAAAAATGATGTTTTTATTAACAACTCTGCTGTTTTGGTTCAAGAGCAAAATTATCAGAACCTGAATGCCAACAGTAGGTTTAAGGCATTTCAGCTGATTCATGAGTTTTCTCCACAAATTTTCTCAGAATTTGCACGACCTGTATATTTAAAGGTGTGCATTAGGTAAACTAACTGGCCACATCTGTGAGAAATAAGGCCTCCTCACATCAGAAGGAAAACCTTGCTTTTGGAAGAGCTGTTAAAATATTCCAGGCTTTTATATCCAGAAATAGTATTGAATGGATCAAATAAAACAGTAGTAGCAGCAATATTTGTCTTTTGGCTGTTGTCCAGGACTAAAAAAAATATTATAGATATAGACTACTTCTCATTTTCGTTATGATTAGCAAGCTGATCCTGCGTGTGAACTAGGTGCAAAAGTCCCTGTGATGCCGGTGGGAATTCTGCATGTGGACCAACTGCAGAATCAGTTCCCACATATAGAACACAAGGGCTATAGTGAAGGAGATTTTAAAATAGCAAGGTTATTCCCTGGAGAAAACTAGCATTGCCTTGAAAGACTTTTGCCTGAACTCAGCAAATCCCTAAATGCAGCAACGTAAGTCAAAGAACGCAAGGGAATAAATGTGGGTCTGTGAGGTGCAGGGGAAATGACAGGCTTTGAAATGTGGTTTATACTGTTGCTCAAATAAGAGAGAAGGGATACATAAGGGCAGACTTCCACAGCTTCATTTCCAGTTTGGTCTGTATCCATCTCTGAAGAGTTTCCCATATGAAGCTGTTCAAAAAAATACTACATAGTATGAATTATTTGTAGGGACCCAGTCCTGTGTTCATGCAGCATCCTGTTGTAGTCACAAGAAATCATGCCTGTAAAAAAGGCAAGACTGATCATGTAATCTCTCTTAAAATAATACTTGCTCTTCCCCTGAAACTTGGTTAAAAAAAAAAAAAATCTAGTGTTCCAAGCCACTGGCACGAGCTCTAAAAGACATCAGTGTTTTACCTCAATTTTATTTCAATTGACCACTCATAATATCTAGACAGTTTCCTGACTGCAAAAGTCAACTTGGAAGGAGCTGGGCAAACTGACAGGGATTTATTTGAAGGCCAAGCAAGGTGAAAGTTGTTGTGGTCAAAGTTCAAGTTTATTTATATGGAGTAAAAAAGAGAAGGGAAAAGTTTACTGGCCTATTTATTTTAATTTTAGAAAGCTTTGGAGCTGTTTGTGTAAAACAGAATGAAAGGTAAGAAAAAAAGGAAGTAGAATGTACAGTCATCTAATAGAAGTGGGAGTTAGTGATCTTTTCAGTAGTGATCTTTATGTTTTCATGGTATATCTCATTCTAACCCAGAGAGTGATATCCATGATATTACTGTTATTTTCTAGCTTAAGAAATCTTTGAAGCTGAGACCTCTTTTTTTCTCTCTATAGGTTGCTTAGTATAGTCTTGGCACTATGGAAAAAATACAGAAGTTTTATATAAGCAGTGAAATTAATGATGTACAGTTTCGTATAGATTTCTGTTCCAGTTTATACCCTAATCCTCAACACCAAAATAATTCTCGATTCTCTTGCATCCTTTATAGCATCCTGCAGGCTAGTAGCAGCACATATGCTGGATTTTTTGGTCTCGGCTGCTTGTCAGGTGCTGCCAAACAGAATACGAAATAGTTGGGTTCTGCTTGCTGCTCTCTCCTTGGCCACTAATTTGAGTCTCCTATCCATTTTAATTAAATTTATAAAAATTCAATCATGTTTCAGATGTCCACCTCACTTTCAAATTTAGTTGAAGTTGGCCCGTAGGATCTAAAGTTTCTGGGGGGATTGCAGACAGTGAAATGTCTTGATTGCTTAAGTGTCCCTTCTCTAGAAAACCAAACCTAAAATAGTGAGTGACCTGATAGGCCACTGTGCGGGTATTACCGGTTAGCTGTGACTACTGAAGGCAATTGGTTTGTGAAGCATTAAGCAACCTGTAATAAATACTATCCAAGATGAAACCAGTAGATTGGTGCAAATTTCAAAATAATACATTTAATTCTTGGTAAATAGCATTGGACCTTCTTATGCTTGCATCTGCAGATGACCGGCCAGGTTCCTTGTTAATAGGTTGTTAATCATGTCCTAGTCCATGTTTGTTGGAAGCAAAATGTTTTGGTGAAAGAGATACTGGAAGGGAGACCTAACCCAAGAGGTGTGGGTTAGATTTCCAGCTCTGTCTCCTATGATCACTCTGTTCTGTTTTCCTTCTCTTGACTGCTGAACTCTGCAGATGCTAAACTCACCATGTTTACGTCACACATAGTGGGGCCCCACTCTCACCTTGAGCCTAGGTAGCACACTTCTATTGCAAGCTTGCAGATGATCTTGACCTTGAATAACAGAATTTCAGCAGATACTGCTAACAAGCTTGAATAATCTGGCAATCCTTCTTGGGCCACAGAACAATCCAGTCTTCCTGGGTAGGGACTCCTGTTCTCTGCAATCAAGTGAAATCATTGTTTTTATCTGAAAAATGAACTAAGTTTTAATTTTTAAAACTTAATATTCCAAGATGATACTAAAATTAATAAAAATAAATATAACCAAACCTTCCAAAGTTTATGGACTTTCACTGGAATATAATGTTGTCTTTCAGTTTGTTTAAATGATAAATAGCGTAAGGGTCCTTGCATTGAAAACATATATGATGATGCAACAGGGAATGATTAAAAAATGTGTATTATTTACAATTTATTTATTTTTTAACATGGATCAGTTATAAAGGAGAACAGGACTCCAGTGGTCCTGCGTCTTTGTTCTGACTACTGTGATAGCTACTGTTTAAACAGTTGCCTTAGGAGGAAATCTGTTTTGAGTCTTTAGGGATGCAAAGAAGTACAAACAGTTCAGTGGCTTGTTTTCACACAGGATATTACCATTTTAAAGGATAATATTAAATATCAAGAACCCTAATTGCTGGATAATTCTTCATTTCATTATGGGTTACTTGGTAGATTTGTGATTCTGTCTGCAAATAATCCCAAAATTTGTTAGGGTTTTGAAGCCAGAACTGATAAACAGTGACACAAAGCTAGTTCAGATTAAGGAGGCTGATGAAAACCATATCCTCCATAGTACAGCAACACATATTAATCGCAGCAAAGCTTCCACTGGCATAATCACAAATATTAAAAAACTTTTTTGTATTGTATAGTGAATGCATTAATATCTTAGGACAGAACATACAGCACCAAATGTTGGAAACTACTGTTCAACTTATTTGTATTACTGGTTTGATGCTATGCTCTTATAGCAATATTCAGGGAAAAAAAAGTCATAGTTGTGTGAAACTGATTGCAGCAAAGAGTATAGCACTATTTGCCTCAGGCTTCACAAAAACAATGAAATCTGGCACAGCTTGGTCCCCTGTTCTATTTAATGCCTTACAAACACTGAGAAGTAAAATAGTCTCTGTTTTAAAAGCCCTCCAATATAACTAGTTATTCCAACATAGATGGCATTATTTCTGGAGTGCAGGATGTTCCACTTGCAGAAGTGTGTAGTGTAGCCCCCTCCCACGCGCACGCTCATGCTCCACTTAAGCACCTGTGTTGGCAGAAAAGAATGTGTCAAGAAAAAGAGACAAGTCTTCTTGCCAGACATTTTTAGTTTTGTCTGTTATTACATCCAACCTCATTACTGTAAACTGCAATAATACAGCGGTAAATGACATCTCTACAAAAATGTAATTTATGGCTGGATATGGCTAAGAACTAAAACTCCAACCCAGTCAAGGACAGCTGGGACAGCCGAGGAGCATACAGGGGTTCTTGCTCTGCTCACTATAATTTCATCATGAGAACAAGCCAACCTGTCTTCTACAAATTCTTCATTCAGTGATTTTAGTCCTGTTTTTCCTGTTTGCCGGCTCGCTATGAACAGGCTGATTTTTCTGAATTTGTTAACTATTTGCAGCTGTGGAATGATGACTTTGCATCCAGCACGAAATACAGACTGCGGCTGAGTATTTGCCTCCTTATGTAACGCCCTCAGTTGATTAGTTATTTAGGAACTGTTTACAACAACTGTTCATTCACCAAATGACTTATATGTTTGATTGGCAAAGCTATATAGTATTATAATGTAGTTTCAGCCTTTACAGCATATATCTTGCCCTTACCCTGTCAACCAGAGAAATGAAAAGGAATTGGAGGGAGGAGTGACATAGCTTTCATTTATTTGTGTCAGATCATGTTCTGAAATATTAAGGCAGTAAGAGACTGAAAGTGAGGTATCTGTGGTGTTGCATGGAGAGCTTTTGAATTCAAGGAAACCATTTTATGTTACATTAAAAAGGCAGCGTCTACAGATTTGAACGAAAGCTTTTTTTTCTTTATAAAAAAAGATGAAAATGTCTTGGCTAAGGGAGTTAAGGTGAAAGAAGGTGTTAAGAATATGCCTCAGGAAGAAATATGAAGAGAAGAGAGAATCTTAGAATGTAGAAAGCAGGATCAAGCGCTTTCTCTGAATCATATAAATGAGAAGAAAGAAACATGGTAGTTGGGGCAAAGAGTGAATATATAGATCTGCTGAGATGGCTTAGATCTAGTGTTTCCTCAAAGCAAAGTTAGATAATTTGTTCCAAGAAGAGCTGTGGGGATTTTTTTCTCTGCTTAGTTTAATGAACTAGCAAGAGAAGGATCAAAGATGCCTCTGTCATCCAGGATTCTCATCTTAAGTCAGTTTTCAGTGGTGAGCAGCTAGTAGAAAAGGGAAGGATATGAGAAAGGAGTGAGCAGCGGAACAGGAGAAGCATCAATGGAAAGGTTAAAAAAGAAAGGAGAGGTTTAAAAAAAAGATAGGAGAGAGGAAAAAGATGGATCAAATGGAAAAAGACTAACAGATGGAGTCCCAGCAGTACAGGTCTGCCAAAGTGACCATCTTTTCCGAAGCTATTTTCATTAGTATGCTGAGCTTGCATCTTGTCTTGTGTGGCCCTGACTGCTTCTTGAATTGGTTTTTGGGGACCAGAAGCTTTCTGTAGAGGTCCGTGGAGCCACAGGGGTTTATATTGGCTATCCCATGAATCCTGAAACGTCTGATCACTAGGATATATTTAATTGTGAGAGGTCATTACAAAGTGAAAGTGTGTTTCAGAGTACTCCAGGGTTAACACTGTTTACAGGGAGCTTACTAAAATGCTATGCCTATTGGTAGAGTTCAGAGAACAGAACCAGGTTAGGTCTGTAGGAGATGCTTATTTCTATGTGCCCTTGCTTAAACCTGTGGTATGCTGTTGCAAAACTGCGTATCATCTGGTAAGAAAATCACATTTCACTGTAGTGCTCATAGTGACAGCAGCCCAACAAACAGCAAACTAAAGTATAAGCAGTCCAGGTGGTAAAGCTCTACCTGGTGAGTGTTAAAAATACACAGTGCCCCACGAGCAGGATTACTGTACCATATGTCCATATCCGTGATACATTAAGTCATTCTGGGGAAATAAATGCATGTCTGTCCCACAGGTACTGATGCGAATATAAACATGTAGACACGTAGACGTGTAGCAATCCCTCTTAGGTCTAGCAGCCCTCTCAGACATCCTCTCATTCTACCCCAGTGGCTCTTTTATCCTCTGGACTGATGAAAATGGCTTTTTCTCATGGGTTTAATAACACAATGAGTTCAGAACAGATGGCAAACATTGGCCTTGGTTTTCAGAATGCTCCCTGCTTTAATCCCTCAGTCTATTTTAGATTCGCACGTAGCTTGCACTAGTTTTGCTCATGTATTCCTTTTATTTTACAGATGAGAAGTGAAGACAAGTCACAGCAGGGAGAAAATTTTGCCAGATCTAAGGCTGCTTTTCTCTATCAAAGACACTTGAAATGGCAGAATTTAATACATACTGATGATTTTACATGAATTACTGCCTTTAACTAAACTTTTGTGCCTGGTTCTTGCACCTGTGTTATGACAGGGTATAGAGTTGGCCTGCAGTGAGTGGCTGAGGAGAGGGTTAAGTGCTGAGCTCCCCAGCTGCCTGCCTGGGTTGCTGAACTAGGGGGAGCTGAGCCCCTGGGGGAGATGTGGCTGTGCCTGGGATAAAGGACTGCGTCCTCCAGCAGCGAGGAGGGCCAGCCCCAGCACAGCCCCTCTAGGGTGGGCTAAGGTGGGGCCTTGCTTTTGCAGGAACGAGGAAGTTTGGCTGGGAGGATAGGCATTGTTTTTACGATGCTGATCTCTGGTTTGCTCATCTGTTTATACCTCTGTGCCCAGTTGAATTTGGCCCTGCATCTTTTCACATGATTGAAGCAATCTGCCTGCTTTTAAAGGCTGATTGCAGCCCAAGGGTGCAAGGCACCCTTGCAGCCAGGGTGTGGGCAGCAGCTCCAGGCTGCCCTGGGCCTGGTCAGCTGTGCTGCTCTTGCCTTCTTTACTGCATCCCTGTGTCCTGCAGTTAGCTGACACAGCTCTCACAGCATCTGAAAAAAGCATTATTTTCGCTAGACTGTTGATAAAATCTTCAAACAGAATGAGTCCCAGGATAGCCCCTTTTGGTACCCGACTGTACCTACCTCCAGGTACCTCCATAAGAGTACAACTTATCTGACCGCTACCTTCTGAGCCCAATCATCCAACCAGTTTTTCACCTGTGTAGCTGTCCACCTATCCAGCCTGTAATATCCTTACCTGGATGAAAGTTTACTGTGAGAGACGGAGCTGAAAGCCCTGCTAAAGTTGATGTAGCTGGTATCCTCTGCTCTTCCCTTGTCCAAAAGTTCAGCCGTTTTATCACAGAAGGCAATCGGGTTGGTCTGGCATGATTCACCATTGGTAAACCAATGCTGAGGGTTCCTGTTCACTACTAGAAGTAGCTGTATGCATGGAACACCCTTTTGAAAGCACTGGAAGTATTTTATGCTGTTTTTTATGAAAGGAGAGAAGCTACTTTCTTATGTATTTCAAACTACTCAGCCACTTCAATGTTACGTTTTCCAGAGATGATTATTCATAAAGATATTAATATCCTTGAGGGATGGACAGTGCAACAGAAACCTCTCAGAGCTGTTGCGGCCTTGCTGCAGATTCAGGCAGACACTAATGAATTGGTTACTGTATGCATATCAATAGGTTGTGAATAAAAACTTACTCATAAAGAAAGCTTGGATTTTAGGCACAGGCGGGGTGAAGTTCTAAGTGATGTTCCACCAAAGTCCTTGTGAAAATAATGATTTTGCCGCTTTTAATTTTTTTAAAGACTGCAAATAACTTCTGTTTAATGAGTAAAGAGACAGATTCAGTACTTTCAGGGAACTAGGGAAGTGGTGTGTAAGTATATGCAAGAGAAAGAAACAGTCATTTCTTTATATTATTGCATAACCTAACAAGCTTTATCATTAAATACCCTATTTATATTCATTATTAGACTGAAATCTGACTTTCTAACCTAAAAGTAATCCTCTTCTGCCCGAAGAGACTTCTGGTGGCAATTTGCTTCCTCTGAGGCTCTCATAGTTTGGGTATCTTCATGCTAAGTGCAGGAAACAGACACTTCACAGTTTTTCAAAGTTCCTCTTTTTCCTTAACATAAACTCCTTGAAACTATGATTCACTAAGTAAAAGTGAGTGCACAGTGCAATGTGCTGAATGAAGTTAGTTTTTGCTTCACAGGAATGTGCACAAATACAAGTTAATGTAATTAAACACTAATAAAACATGTAATAATAAAGTTAAATAGTAGAAAGGTGAGCACTTTAGGGCCAAAAATACAATCCCTTCTAGGTTTGGGTGTAGGTGTGTGCTAAGTCTCCCATCACGTGCCGTGGACTTTGGAGCAACCTTATAGTGATTTTCCACCTGATGCTTTATAGAAATTCTATCCTTCACTTTCAGCTTTGCGCCTGCTAGCTTGTCTGGTCTTCTTCCCAAACAGCACATGCTGGCAGCTCTCTGATCTCTGCAGCAACTTTGATTCAAGTTTCTCAAGCAGAGTCTGCCGTCTCACGCAGTCCCTTCAGGGTCCAGCCGGAAGCAACTCATGGAGGAGTGATACTACTTCTAAAAATTCCTTTCCGTTTATGCTTGTATCTCCTGTTTTCCAGAAGGTGTATGGCTTCTGCAGATGATGTTTTAGAGTAGATAATGTGTGATCTTTTCTTCTCCTTTTAGTCCTTTCTTTGTTGCTTAAAAAAAGGCACCCGCTCACATCTTTTTAATGAAAATTTTATCTTTCTAGACTTGTTATGTCTCTCACTGTCGATACAGAGAAAGGGGCAGGACAAGACAACAGGGACTCATAAGGATAAAACCCAAGTGTTTTCTGGGTTGCAAGAACAAATGTGACTTAATTGTCCTGTGAGCTCCAGCTGCGCAAAAGAAACTGCAAAAGTCCAACTGTTGCTGTGTCAGGAAGCTTGAAACTTTAGACTAGAATTGTCTCTAGTGTAAACTGCTGTTATTTTTATTCATACTTCTTTAAGGCAAAATACAGGATTAGGTAGAGCTTCACAACAGAATACGCTGGTCTTCAGTAGCTGAGTTTTTCTTTTTTCTGGTTAGACAGGAACTTTTTTATATGGATATTAAACCTTAATCGTACTCTGTATTTGTTCCTTTTCAAAAGGTCCATGTGTGTTTAGTAAACCTCTTACATTTATTTGCATATGAACTTGTGTTCAAAAGCAGTTATACCTACATTCTAAAATGAACACAACCTTAAATTAAAGTTGTCTTTCACTCTTCTCACTGAAAGGACTTACCAGAATTTATTTCTGAGTGTTGCTCACTTGGGAAGGCAAGGTGGAAACATAAAACAGGTGGCCTCTTCCCAAAACAAGCTCTGGCAGATCTGCATGCTGGTGGCAGTTGCTGGATTTGGGGGGAAGGCGGCTCTAAGTCAGTGACTTCCTTTGCAGTGGCATATAGTGGGGTTGTGTAGGGTTCTGCAGGTGGCTGGTACAGAATTTGCTTATTCTGAGTCCCTGGTTCAGATACTCTGAAAACATGAGTCATAGAAAACATGTAATCATAGAAGCTTCAGTAAACACAATTTATACCTTATTAATTGTTTCTCCTTGATCTGCTACTCTTGTGATACTGTTGAAAGAGAAATAGGCCTAACGCTGTCCTTATAAGTAACAAGATCAGAGGTCTGTGTAATGATGGAGGTAGTGTTATTTAGGTTAAATTGGCCACAGCTGTTCTATCTCCACGACGCTATGGGTTAAGCTGAACTAACCTTCACCCCTGAGTTTCTTTTACTTATGAAATTCCAGCAGCAGCAGAGGCACCAAGGACAGAAAGAACTGTAACTGTAATAAGCAAATGTTTTGATAATTTGGGTACCTTTACTTTTCCTTCCCTGCATGTGACAAATGACTAAGGATGAAACAGAGAGGCAGGTTGGTTTGTTGCACTGATTAGTGCTTCTTTCACTTTCAGAAAAAAAACCCTCTATTTTCTTCCTTCTTTCATCTGTTTGTAATCCAAGGAACCTTCCTCTTTTAATCTGCTTAATGAAGCTGCAGCAGACTTGCGGAAGTAATTACTGAGCATTACATTTTCACAGTTCATTCTTAGCACTCGAGAGGCTGTAGTAGTTTGCCCTTTTTAAAATGACAAAGACACAATTAAATTTAACCTACCCTCCTACCCTTTGTTTTTGTCCTGCTAATGTGGAATACAACAAGGAGCAGAAGTCATAGTAAATGATGTAAAATCAGATTACAGAGCACTGATTTAACAAGACACATAAGCCAAAGAGCTGAATTGTTAAAGATTACTTACTTAACCTATGAGTTCAAGAAATGCCAGTACCCTACTTTGTGGTTTAAATAAAACCTATCTGATGGTTATACATGATAATCTGAAAAGGCAAACAGGTTATTAAGAGAGAGGAGGAGGACTGGTAAGAATGCAATTGGAGAGCAAACAAACAGCAAAGGAAGGAAAATTTCCAGTACCTGGGTATTGATTTGAGAGGTTTATGACATGAGGAACCGGTGAGGAATTTTTTGGTGTTTTGTCCCCTGCTTCACTGACGAGCGTTTGCCATACCTTGCTTCTGACATATAAACTTCCGTTTCACAGGTTCAGATCACCAGTGTTATTTTAATTAACATGGGAAAAATTGCGCTGAAGTTGCACAGGTTTAAAGTCCGTAGCTTGTCAGTCCTGTTCACCCCTCCTGTGTTGAATAGCTTAGGTATTATATTGTAATAAAGTGTTATGGGGATTACTTATTTACTTTCTTTGTCTTTTGAAGTAGGTAACAGTTATGTAGTAGATTAATAGTCAGCATTAGCTGATTGTTTCTACACTGGATTAAAATAGCGACTCTTTGGAATTTATTACTTAATACTTACCAAATCAGGACACTGTGAAACATTATAATTATTATGATAATGAGCAAAGAGTGAAAATTACACACTGTATTGTGGACTTTCTTTGATAAAAATTGTAATTTCTTGATTGCATTTTTGAGGCTCTCTGTCATTTGCTCTGTCCTGGAATGATTTGGTCAATACGACAGATACATGCTGTGAAATACCTTTTGAGTTTCCTTGCTTCATTATTTCAAGTGTAGCATAGTCAAGAGAAAGCCTTCAGAGACTTGTATCCTATGGGACAGCACACTAAAAATGTCCTTAAGACATCAGTTCTTTTTAAAAAATCCTTTCTCCTGGCCTGAATCCATGACAATGTTTGCTTGGCAGTACACTCTGAAGTGCTGGCCTTTGTAGGTGTGAATTTTGGTGAGGTTCCAAACACTGGAATGAATTTAAGTAATATGCATAGTGACATTCCTTTCTTCAAAGAGTAGGCAGCAGACTGGAAGACTTGATGAGTTAAAGGGAAAGCATGTATGGTAGTATGTTGCACGTCATAGGAAGTTACAACCCATGTTTCTGCATATAAGGCCACAGTTCCGGTGGAAGCACAGTATTTGTATAAAAACACCACAAAAAAAGTAACCCAGTGCTGAATCTTTGAGCATTCCCAGATTACATCTGTACATTTTCCAGCAAACAATTGGCCTACACATTTCCCTGAAATATGGAGATTTTTTGGTTGTGCAGTCATGCCTTGGCTGATAGGATGCTTCCTGTGAAATCTGTAAATCATCAGTACTGCGATAACAAAAAGAAAACATAAAAGGATTATTTAAGTTAGTTATGTAGAAATACGTCTTCTACCAAACAGTACATCTCCCTGGAGCATTAGTGCGTTTATAGACAATATTACAGCTGTTATACTGGATTGGAAATGGTTAGTGACTGAGAAACTGGCAGGAATAAAAGGAGAACAGTAATACTTTGATGACTGCCTATCAGTCACAAGTAGCAGCTGCATTTCCTTTTCCTTCAGCAACACGTGTTGTTTTTCCAAATGAACTAGTTAAAGTCCATCTTACTGCAGTCTGATCATCTTAAAGGCTTTTTTCCAAGAGGAGAGCGAATAAACTGATGACCTCTGCCTAGCTCTAATTCTATGAGCTCAGCTGGAATGAATTGCTGATCTTCATGTCAGTCACAGAAGAGAAGGGGATGACCAAACAGTTGCTGAACCCCAGAGGCAAAACCTGCCTGCCTAGAGGTGACAAATGTGATGAGATGCCACGGAGGAAACCCATGTTTCGACTCCTTGTGCTACGCCTGGAGAGGACTTCAGTCCCCAGTGCTGGGAGTCGAGAACCTTTCATTAACATTCAGTTAAGAGATTATTCATTTATAAAGGAAGAAAATATTAACTGTGGAGTCCTTTGGATTTAAGTGTTTTTACTGAAGCCAAATGAATTGACTAGCAGTAGAAATAGGCTGTGGTAAATTCTTTGCCACCACATTTGTCACCCCAAATGTCATAGAAGTGAATGTGTTGACAGATGAGCTGTAGAAAATGTTGTTTGGTGGTTTGAGAAATTACTGCCCTAGTGCTCCCTTTGCCTGCTGGAAGTTATTTCCATAATAGGGTCTGTGGGACAGAATGATCTATTTTTGCAGCTTGAAGAAAACAGTGAGACTTTGCACTGGAAAGGCTGAAATGTGTGCTCATGTTCTGTTCTGTTGTTTGCTGTGGAAGAGTACTGTCACAGGGCTGAAGGCAGACTTGCCAGAGCTCTTCTATTAATTTCTTAAGACTGAGAAACCCTTGTTGACATTACTTGGAAGATTTCAATTCTGTATTAAGGTCTGTTTCAAGAAAGCATCTCTGTTTAAAATGATACTGCAGCTAGTGCCCAGTTCCTTTTGAATCAGTTTGGGTGGTATTGTATATTTTGTCCAATTCAGGCTTACACGCTTTTCTGACACAGAGCCTAAAAATTACTAATGTGTATTAGCAATGCTATAGACTAGATAGGGTCATATTATTCTCTAGATAACACAGCTACATCACTAATGGTTTCATAGATGTTTCACAGTGCAGCTTTGATGGGAAATTTCCCCCTTGAAATGGGAATCTTAGAGAACATCCTAAAGTAAAATTCAGTTGGTAGAAATGAACATGACTTCAAAGAACATAACTGCACAAATCTGCAGCAGCTAAAGATTTAGCGTGACCTTAACAAGTAAAACTTTTGACTTACCGTTTGAAGTTGTTTTAAAGTATCTCTCTGTATCAACCTTGATTTTGACCAAAGCATTGCTGCCTGTGTAACAGTAATGAGCTAGTTAAATGTACAGAGCTACTTCTCAAGTGCAAATTAAAATCACCAGTGTTCATTTATCTTTTGTTCACTGACATCTGATTCTTGCAATTTCTGTACTTCAAAAAATTAACATTACGAATAGAATCGACTAATTTGTCCCTCCGATATCTTTGGTATCTTCATGCAATTTTGCTCATGTGGAGCTGCTTAGTGAAAGGTTCATGGCAGTGTAATATCCTTAAAATTGGTTTAATACTAATATGACACTGTGATGATCAGACCTTTTGTTTGCACTGTAGTAGGGTTTTTTCTTGTTTGAGTGACAGATATTATAACATGACTTAGTAAATTCCTGGGTGTGGATTAATACAGCTACAATTAAAAAAAACCCAAAAAACCCAAAACCTCAAGAAAGCCTTTACCTGAGGCTAAAGCAATGCTGTGTAGACAGCATGAACTCAAAAAACCTTAATGAAAAAAATGACAAGGCAGTGACTTGTCACAAACATTTTTCCCCTCTGTTCTGTTTAATAGGACTGACTAATGTTAGTCACTATGAACAAGGACTTTCCCCATACATGGTTTAAGCAGCTCAGCATGTTGACTCATCTGTGTTGAATGTGTCATGCCAAGACTTATCCGTGTTATATATAAATGTATATTTGAGATTCCTTGTGCATGAATAATCATTGATGAACTCATAACTGAAGGGTGTAGCTCTGGAAAGGAAACTTTCCAATCACTGTCTTTAGGACCTGGTTTTTACCTGTGAATGATCATGTCAGGAAGATTTGGGTATGAATAACAAAGTCATTTTGGGGCCTTTGCTTGTTTTTAATCATCAAAATAGTCCTCTTCACACAAATGTTCTCAAAGTCATTCTTTTCCTTCCATTGCCTCCTTGCTCCAGAACTGTTTACTGCTCAGGCGTTCATGCCATAACAGATACAACGTTCATTTCCCTTCTATGAAGCATGTCAGTTTGCTGATTTACAGCAAACTACTTGGTTGTTGATAATTTCTTCTACTAACAATACCAACCTTGTTGGGCTCGACATCTCTTTTCAGATAGCTGTAATGACGTCTGAGGTTGACTCTTGCCTTTGAAGGGCTATTCTTGCCTTTGGGCTGGAATATGTTTGGTTTTAGTCTGTTGATTAATTTTCTGTTGATGAGATTTACTGAACAGACTTATGAAGGTGTAGACAAATGCCTAAATTCTTACAGCAATGTTAGTGTACTGGAAATTCCTTTTTCATCACATAGGAAATGAGCATTTTTGAGAAGGGAGAGGAGGGAGGTAAAAACACTGAATCTCAAGTCTTTGACTTACAGTAAACTGAGGTTGTGATTAATAAGTCAAACTCTTTTCAATATCCAACTTATCTCCTTTTCTTGCCTAAGCAAAGAGTGAAGTAGTTATTTCCCAGAAGTGAAATGTGTTTTAATCCAGTTCACAGTCCATGTGAACAACATTATGATTCCATTGCTTGGTTTAAAAATATAAATAAATTCCAGGAGTAACTCATTAAAGAAGGTCGTCAGAGGCATAGAAGTTTAGTTCGCTCACTGGAGAACTTGCAGTCCTTCCTCGTTTGTGGTTGAGAGTGGACTGAGAAGTCTGGCATGCAGTAGGTGTGGAGCTTTGCTTTCTCTGTCAGAGGTAGCACGGATGCCAAGAACGCCTAGAATGGAATGACAGAGCAGGATGAGAGGACCAGACATCCTAAAGATGTCTCACACATGCTTCCCGCATATGAGATTGTGTCACATGTTACCAGATAGATTATTTGGAGACACTTCAGGGGAAGGGTTTTATTGTACAAGGTCTGGAACTTTGATCTTTGGTCTTAACTTTTCCTCTTCTCTCCTTTCTTTTTCTATGAATTTAGTTCTTGTGTGGTAAGAGTTTTGAGAAAAGGTGATGCAAATACTGTGAGAGTCCAGTCTTTTCAAGAGTAACGAGAGTCACATTTGCTCTGGTGGCAACAGGCCCAAAGTGCGTTTATTTGAAGTGAAGTAATTTCTCATTTGCAATAGCTTTTGCAACCTGGGGGAGAATTCTTCATTTTGCCAGGACTGTTTAATTAAAGCCACATTTATATGCAGAATATATGTTGCCTACTGTCTAAGGGGAGTTTTTCAAGTGATAAAAATGTCCAGCCAGGTAGGAAGCTGCTGTGGTCCATTTTTTACAACTCCATGAATTTCATGAAATCAGTGTTTTGAAACTGTAAAACTAGAAGTGAGTGGATTCATATATCCGAGGAAAGTGTAATAGTAGTTTTGATGTTGCTTTACATTTTATATTTAGAAGAAATGATAATATATTTCTCTAAATTCGATGGTCAACTTCAGTAACTTGCTGTCACCTAGCAGAAGAATGTCTGATTTAGTATTTGCTTATACCCTACATGGTAGTTGAGTAAAACTAAAGGTAAGGTATTTGGCACAAAATTTTATTTTGCAGAAGTTATACATATTCACCCTCTTACACTAATGTCTGTTACCACATTGTTTATGGCTGTTAATACTGGGGGCTTCAGTTCCAAGTTGCAATTTTAAGAGTATTTTTCTTCCTCTAGCATGAACAATGCTTCTGTCAGACCTATCACCTCCTTTGCAGGTTATTTAGCCCTTATATTCTTAAATTCGTTATGAGTCCTCCTGCATATTGAATAGTAGAGAAAATCACTCTTTTCTCCTGCATACTCTCAATTCCAGGAAAAATTAATTTAAACTTAATGAAGTTTCTGAATTTTGATCTGCCTCATCTCCAGCTCAGGGCTTAGAATATTGCCAGCGCCTTTGCCTCCTGCACTCCTCCTGTGATGTGTTATAGTTCTGGCTTTGTCCTGTTCCTGTGAGTTAAATTCATTGCAGGTGGCTGGAAAGTGACCATGGTCTATTATGGCAGTTTTGTTGACTCTTCTAAATGGGACATCAGTGACATGGTTCACCAGGAATACAGGATTCACGTTTCCATGTCCTAGGCGGTCCTTTTGGTCTGATACTCCACTCCAATTTGTTCTTACTTTTGAGGGTCTGTTCTGATTTCCCCATGTTTGGGTGCTGACCACCTGACAGGCATTTAAAAAGAATTCTGCCTAGCTGTGTATGTTATTGTGCAGTAAAAGCAGTATAAGCTGCAGACGGAGGAGACTGTGGACTTAATGGCAGCGATGCTTTGTGGCTGCTATGTTTCAGCTGCGCATCAACAAAGTAAAGGTTATCAATGGCATCCTATCAGCATAAGCAAGGGGACCATCCTACAACCCCAACATCTGACAAGTTTAAGTCATTTAGAAGTTTTCTTAAAGCAGAACAGAACACTGCGCTGAGCTATTTCTCTTTGGTTATACCGGTACCATGAGTGTGTGAGTGCACATGTGTTTGCCACGTCTATGCATGCGTGCCTGTATTCCTCACTGTGTGGAAAGGAAGTCCATGGCTGAGCAATTTAAGGGAAATGAAAAGGCAAGGGGAATCTTCTTGAGCTTGCACTTCATGGAAACTTGCAGTGTCTGGAAACAGCAGTGCTTTAACAGCCCTTAGTGTTCAATAGGAAGAATTCAAAAAAATATGAGTAAAGACAAAGCCATTTACTGACAAGAGCATAAAATATTCCCTTCACCTCCTCCTCTCTGTTGTCCTCTCTGGTTTCAGCCATGTGGAATTCCTTCAGTGACCAACTCTTTTGCTGAGCAAAGCAGCAAGAGCAGGAGTTTTCTCCTGCAGGGATTAGGAATAACTTTCTCCTCTTTCTTTAAAGGAATATTCTGCAGAGCTATCTAGGTGAAGTTGCTGGCAAGTAGACCACCCAAAGTAGTCCTTAGTTTAAATGTTTCACAGAGTTATTTGGGCATAAGCTGGCCCTTGCAGTTCATAAGGAACTGTTGGAATTCTCTGAATTGTTTCCAAATTTTAACTGTTTTAAAAGCCTGGAGGCAAAAATTCCTGCCTTTGGTCCTACTTAATACATGAAAGCTTCCTAATGAAGTCCATCTCTTCTTCAGGGCTCCCTGTTTTAAGGCAACTCTAATATCCCGTGAAATACAGTGCTCTTATTGTAAGAAGAGATTTAGTTCAAATACATTACAACAGGAGTATTAATTCACAGAAGGAATTCTTCGGTCAGCATCCTGGCAAAGCGTTTTCGAACAGTGGATGCACACAGAGCTACAGGTAGGAAGTCCATCCAAAGAAAAGGAAAAGTAATGTTCATCCAACTTCAGTTGAGCCAAGGCAGTTGATTTGATGGACAAACGGAGAGAAAAGAGGGGGATGGGATATTTTTCAGGAGGCAAATTTTTAGGCTGTACCATGTGTTGCTACATAGGAGTTATTATGTCTTCTGGAATAAAACTTAAAAAAAGAATAGGAAAGAAAATGCCAAGCTAGAATGCAAGAGAAGGAAAGGTGGGAGTGAGAAGAGCTTTTCTCAGCCTTACAGCAACGTGCGATCCTCAAGGGACATTAGTGCATCAAAAGGTGTTGCAGCAGTCCCCAAAACTGAGAAGAGGTATTGAGGTTAGTAGTAGATTCACTGTGAACGCAACCCTATACTCACCCATAGGAGGGTTGGGAGAGCAGCAGTGATGTTGTACAGTGTGTTGATATTCCATCTCAGAACAATGGTTCATAGTTACTGATGAGGATTAACACTGCTTCTCACAGAGGCAGAGCTCCTGTAGCCTTCCTGGCTTTTCAGATCATCAGATGGTGTTACTCAGACCAGAAAATGAATTTACACTTTGCAGAGTAGACTATGGTGAGGCTGCCACGGCCCCAAATCAAAATGCAAGCCTGGCATTAACTTCAAGGAAAGGGTCTGAGTCCTGAAGCTTTTATAAACATTTCATACATTTGACTTTGTTACCTTCAAATGTCACGCTATACGTGCTTGAGAATATCTTATTTCCGCTTGCGGTCATTAGGGAAGTCAAGCATAATTTGGCAAGCATAATACTTAGAACTCTATGGCGTGTCTTAAAGCAAATTCTTTTTCCATTAAGTTTTGAATAAAATTCCATCTCAGGCACAGATTTATATATATTAAATCCTATACAAAAATTATTTAAAAGGCCATATCTTTTGTAAGACTCCTCCATAGATGCCTTACAGATGAAAAAAAAATCTTTAATTCTTTTCCACACCTTTCAATTTTCCTGTCACTTTTGATGTTGACCCAGTAGATACTAAAATGACACATTAGCAGCAGTGTTTCAGAACTGACTACCTGCAAACACTTTCACACCTTCACACTTTCACACACAGGACTTAAAAGTCCTGTGAAGAGCACATACTACTGTAGCTCTGAGGAAGGAGTTCCTCACCTTCTCTTCTAGTTCAGATTTGAATTTTTTTGTATTCTTTCTAAGATTTCATTCCATATACCTGCAATACCATCACATGGAATAGGTGAAGTACTCAAGGAAAATGGCCATTGTCATGACTGGCGTGATTCTTTTCTATTTCTTGTCTAAGCTTTTAGTTTCTCAGGTAACACTCAGGAAGCTAACTCCTTTGCTTTTAAGTCTTTCTGACCTCATATTGTCCTCATGTTGTTCCTCTTCTTGTGTCTCCTTGATCACACTGAAGATCTGGGTGTTTTGGCATGACTTTATAAAAGTGATATTTGGCAGATTATTGAAACAGTATTTCTGTTTTGTCCATATTGTATTTATGAAATTTTCTTCATTTACAGTAAAATGAGAGCAAACTTCTCAGAATAGGACTATCTCAAATTTGATCATCTTCCTCTCCAAGAAAAACAAAGAGAATTTTGCAAAAATTTCTCGTATAAATGAATGTAAATTTTAAAATAATATTTGTGCTGAAGATATAGGGACTCTTGTAGGTAAGCAGGGTACCAATGCCGCTACATAAAGATGGTTGTAGTCTGAAAACATTGTTGAATTTGAATAGCTCAAGAATTGTGATTGTGACTTACAGATAGTCGAATGGTGTAAGTTGTCATCAGCCTTCACTGATGCTCTGTCTGCTTACACCATGTGGCAATCTTCTCCAAGTATCTCTGTCTCTTCCTTAACTCACTAACTGAAAAAAAAGAGATTCGTACAAAAGAAGAGACAAAAGGAAACAGTGTGGCATCTAGCCACTTACTCTGTTTTGTAGCATCTGACACCTTACTCTGTTCTGAGGAATTTCAGGGAAAAGCAGCCATGACAGTAGGTCTGAAATAAAGGAAGAAGAAACATCTAGAGCTGTATCTTTCTTTCTTCATTTTTTCTTTTTCTTTTTTTTTTCCTGCCAGGAGTTGACCAATTAGCACTGGTGTCAAATTCAGAGTATTATTTTTAAAACTGTTTTCTCATAGGCATCACATTCAGCAAAAGGAATCCATTTACCTCCTGGGTTTTTTTAGAGACATGGATTTCAACCAGCAACGCTGTTTTTAGTGGTGAGATTGGAATCTGGACCTGGATCTCAAGTGAATTCTGTATCTTTTTGATATCAAACCCTTTACAAAGGGCCAAACCAAAACTACTCTGTCTGTGGGCGGATGGAAGGAAATGGACTGACTGAAGGAAAGCTGCAGTCCAGTATGGGAGTTAGGTGAGCGGGCTAAATGATCTTTTCTCCTTTCTCCTCTTGTGTCATGAAGGAGTTTTGAATTCCCCTTCAAAATCTGAAGCTTAGGCAATTCTCTCATTTTGCTAAAGTTTGCTGATGATTAGCTGCTGGGGGTAAACATCTTACTCGTTTGTGAAGGGAAGCTAATGGGAGAGAAAAAAACAGTCTCCTCTTCTGTTTCTGTAGTTTGTTTCATTTTTCCTCCATTAGTATCCAAAAGCAGCTTCTGTCATAGGTCAAAGGGGGAGTGGAGTGCTCCTTGCTGCAATACATTTTTGCTGCCTGCGTTTGATCCACAGGCTCAGCAGCATTTTGACGGGCAGAGTATGTGGAGTGAAAAAACCTGGGTGGGTGGCTTGGGAGAAACAGCAAATGCTCAAAGAACAAACATTTCGCAGCTGGGAGGCTTGCTTTTGCCTTTTGTCATGGAAAGAAGCTTTAGCCTTTTGGAACAGTAGTAGTTAGAGGGAATATTTGAACCAAGAATGAGTGGTAATGGAAGAGGATAGCCACCATAAAGATGAAAGATACATCAGAAGAGCTGGAGTCCTCATATGATACCTATTTTGGGAGGGTTAGATACTGTGAAAATATAAAAATAATATATAATATTAATATCATAAATGTATATACAATTATAAATAATTATATGATTACTAAATAATTATACTAATGTTATAAACATTTAAATAATATAAGAATATCTAATGTTTTTAGATATTTACATAAATATTCATAGTAGCCTTAGGATTAGCTTCTGCAGTATCAGTAGCTGTGGAGCATATAGATGGAAAAGGTGTTCAATGTTTAATTTCAATCATGCACATTAGGTTGAAAATGGGTAATAATGCAGGTTTGTGTTTTAAGGACGCATAGGAAAATTCAAGTTGGAAGGGATCTCAGGAAGTCTGTAGTCCTACCTCTTACTCAAAGCCAGATCAACTCTGAGGTGAAAATCCAGGTTACTGAGGGCTTTAAGTACTCTAGTCTTCAAAACCTCCACAGTGGAGATGACACAATCTCTCTGGGCAACTTGCACCACTGCTTGACTGTTAGTGAAAAAGTTTTCCCTTATATCCAGTCTGAACCTCTCCTGTTTCAGTTTATGACCATTGTGTCTTGTTCTCCTCCCACGCACCACTGAACAGCCCACTGTGGAACTTGGACCGGATTTCTGATCCTGCTCTATGTAGATGGCAGCCAGTTCACCCAGAGTTCATCGAGCGCACTTGCATGCTAAGAAGTATTCCTTTCACATCTGGAGTCTGCTTCCTTAAGGACCCGAACGTTCACCTCTAAAGATGTCACTGTCTCACATTATCCACCCTCATTTTCTTGCTTTCCTTGGTGCCACATTTACATCCGGGCCAGCTCATTTCTGTCTTGCTGCACTCACTCTGCTTTATCTCATTTTGGCAGAGTCAACACTTGTACGCTGAAAAGAACTGTGATTTTACAATGACAGGAATACTCTGAAGATTTGGGCTAAGGAGAAAAAGAAAATATAGTAGCAATTGCCTTAAGGTATGATACTTGAGACTAATACATTTTACATTGCACTGGGTTAACTTTCTGCACACAGTAATGGGTCATAGTTCAGCTGATGATTCACAAGCTGTAGTTGCTTGTGATCTGAGTTGTCTCTGAGCGTCTTATTCTCAGAATGACTGTCTGTTCATAGCCTGAGTTCCAAAAGTTAGCAGTCTCTCTCTTTGCTCTATTTAGACTTTTCATGGTTTAGGCAGTGCTGCATAATATCACTTGGAGCTTTCCAAAATTCTAAAGAGCACAGAAAATTAATTCTGTACTCATAATTCCATAGCCATAAAGTGAGAAATTTCATTGCTGCTCCTGTGACTGCCTTGCATAATGCTGGGTGAAGGCTTGTCACTCTAAATTGTCCTTCAGACTGGAATAGCTTTGCCTAGTGAGTAAGTGAGCTTGGCAGTCTTTATTCTAGCATCTCTGCATTACTGCTGTTAGAAGACTTAACTTCACTGTTACAGTAAATTTCTTGCCTTCACTGAAAAAGTTTAAGCGAGTAGTCTAGAAACTGGAAAAGACTAAGCGAAAGAGGTAGAGTATATTCATATAAGAGTATACATATAAAATCTTGCAGACTCAAATTCCACAGAATACTTGGCCTGGAGTAACCTGGTTTATCTTTTCTAAATGTAGGCTAATGATGACTGGGTATTTTGCTGCTGCCATGACCTTGCTTGACTTGATATAATATGCTATATTTTGATTTTATTTTTTGTGGCATAAAAAAGGGTATGCATTTCTCACTGATGTTGTCATTCAGAGACCTCATGCCTTTATAACCAAGGTTCTAGTTGGGGCTAAGGATTGTGTGGAGGGTGGATGACACACCACAAGTTAATGCTCTACCCAGTACATTTTGTACTTTGAGCAAAAACTGCAAAAACTCTTTCTCTGAGATTAATTTAAACTATTCCAAGGAGCTATCAACATAAATTAAATAGTAATATGGATACTCCCTTTTGAACGATCTCCATGTGTTCTGCATTGAACTAACAATATTTTAAACAAACATTGCACAATGGAGAAGACATGAAAAGGCTTTTGATTTGGGATCCCCAGACGTACAACTTACTTTTGTCCGTGAATGCAAACTTTAAGATTCTGGAAGTGTTTCTTGCGTTGCTCCATTTGTTTTTTCCTGTGAGAGGTACGTTGACTTCAGCTGTGTGACTGAGGATGACCTTCTGAACTCTGTTGGAAATGACTGAACTGATATTTTCTATCCAGTCTTTAAGCAGCAAGGTCTACTCTACCACCTGCTGCCATTTTAACTGGCATTCTTGAGAAACTCTATGAGCAAGAGCATAGACTGTAGAATGCCTCTCCTTAAAGATGGACCTAGGTCAACAGGCGTTTAGCATTGATTTCAGATATATCATTATCATACTAATAGTGTAGTAGGTTATTGAGGCTTGCTTTTCTGCTGCCTGCAAAACATTGTCATGTGTTTTTTCTTCATACTTCTATTATATTTCTATTTTAAATACATTTTAATCTTACTGAGTGAGTGTTGCCCTTTATAGAGAAATGCAAGCAAAGCAGTCCTTGGCTAGATGTCTCTCCAGCATAAAAGTGAAGTCTTGGACATTTCTGAGAAACATTTGTTACTATCAGCTAGACAGTTTGAAGGGCTTTCACACTCAGCAGCTGGGCAGAATACAGCAAATTTGGTCCAGATACTGCGGAGTTAAAAAGGAGCACTCAAGAGGCTGAATTAAATTTTTCTGGGTCCTTATCCGTGCAGTCTATGTGCTTGCTAAATATGCTCGCTAAACTATTAGACCTTTGGCTCTATAGCAGCAGTAGGTTCCTGTGCCTTACATAAAGGCCTCTGAGTCTTCAGCTCTCCTTTCTGAGAGAGCATCTCAATAAAAAGACTAAAACTGCACCTAGAGAGCAGTAAAAAAGATGCTGAGAGTAAAATGGAGGCTTAAGTGTGATTCACAAAAATTTCTTATGATTCCTTGCAAAATGCATGTACATTATGAATTTGTAAGTTTCACTTGAACTTTTCTTTTCCGTTTCCACAGTCTGATCTCAGATATGCTACAGACCATGTTTAATCTAGATTTAACAAAACCAGTAAATCACAGCTTCAGAACAGAGTATCACACTGTACAGGAGTAAAAATTTAAGACATTTCCAAAGCTCTGAAAAAGAAAATTTAAGAACTGATTAAAGCCATTTGACTCCTTCATGAGATAGAGCTAACCCTAAGCATATAATAGTCATAATAAGAGAATAATTTATGACTATCTGTCTTTACTAATTATGAAATGTGGTGTGGAAATTTTTTTTTTTTACTGAGATAATATAAAATAGTATGAGTGCAAAGATGGTATGAACAAATTGATTTGGGTAATTTAAGGAACATCTCAAATTTTCCTTTCAAACTTGGTCCAGCGTCTCTAGAACTAAGGAGAACTGAATACTTTGTTACTTTACTCCGGTTTCCGCCTTTACAGGAATGCCCTGTATTACAGAATTCAGCAGGAACGAGAACAGCTCTTTCAGAGAAATTGGGCCAGTCTATATGGGAACTATTTTAAATATGTGAAAACCAGAATAATCATAAAACATCTAGGATTCATTAGATAAGTGATAAGCAAGTCTCTGAATTCTGCAGTTCAGCTTAAATCCTCTGAAGAAATATCTCTTATGTTTATTCAAGAAATAAGAACTTACAGGCTTTTTCTTAAACAGCTAGTTTGTCATAAAAATGGGAATAAATATGATGAAAGCCCAAAGAACTGTGAGAGAGGCTTGTCTTGAGTTGTTACTGGTGCAGGCAAAAAATCCCACACCAAACCCTTTACAGTAATCTCTACAAAAAGCTGGGCCTGTTCGATTTTCTAATGGTTTTGTAGGTCTAGACAATTCTGACAACTACCGGCTTGCTATCAGTGTAAACTTTCTGATATCCTCATGGGAATTTTTGTACGATCCGAAGTGATTGTTCAGCTGAACAAGGAGAGTATGAATAATCCATGCTTAAACATTTCTTTAAAACCACATATAATGGCTTCAGAATACATTCATGCATATCTCATAACCACTCTGTAAACTTCTAAAGATACCTATTCTGTTCAGATACTTCACACAAATGGTGATCACTACATTTGTCATTGCCTATTTTCTCCCTCATGTAATGCTTTAAATTAGTCATGTTTACATTATTCTCAGTTCATTTACTTTAAAATAGTCCTTTATTTGTAATACTCCCTCAGAAATGAGAACTATTTTTGTCCTTTTGGCTTTTGTATTTTTCAAATGACCTCTTCCCCACTATTTATGAATACAGTTTATTGCTCATATGTCTGTCTTTATCATCCTCAAGTTTTTACAGCGTATGGTCATGGCAAAATGTCTTTATTCATTTTTCCAACATTATCAGTTACAGCTATACTTTTCTATAAGTGTTCATTAATTATTTCTGCAGTACTCACCTAGGGAACACAAGACATTGTGTTGTTCTGTGTCTCTAAATAAAAGTAGGTCTCATAGTTTAAAAATAAAACCTGTAGGCAAAATGATGCATTTAAGAACAAAACATTTCTAGAGTTCAATATAAATCATCTATGTGGGGCTAAATGTAGCTCCACATTTTTCAAGTTGAAGATTCTACAAGCACAAATATGTAAACTAGAACCTTTATTCTTGCGACCTCCATGGGAATGTTCATCTACAATTTGTATCACTGATTTTAAGAAATTTTGTTAGAAATCAGCCAAATGGCAGAAAATACCTTCCTTATGTGTTTAGGTTTTCTAGGATGCAATCTTGCAAACATAATTTTGCAGGGCAACTGATGTGGGATAGCTTACTCAGACTTTTAATCTCACTTTGTAGCTATAGGTAGGCAAAGTAGGCTCGACAGGTGTTTCAGTTGCTTATGTATCTTGACAAGAACTTGAGACCAATCTTGATGCAGCCCTTAGGAGATCCTAAGACTACTTCAGGATATAAATGAATATTGACCTTAAGTAACTATGGCAGAGTGTGGCACTTGTTTTTGAGCAGAAAGTACTTAAAAGAAGTGTTTTTTAGAAGAGAGTTTAGATACAATATTTAGAATGAAAATAATATTAAAAGCTTGATTTTAAGCAGGAAACTCTGCACAGGTTTTAGAAAACCCCAAAAAACTGTACAAGGATTTTTATTGTAAGGGTCAAATATTTTTGAGAATTGTGTACAATAAACCTGAACTCATTGACAAACGTGGTATATTTCACCTGTGTCTTGTTAGGATGCATTGTGGAAACGTGGCTTGGTCTCATAGGATAAACACTATTTATCTGAAGTTCTGCTCATACTAAGCCCAAATGCTTCTAATAGAAATGACATTGAGTGAATTTGAAGTATTTTTCCAATTTGTAGTAAGCTATGAATCAAGTGAGCAGATGACTTTTAAATTGCTGAGCCCTGGTCCAGGCATTTCTCCCAGAGACACTCCGATTCTGTATCAGGTGAGTCTCAGGCATGTGCTATTCTCTTACATGCCCTAGTTTCCATAGGAAGGAGAAGAGCCATATGGAAAGGGAGAAGTGTGCTCTGCAGCCTTGTTCCTGTTGTGGGTGTGTGAAGGAGCAGGACCCTGGGTCACCCAGGGACATCATCTCCTTTGCAGCTTAGACAGAGCCACGGGAGTTTCTGCATACCCAAAGTCTGACCCTGAACCAGACAGCAGAATACTTTTGTAATCGAGTTTCAAGATTTGGTTACAGGAGGTTCCTAGCGGAATCTAGGAAAAATAGAGGTCTTTGATGAGCATGATCTTCCATCTATGGTATTTTCCTCAGTGATAATAACAATGATACCTCTTTTGAGTTCTCAAGGTACTTGCCACACACTGAATAATTATTGAATAAGAGTTGTAACCTTAATATTCCAGGTCAGTATGCTGAGGTTTGTGACTAGCTTAAGGTCACACAAGTCAGCAAAAGAACAATACACAGAATCAGCAAGTGCTGGCTTGCAGTCCCTTTTCTGCAAGTAATAGCTGACGGTCACTATGATACTGATCTAAAAGCATAGAGGTACCTAGCAGGTAAGGCTTATGCTGATCAAGGAAAGCCTTCTTATATGGAGATTTTAGCAAGAAAAAAATGGAAACTGAGCCAGATTGAAAGAAAATGTGAACTGAGGCTCAGTTATTTCAAAATAAATTGCATGGTCTTTTCCTATTTTTTTTCTTTTTTTTTTGTCCACAGAAAAGGATAAAGCAGTAAACATAAACATAAAACAGCTCTTTGGAGATAATACATCCGGTCTTATACTTAAAAGCTTTGCAAGATTAGGAATGTTGGGAGAAAAGGGTAGCTCAGAAGTTGTTGTATATGGAGCTAGGAAAAAATTCATTCAGTTATCATATTATTCAAGTTTTAGAGCCCCCCCCCCCCCCGCCCCTGAACTGCTTTATGTAACATGAAAATGGATATATTTATTTTTACTTCTTTATGCAGAAAAGGCAAGAATATTATTGCATAAAGGAAGAGTGAAAGGTTAGGATAAATGTTACAGAACTGTTAACATTTCAAAAAGGTTATGTTTTTGTTACATTGGTTGTAAAATGATACTTGCTTACCAGTTGAAGTCTTCCTGTACTTAGAATGTCATTAAATCTGTACTGAGTAGGATATTGGAAAATGGAAATGAACTGTAAACTAAATATAGATCATTCATCTTTAATAGAAACAGCATTAGACACATTTTTCCTGGAATCATATTAAATATCATTCTATTTTCCTCCAAAAAATCAAACATATCTGTGACCCAACTGGAAATATGCAAGGCAGAATTAAATAGCTTTTGGTATTGTGTGAGGATTTTTCAGGAATTACTTTCCTAAAGGATACAATGGGCTTTTCTTCTTTATCTTACGGATGGAAAACATGACTTTCCTCCTAAGAGAACAAACTTTTTATTTCCTTTGTGAGTTATGGGTTTGGAACTATTCAGATCACCTTGGTCTCCAGCATTACTTTATAAAGGATTCCACTCTGTACTTGAGAAAACAAGAACTAAATATTTGCCTAGTTTAAAGATGACTGTTTGAATGGAAGGGAGGCCCACTGGACAGGACACTAGCTAACTGGGCTTGTTAGTTTATTATTAACATTTATTAATGATATTTCATTTAGTCTGGCATGAGTTCCTATAGATGAAAGAAATGAATCGCAAAGCACACTGGAATTAAGAATGTCCCATGAACTTTCCACCCCAGCTCCCAAATCTCTGTGTAAATCAGGGTTTAATAGCTTTTCTTTGAAAGGTAGTGGTTGAAGAGTGATAAATTGTTTCTGGAGAGCGCAGACTTAGACATTTGCCCTTTTTTTCCCTCATTTGCTGAAATCTCAGTTGTATCAGGATTGCATGTTAATGGTCAAGGTATACATGAGGCTTTGGTTTTTTGTCTGTGAATCTTTAAAGCAATGAAGAAATCTGTTGCTGAATATATGTCTAACCTCATTCCTGCTTGTTTCCCTAAACTCTTGGACACAAGTTGTGGCTATTGAGCTGCGATGCCCTTGTAAGCTGTTCCTAGCCTCTGTTGCCCCTCCACTGTCTGCTCCACTATACTTGCTTAGCTCTTTGTACACCTGTGTGGAGAGCCAGACCATCAAATTGATGCAGGTTAAAATAACCTTGGGAAGAGGGGGCTGCAGAATAGCTTGTTTTTCAGCCAGGTTAGTTTCCTTACTGACTTTCTGGGTGTCCATACTTGCATCAAGGAAGTGCTTCATGCAGCGGGTGGAGTTGCAAGGACTGTAAAAACCAGCTGCAGCCAAAGACAGAGTAATGGCCTTGCCTCTTGTGGAAACCTTATGCCTAATGTTTCTATGTCTTCTCCTATCCTGACATCTGTTACTGGAATATATTTTTTTTACAATTTTTTTTTTTTTACATCTGTTACTGGAATATTTTCCTGATCCTCCTAAAACAAGATGAGTTCCTGGCTTCCTTCAGTATTTCTCTTCCCATACACACTTCTTGGTGATTGTGTCAGAATGGATTGCATCTTAGTAACAGCCTTTATGTGCTCCATGAGTAGAAAGGAGAGCCAAAACATCTTAATCTGTAGCTGGCAAAAGTGTCTTTTAAAAACACATAGAGGCAACAGAAGTATTAAAAGCAATCTTCAACTAAGTTTACCATTAAGGCATTGATCTTTACAAAAGGCAGAGCAGATGCAGCTTCTCTGGACTTTTTTTTTTTTTTAATAACCCTAAAAGCTTGACCCTGCATTGTTTGAGGTATCAGTTCTTGATTTAGGCTGAAGATGCAGGCTAGGGTTCATAGAATAGGCTGTTCAAGATACAGTAAGAAAAGGATGATAGCAGGTTGCTAACATAAAGTGAGGGCTGCAGTTAGAGCACTCCTCCAAACACTCCTGAGCTGTAAGGGCTTGCAGAGTCCTAAGGGGTAAGTCTGAACTTAAGGCAGGGTTATGTTTAGAGTTCTGATGAGCCCTACATTAAAAATGGGGCTAAGAAGAGGTTGTCTAAGGCAACTGGAGACTTCTACTAGAATTCTTCTGCAAGTGGTCCCTAGCCATGGGGAGTCAAGGTGTACCGTGGCATAACTCTCAGCCTTGGAATAGGGCTAGTGTACTGAGACAGTCAAGAGAAATACTGTCCCCAGCATAGCAGCTGTTCAGATTCTGAAGGGATGAGAGAGAAAAAAAAAAGGTGAAGGAATATATAAATGTATTCCAACACTGACAGTAGTGAAAAAAAAATTACGAACAAAAGAATATGCATGAAACTGAATGTACACCAAGAAACTCTCATGCCGTATTATGTCTGAGGGCAGGACACATGCAAAATTTCTCCCCAGTTGATGAAATGTGAAGTTATTGATATAAAGTGGTAAAGCTCCACTAACTTCAGTAAATTTACTGCAAATTATACCAGTTAGCTTTCTGAACAACTGTTCTACAAAGTGTTAATAGCATATTTAAAATTGAAGCATACTGTTCACAAATACGTGTCTGCTGGAGAAGCTATAAATCCATAAGGATGCCACTCTTGCTCTCTCATCCCTCCTCACCTTCAGCAAGAGTGCAATGTGAAAATAAGAAACAATACCAAACTAACAGTGTCCTTGACAAATCTGATAAAAAGGAGGAATGTAGCTGGCTCCTGGCCAGCTAATGTCATTGCCATTCTTGGAAATATTAAAGAATTCCAAAGTATTGAGTCTTACAGGAGTGATTGTGAATGAGGTTACGAGAGGCAACAAGAAGTATTGTTTAACACCTTTCATCCACATTCTTATGTTATTACCATTCGATTTTTGTACTACAGTAGCAGCTAGCCGCTCTCAGTTCATTTACAGGGCAACTACTACTAAACATGCCAGGGGAATGTCTTAAGAGCTCTTTTGTTGTCCTCCGTCTCTTTCGCTTCCTCTAACATGCTAGGAGCTGAAGTCAGCCTGTTCTGATGAAAAATTGAGTGCCGTGTATGATTTTAACTTTATCTGTGGGCGGGGTTTGTACAGCCCTGCAGAGGCCCTGAGATCAGTAGCAGTCAGGGTCTGCAGCTTAAGAGATGCAACTGCTGAGGAGCTTTTCAGCTGGTCCTTTCTGAGAGATGGAAGTTTCCATACGTATCGGCTGTTTGTTGTAAATCCTGACATGCCCCTCACTAATCTGAGGTGTCTGCAGTTCTCAGAACTGGAGATTCATTGTCACGAATGCATTGCTTCAGAACCCAGCGTGCAAGCATAAAGCAATCATGTTGTGTATTAAGTGTTCTTAGATTTGGCTAAAATTTCAACCTTTCAGTGACTTGCAAGTACATTATACCAAAATCGGGCATGCTGCCTGCGTAGTCCTTGAAAAAGGACACTGTAGACGGAATAGCTCCTGATCTAGTCCTTTAGAGGGGCTTTATAGGAATACTTCACGTTAATTGAAATGTTTTCATAACTTCTTTGTGAAATTATTGTAAGTAAAAGCACATTTAAACTCCTCTTCCCAAACACCCTAAAAAGGCCCATTCCCCTGCGTTTCTGGAAATGATACAAGAGCGTCAGGTTAGTTCAGGTTATATTTCTTCTCAGTTTTTTTTTTTTTAATAAGCAAGGATATTTTCTCAATGTTCAAAGACAGGGAGAATTACAAGTAAAGAACCTTTGTCTCATTATCATTAAATACAGTGGACCCTAACCTGATCTTTCCTTGTAACACAGAGAAATTTAATCTAACGAACGGAGATAGAAACAATGCCCTTAGAATTTCTCACAAACCAACTGAAGAAGTTGACATAGAAAAATTCCAGAAAGAAAACGGCAGTATGCAGCTGCCGTTAATATAGCTGCAGTTATACTGCAGCTAAAAGGAACAAATGTATCCCCAGTGTAAATGGGGGACTGTTCCTGTCCACTTTCCCTCCCTTACGCATTGGTCTCATAGAGTCAAGGCAAGCAGCATTTCCTTCTTGTTTTTTCCAGTGTCAAACTGATATAGGAATAAATTGAAAGGGCTATGCATATCACAGATTTGCTGGATGCTCAGAGGATACCTTGGAAGGTGAAAGTAAGCTAGAGACACAAAGGTTCCATCTCTCCACATTTTGTTACCTGTTGGAATAGTGGAGATCTGCTATTGGGATTGACTCTTTTTTTTTTTTTTTTTTTCCTGATCCTATATCAAGCAGAGGGACTAACAGTAATAAATAGTAAGTGTTGGAGAAACTGAACGCATATTTTTATATGCAATTCAGAGTGATCCAGAGGTTTTCTGCAAGGGAGCCTGGAAAGCCTTATGCTTTACCTCCTATTTGGGTATTTGTTTTGTTCATTAGAATTTAACAAGAATCAACATAACAGCATCCATGCTGCTGATAAATGTAATTTAGCTTTTGGAAGGAGTAACTGAAAACATTTTGATAGAAGTAGAAACTGAAAATCACACTGCGGAGGATTCTATTTTTTGTTGTCAGTAAGTCATTTATGTCAGTAGCATTTGCTTATGCAAGACTTTCTGAAGGTCATTTTTATTTGAAAATACGGGCCAAAAAATCCAGACACTATCTAAGGTGAGTTGTAGCAAGAAAAGAAAGTATTTGGAAGCCACCGGAACCAGTAGATGATTTGGAGTATTTCATTTCAGGTATTGGGCCCACCAGCTGTACAAATGATAGAGCTGAGCCATAATACTCTTCATGGTTTATTTTCCTCTCTCTGTGAAACCTTTGAAAACAAAATATACATTCAAATGATCACTCAGATCCTGCAGAAGGAGTTAGACTTTTTCCTGTAAATAGGCATCTCCTGATGTGGCTGCTACAGGTGACTTTTTTTTCTCTCCCCTCAAAAGTTCTATCAAAGATCCCTTTATAGAGGAGGCCACATGTAATACTGTGAAACATTCCTGCTCTCCAGTCCTCCTGCTTTGCAGTCTCTGTAAACAAACATTAGCTTAGATCAGAGAGTGTGGACACAAGATAACCCCTTCTGCAAACAGTGTGTGACTTTTAAAGCTAGCACAGCAAATATGTTGTCTCTCTCTCTCCCTGGCCCCTGCTACTCAGGAGAAGGGAGTCTCCTCATAACTCAGCAGTCAAAGAATTCTTTGATGTGTTTGAATCTCTGTGCTGAGATCGCTGCTCAACGACACGGGAACGTTTAGAGCTGCTGCTCTAGCTTTGTGAGGTTGAAGCATCAGGTCAGGCTGAGACATGATTTGCTAAGTTTGCCAAGACCGTGTCTGATCTCAGATTGCCTTTGGAAAACCCAAAATAATGCATCTGATGTACTGACATGCAAATAGCACTGCAAAGATGAGTGTCTTTGATTGCATAAAGGGGCACTTCGCAGACTCCTGTTCCTGTGACTCACAGTGGATACTTTCCAAATGTCTGGGACCTATTCTTTCATGAGAAAAAAAAATGTAAAGCATTTTCCTTTTATTAGTCCAAAAGGACATTTCACAATAAAAAATACTTTTTAAAACCAACTCACACTGGTATTTTTAATGTGACTCCGAGCTCCAGATTAAGAGCCTAATCCAACTCCTACTGAAGTAAAGGGAATCTTTGACTTTCTTGAACATAAGCAGATACAGCTCAGAAAATGTAGAATTATTGAGTGGGATTTGTTGTTAAAAGGACCCGTGTGCGACTGATTTTCTTGTGTATACCCTTCCTGCGTTTTGCTTCAAAATTTGGCAGTTCTTTTTGCTTGTCTTTTATACAAGGATCCCTTGGGTTCATATCTCCTTATTGCTTTCATTCTTAACGAGGGTTTTAAATTATATGACGATTATGGAAACCCTAGTACCAACACAGGAATCCAAAATTGGGTACCTTTATCCATGTGTAAGTTACTTGTACAAGTCAGGAATGCCCTGATTTTCCCTGTAGTGCTAGCTAGCACTGTGGAAAACAACTGAAATTATGGGAAGAGGAGGCCTGTAGCTAGTGGTGTCCCAGGGGTCAGTACTGGCTCCGGTCTTGTTCAATGTATTCATCAGTGACCTGGAGGAAGGGACAGAGTGCACCCTCAGCAAGTTTGCTGATGAGACTAAACTGGGGGGAGTGGCTGACACACCAGAAGACTGTGCAAGGGCCATTCAGAGGGACCTGGACAGGCTGGAGAGGTGGGCAGAGAGGAACCTCCTGAAGTTCAACAAAGGCAAGTGCAGGGTCCTGCACCTAGGGAGAAATAACCCCATGCAGCAGTAGAGGCTGGGGGTTGACCTGCTGGAAAGCAGCTCTGCCGAGAAGGACCTGGGAGTGCTGGTGGACAACAAGTTAACCATGAGGCAGCAATGTGCCCTGGTGGCCAAGAAGGCCAATGATATCCTGGGCTGCATGAGGCAGAGTGTTGCCAGCAGGTGGAGGGAGGTGATCCTGCCCCTCTCCTCAGCCCTGGTGAGGCCTCACCTGGAGTACTGTGTCCAATTCTGGACTCCCCAGCACAAGAGAGACATGGCGCTACTGGAGAGAGTCCAGTGGAGGGCTACAAAGATGATTGGGGGACTGGAGCATCTTTCCTATGAAGAAAGGCTGAGGGAGCTGGGCCTGTTCAGCCTGGAGAAGAGAAGACTGAGAGGCGCTGTCATCAATATTTACAAGCATCTGAAGGGGAAGTGTCAAGAGGATGGGGCCAGTCTCTTCTCCGTGGTGCCCAGTGACAGGACAAGAGGCAACAGGCAGAAACTGAACCACAGGAAGTTCCACCTAAACCTGAGAAAAAACTTCTTCACTGTGAGGGTGACAGAGCATTGGAAGAGGTTGCCCAGAGAGGTAGTGGAGTCTCCTTCCCTGGAGATATTCAAAACCCGCCTGGATGCGATCCTGGGCAATATGCTCTAGGTGACCCTGCTTGAACAGGGAGGTTGGACTAGATGATCTCCAGAGGTCCCTTCTAACCTCGGCCATTCTGTGATTATAGCTGCCCTGTATCTTACTTTCAAAATGCATCAGGGTCAAATATTGATGCTTAATGATGGCTTTAGCTACCCAAAACTGAAAGTGTGATCTTTCTTTCCATGTTATATGGCACAATAATTTGGCTGTAAAGGCAGTGCAGATCTGGGTGGAGCTCTAACCCAATAAAAACTCATATATTTGTTTAAGTAAACCACTTGGCAACAGTTATTTTTGAGTAAGGCTCTTTAAAACAACTATGAAGAAAGTATAATGTGGAGTAACACGAGAGGATCTTAGCTTGTTGTTAGTAGTGTCACCAGAATCTTCTACCTCTGAGTTAGCTGAGACAGTAGAGTCAAGGCTCCATCACCATTTCCTGCTTTCTCCTGTCCTGAGTTCATCAGAGCTTGACAGCTTCACAGTTCAGAGCCTTCATCACCTACTGTTGATGATTTTAAAGGAGGGAATAAACAAGCTACTTCTTTTAAATTGCATGCAAGTGGTTTGAGATCTGTGAAATTATTATGATGAAGATTATTTTCCTTCACTTAACCACATAATCTTGTTATCAGATAGCGGTCTGATATCCTGTCCCCACTATTCTATGTTTATTATCCTCAAACAATGAGGTTTTGATAAAGATAGCAAGAGATCTTCTATTCCGAAGTTCTTCATAAGAAGGGTCCATGAATTTGTAGAGTTAAAAACAGAGCACACAATACATAAAAGGCCTGGCTTGGCTAGATGTGAGCCTTCGTAGACTTAGGTTTCCTGTGTTTTCTATGTTACCAGCATTCTTACAGTACATTGCTTTGGGGTAAATTTCCTTGATAATGTGATTGGTGTTTGTTTCTGGCCAGTTGAGGCTCAGGTCTGTTGAAATGTCTGAATTCAAAGCTGCCACTCAGACAACAGCACTGAAAATGACAAAGCTGGCTGTACTCTCAGAGCCTTCCTGTGCAAAAATAGGGTCCTGTGAAAGTGAAACCATGCTCAATAGGTGGTAACAAGGAAGCCTTTCCTTCTTAGAGCCAAGAATCTTCTTAACCTCCAAATTATATCAAAATTGAGATTAAATCAATGTAATCTTCCCCCAGAAACACTTTCAAACTCACCAGTCTGCAACATTTTAGTAGTTCTGCAAACTGCTGAAACTAGCCGTGTTACTTTGGTTTAGAAAATTGCATGGAGCTTTTTTCACTTGGCAGTTCTCCCTCATGAGCTGAGCTAGTTTGCTTCAGCTCTGTGCAGTAGATAAGAGAGTGCCCTGCTTAAACACCCTGGGAATTCATTGATACATGAATCTATTTTATCTTTGTTTCCTTTATCTCATTTCCAGCATAAAGACAAATGTAAGAAGCAGTACACCAGGCCAGTTTCAGGATATATTCACCAGCAACTACTGTTATTTCAGCAGAAGCTTTCAGTTAAAGACAACATTATCTAGACAAGAAGATGGTGGCTTGTCTTTTCTTTGAACAAAAATAAATTCTAAAAATTTAAAAAGCATTACGAGGCTGACTGAAACTAACAAAAGCTAAGTAATTCAAAGATGAGGGCTACTGAACCAGGTGACTTTGCTCAGTTCATGCTGTTCAGAAGCTCAGAAGTATATCACTAGGCAGCTAGAATTAACTCTGACTTGAAAGATAGAGCTTTGTTTTTTACTTAAGGTCTCCTTTTTATTATTCTTTCAGTACGCTTGCTATCTTGAGCTCTTAAGCTTTGATATTTTGAGGTAAAAATGTTATGATTAGTGGGGAGTAGTTCAGTACAATTAGCTGCAGCAACAAGAGCTGTCTTCAGTGATTCTAAAGCCGAATGAGGTCTCTGTTTGTACACTATCCACTATTAAATATTGAATGTCTTCAGTAACTATTTTCTACAGATTTATATGGTACTATACAGTGATATAACTCTTGTTAAATTCTACAAAATGGCTGTTCACAAAAAAAGTGTTATTTTCTGTATATTTCTATCAGATTTTTCCCTGAGACCCATGTGCTGGCGGGGGTGGGGGAGAGGGACTGTATCTCAATTATAAAGGAAAAGTAGAAGTAATTTTGTAATTAAACCATAGGGCACTGAACAACATTTTTACCGTCACAAAAGTGTTGATGTAAAAGCGCATAATACCCCTTTGTTATATGAAAAAAAAAAAGTGTATATGGATGGTTACTTTGTTAGCTTCTGACTAAAGCTAGAGTGTGCAATGCAGAGAATTCAGCTCCAATACTGGCTTAACCTTGTTTTTGCCAGAATTTTCTTAAGCTGGGTACATTCTCTGAACAGTTTATAGTGCTGACCCACAAAAAGTTGCATCAATTGTTGCATTCTGTGGCGTAGGACCGAAATGCTCTTAAGAGAGTTTTGCCACATCCTTCTCCCATATCATGAAATTACAACCTCGGCAGCAATATAACGTTTTTGTCCAGGCGTGTTCTCACTGCGGAATTAACTGGTGTTATGACCCAAAAGTTTCCTCTAATATTAGCTATGTCCTTATGCAACCTCTCCTGAGTATAATGGTGCATCTAATTGGAATAGGCTGACCATTTGGGAACATAGGGTATTAGCTGGTCAGGCTGCAAGACTGAATTAGAATAGTTTGTCAGCAGTAATACCATCATTAAGTGTACCTTCAGTGAAATTTCTTAGTATTACTTCTCTTAGCTTGTATCAGTAGTTAACTTGAGTTACTTTTTGCGGTGAAGAAATATATGCATCTTTCCTGACTGGCTTTTATCTAACTTCTCCCCTTTACCCGGCTCCCATTCATAGCAAAAACCCTCATTCTCAGACTCAGTGGTGGTTTAAACCTGAGCTACCTAGCCTGGTTTGGCCTGTAAATTAGAGATTAAGTACTCATTTCATTTAGGCTAATAATCCATTCTCAGTGAAGAAATTGGCTAAGACTTTTAAGTGTTCATAGTCAGCCGGCTGCCTCCCTACCATGCTTCTCCCTGAAGAACAGAAAATCACAGAATAGTTGGGGTTGGAAAGGACCTCTGGAGACTATCTGCTCAACCTTTCTGCTGAAAGCAGTCTGGTCAGGTTCTGAGTATCTCCCAGGATGGAGACTCCACAACCTCTGTGTGCAACCTGTTCCTGTATTTGACCACTCTCTTTTGCTCACAGTAAAAAAGTTTCTTCTTATGTTTAAGTGGAAAGATGTGAATGTTCTTATGTTGTGGCCATTGCCTCTTGTCCTTTCACTAGGTACCGCTGAGAAGAGTCTGGCTCCATCTTCTTTACTCCTCCCCCATCAGGTATTTATACACATTGATTAGATCCTCCTGAGCCTTCTTTTTTGCAGGCTAAACAGCTCTCTCAGCCTCTCCTCATATTAGAGATGTTCCGTTCCCTTAATTGTCTTTGTGGCCCTTTGCTGAACTTGCTCCAGCAGGTCCATGTCTTTCTTGAACTGCGGATAGCAGACTTGGACCCAGCACTCACTATGTGGTCTTACCAGCGCTGAGTAGAGGGGAAGGATCACCTTATTGACCTGCTGGGAACTCTCTTCCGTATGTATCTGAGGATGCTTTGCTGGTGTTCAATGTGCTGCAGGGCACATTGCTGGCCCATGTTCAACTTGTTGCCCACCAAAACCCCCACAGCCTTTTCTACCAAGCTGCTTTCCAGCTGGTTGGCCCCTAGCCTGTACTGGTGCATGGGGTTATTCCTCTCTAGGTGCAGCACTTTGCATTTTCCTTTGCTGACCTTCATGGGATTCGTGTTGGCCCATTTCTCCAGCCTGCCAGCAACCCTCTCAATGGCAGCACAAGGATCTGGTGTGTCAGCCACTCCTCCTCATTTTGTATCATCTGCAAACATACTGAGGGCCCATTAGACCCATTGTCCAGGCCATGAATGAAGATGTTAAACAGTGATGGCCCTAGTATTGACCCCTGGGGTATACCAGTAGTGACGCCTCCAGCTGGAGTTTGTGCCACTGACCACAACCCTCTGAGTCCAGCACCTCACCCAGTTTTCAGTCCACCCCACTGTCTACTTCCCCAAACCATACTTCATCCATTTGTCTATGGGACTGTTATGGGAGAAAGTGTTGAAAGCTTTGCTAAATTTACTGGGAATTTTAAAGCCGCTCATTTTACTTAAGAACAAAGGGATATTACAGAATTACAGAATCACAGAATGGCCGAGGTTGGAAGGGACCTCTGGAGATCATCTAGTCCAACCTCCCTGCTCAAGCAGGGTCACCTAGAGCATATTGCCCAGGATCGCATCCAGGCGGGTTTTGAATATCTCCAGGGAAGGAGACTCCACTACCTCTCTGGGCAACCTCTTCCAATGCTCTGTCACCCTCACAGTGAAGAAGTTTTTTCTCAGGTTTAGGTGGAACTTCCTGTGGTTCAGTTTCTGCCTGTTGCCTCTTGTCCTGTCACTGGGCACCACGGAGAAGAGACTGGCCCCATCCTCTTGACACTTCCCCTTCAGATGCTTGTAAATATTGATGACAGCGCCTCTCAGTCTTCTCTTCTCCAGGCTGAACAGGCCCAGCTCCCTCAGCCTTTCTTCATAGGAAAGATGCTCCAGTCCCCCAATCATCTTTGTAGCCCTCCACTGGACTCTCTCCAGTAGCGCCATGTCTCTCTTGTGCTGGGGAGTCCAGAATTGGACACAGTACTCCAGGTGAGGCCTCACCAGGGCTGAGGAGAGGGGCAGGATCACCTCCCTCCACCTGCTGGCAACACTCTGCCTCATGCAGCCCAGGAGACCATTGGCCTTCTTGGCCACCAGGGCACATTGCTGCCTCATGGTTAACTTGTTGTCCACCAGCACTCCCAGGTCCTTCTCGGCAGAGCTGCTTTCCAGCAGGTCAACCCCCAGCCTCTACTGCTGCATGGGGTTATTTCTCCCTAGGTGCAGGACCCTGCACTTGCCTTTGTTGAACTTCAGGAGGTTCCTCTCTGCCAAAAATATTCCTAGAAGTGTTAACAGTATTTGGTGAACTTAGAAAATGCATTAATGGCAGTGTGATTTTTTGCAGTGTAACTACTTTTGTCTTAGCTTGGCTACTCTAATGATTATCTATATAACAATGCAGCAATGGAGTCATCAGGATCTCTTCTATCCTAATGTATAGAAAAGGAGAGGAGGAGCATTCCAGGTGCTTCATGTTACACCTGCTTGTAGGGAATCAAAGAAAGGCTGAGATCTACCTTTTACCTCCATCCATCCTAGTCCCTTGCTTCTCCTTTCTTTTTCTCAGAGATGAGGCCATTGAAGCAAGCATGGTCCAGTGCTTCCAGTGTTCACAGCCATGCGAGAGATTAGAATGTAAGATTCTTCTCTGTTGTAGTCCTCTAGGGAGTCCTTTTGCAAGCCATGTAGAGACAGATTTCAACTTTATTTACATGCTAGTCTGCTTTTGTAACATCTAAACAGTGTAGAACAGCTGACTTTTTATTCTCCCTGTGCCTCAGTTATTCGTCTGTAAAATCTGGGCAAGTGTATGTACTTACTACAGAAGAGACATATACTGATGAGAGTGAAACATCAACAGGCTTAATGAAAATAGATCTATTTTCCCCTATTAAGGGGAAACTTGCTGGGTCAGCCTGTGGCAGATTTAAGCTCCTGCTGATTTCCTTGGAAAACCTGGAGAGAAGAAGGGTTGAACCAAGGGGAAGAAAAGGACCACTTTGCTTGCTGTTATGACAAGGAAATCAGAAACAATGAAAAGAAGGCTTTCACAAAATAGACAATCTGTCCTGTTCCCACTCCTTGGTCTCCATTTTGTTTTGAAACTAAAATTTATTCAAAATACAGTTTATCATCTCTAGTGCCAGGATTTAATCTCATTGCTTGAACTCTTTGGTGGAATTTAAATACTTTCTAATTAAATGTGTTCAAAGTTTTCCCTCAGGACAAACTGGGTAAGAACTTCAGTGTCTAATCCATTACTTTGCATTGATATTATTTAAATCTCCTGAGGGTACTTTGCTCTTAAATTCATGTTTGTTTTCATATACTGATACCACTTAAGGGCTTATCTTGAATAATATTTTTATTAGACTGTTTTATCATTTTTAATATTTAAAACATCTAATTCATTTATACAAGCGGTAGCTTTTTCACCCCTTGTAACCAACTCACTCTGTGTGGAAAAAGACTGAGGATTTTATTATCAAGGATTTAGGCACACCCTGCCCCTACTAATTTCAGTTAGGAGAATGACTCTTCAACTCTTTGAAAGTCAGGCTCTTTGGGCCTTCTCTGAAATCTTTTAAAGTCCATACTTTCCTTGAAAGTGGAGATCTTATCATGCCAAAATTAAGAAGTCAACCTACCTCATGGGGTACAATCAGTGTTAAATGTTTAGCTTTCTAATTTTGACATTTGTTTTGTGTTTGAATTTGTCTGATGTTTAGTTTGCTTATCAGAGTGACATTTGGAAGAAATGTGAGCAAAAGCTTCTCATACGGTTTTCATTTTTATATATTAAGCCCCTTCCTCCTATCTCATTTTCTTCCTTCCCTGCTCATTGCACTACCTGTCACGCGGTCTGTCCCATGACATTTTAAAAGTACTTCACTTTTCCTTTTTTTCTTTGTGGAACAGTCTGTATCCTTCCACACTGCTGCCTCTGCACTATGCTGTGCTTAACTGACCGTTTTTGAAGGGCACATTTTATAGCATTCTCCCATCAGTGCACATTTCTCATATCATGGCCCTTTCAGCTTTTAGGCCTTTCTGAAATGCTTTGTCACATATTCACTCACTGTGGTTTTATTCCTTTGTATCATGGTCTGTGAATTTATTTTTGCAAGTGTAATAAAACTGGAAGATATGAATTTCCTAATTATGGCATTGCTTTTCTACACTGAATTTCCAGATTTATACCTGATTTGAAAATAAAAAAGGTGTCACTGGCTATACATCTATTTTAGTTAGATCAATACATTTGTTACATTATCTTTCTATATATATGCCTAAAATTAGATGACAGTGGTTTTTCAGCACAGCTGAGTTAGGTGAGAACTAAACATTTCTCATTTAATTTAGGTTTAGAGCCATAGGTTATAAACAAGGAACTGCTTAAATAATTCAGTAGACAAAACCTCTCGAGTAGTTGCCGCATCCTCTTTTAATTCAGATTGTAGAAAAGGCTTATCATATAAACCATCCTTAATTAGGTTTGTTTTCTAACGGGCTAAAAATCCTGGATGAAAAATAGTTCCAGTGAAACAAAGAATTTGTTTTCATTTGGAATCTTTGTCATCATCTTCTGGTGAAATTGAGTTCTAAGCTAAAACTTAGCTTTTTTCTTCTCAGGTTGGAAAACAAGGGCATCATTGTCATTTATACTTGAGTGCCTTTGTACCTAAAGGAATCTGAATATGGATAGAAACAAAGGCTTCTGGAGGTTACAAAGAATGTTAATGCTATACAAAGCAAAATCATCAAAATCATAAATTACCAGGTGTGTTTTTTGCAAAAGGAGAGGTATCAAAATAAAGGAGAAAACATTGTACTTTGCTGGAAGCAACAACTCATTTCAGAGTAATCATAACTTGAGTTAGAAAGGAAATGTATGGCTTCTCTATTGCTAACTAGAGAGAACACTAATAAAATCAAAAATGTGTAAGCTAAATTGTCCAATTTTATCTTTGGCAAGGTACTAGATTGTTCACTCTTTTAGAAAATGAAAGCTCCTGCTTAGAATATCTAAATTCTGGAGATGGATGCCTCAGTCTAAGGACCTGTAAGAACAAAGCAAAACAAAACCAAACCAAACAAAAATCTCATCAGTAAATTTAAAGCAAATGACTCAACTAAAAAAAAACACACAGAAAAGCTTTTCTTTAAAGCTTTTCTTTAAAAGGTTCAAAATTTCTTCGACATCCAATGACTTGATTCTTTTCCAAGACTTTTTTTCCGTGATCTGAAGCTCCAGTTTCTTGTATCAGAAAATGTCACCATAGATCACTTGTATTGCAAGACTGAATATTGCTCGGCATAGGCATCAAGCCAGAGTTATTTTTTAAGAAAAATTTCGTATTTAAGTGGAAAGTAGAAAGCATTTTTGTGGCATGCTGATGTTTTTAAAACAATGGTTGTTTAGAATTGCTCAGAGGACTGGAATGTCAGAAGTAATCCCAGAGAAAATGGATTTGTTGGCAGAAGGCAGATGAAGTGGTCAAAGCCATGTGCTAAGTGCAGTTTGTTACATGGCTTTGTGATTTGCCCCATAGCAAGTAGTACCACACCTGTGGATGTGGTGTATGTACAAGAATATGTAGCTATCATCACAGACTGTAGAATTTTAAAACATGTACAGTCATAGCCAGCAACCACACGTTACATTGCTGTAAAAATATCAGTGTGTCTAGAAAAGAATCAACAAACTTTCTGTCTAACAAAAATTTTGAATTGTCAATAAACTTGATTTGAAAAATGCTTTTTCAACATGTTTTTTCAACTTCTTGCCCATGATGAAAGCTGTGGTTTGCAAAATGGATAATATACAAGACGGCTCTAGTTTTAACAATGCTGAAAGTTCCAGCCTGCAAGATTCTTCACGGGGCTTCAGTAAATGATCTTATTGGAAATAGATTAGCTCCATACACCTAAATTTGAAAATAGTAAGGAATACTAAGTGCAAGCAGATTGCAAAAGCAAAAATTCAACAATAATTACGTCAGGCAACACTGCACAAGGGTCATTTGTTTTTCATTTGCAAGTCTAAGCAAATCCTCAATTATTTCAGAAAGATTCTTGGGCTTTCAAACCAGAAGGTTGTTGATATGGAGACACTGCTCTCTTTGTTCAATAAGATAACAAGAATTGTATTTTGCATAATGAGAAGTTTTACATCAACTGTTGGAAAATGAAACAATCCTTTTTTCAGGTTGGTCTGCTATGCTAAACCAGAATCTGCTGCATCAGAATAGGCGCCTGAATGTTGTAGAACATGAATCCACCCATCTGGGTTTTCGTGGATGCTCATCTGTTATTTACTAACTTGCAAAACATTTAGTAGAATTGCTATGTCAATGGCAATCTTTGCCAATCCCTTCTTTATACAAACAGTGTGCTCAAAGAAACCTGGTATAGCTGATGAGAACCAGACTATAGTATCATTTTGCCTCTCTGAGAACCTATTTTTTCTCGTTTGGTGACAGAGAAACTGGCATATGTGCATGGTGTTTAGAAAGAAAGAATCAAATGGTTCCACAAGAGCACTGTTGGGAAGCAGAGTAGCTCTTCAACTATAAAATAGGTTACTCCGGTCTTGAGGAGGTCCGAGACTGAGGAAACATAAGTGTAGTTTGTGGAACATATTTCCTGCTCTACAGAACACACAGCTGAAAATTTAGGCCATCCATGCACGCTTGCTAACACCTAAAGTCTTACTTCTCTTTGTTTTGGCTTCTACAGCTTCTACAGCTGTATTCCTCTGGGAAATCACCAGTGGTGTTTTGTATCTCTTTCTATGGACGAAACCCACTGACTGTTCAAAATTCTGAGTGGAGCAGGAATTGGAATCAGATTTAGTTTTCCACACAAAAAGAGGTGATGCTAATGTTTCTTGACCCTTGTGTTTTCGAGACACATTTTCTTCCTTTATGCTAAAGATCAGCTTGGATCAAACCCTCCCTAGCTTTTCAAGGCTTTGGAATCCTAATGAAGTCACTATTTTTACCTCTGCCATAGAAAATTTTAAAAAGGATTTAAATTATCTGTCTCCAAAGCTGATTTGAGAACCTGTAGAAGAAGGGAAATGAAGGATTTTCTTTTATATTACCACAAATTAATGTATCATTGCCCAAATGACTGATGACACCTGCCACTGCCCAGGGCAGCAAATTTACAAAACCAGCAAATATACTTAGGCTACTGAAATCCCAAACATCTGCTTTCAGAAGCAGATTTGTGTTTTGTAGGTGAGATCTATTGACAGGGACCTGACTGCTTTATTATTCTAGTTTTTTTTGGAAAATGACATATAGCATATGGGATGTAAAACAGCTCTTGGAAATGTAATTCATCTAGATGTGATCTGAAAGAATAAATAGATAGAAAGGATATACAATTAGAAGAGACTGAAGAGATAGACCTCTTTTATACACAGTTTGATACGTTTTATATATTCTATGGAGCAGATCTTAAATGTTGCTTATAGGAGAGCATTTTCTTTTCATGAATTGCTTTTAAAATTTAACAGAGGAAAGCAATGCAAAAATAAATGGATCACTGAGAAATTTAGGACCAAATATACTATCACTGCACAAATGGAGATCTAACTCCATTCTCTCTTAACAGTAGTTGGAATAAGTTTTCTGCAGTGATTTTATTGAAATGAAAGAAATAAAACATGACAATGAAGTTTGACTAAAGTTTGAACACAAAGAGCAGACATGCAAGTAGAAAATATAGTTAAAAGACAATATTGGAATGCCGCAAAGATGTTAAGCAAAGTTCAAGGCGTTAAAGAAAAGCATATTAAACAAGTCAGTGGCAAGAAACTGGTAAGATTTTACTCTTGAGAAGTGTAGAGTAGTTACAAATGAACCATGGTTGCTGAAAACCTGACAGTAGAAGCTAATAAAATCCCCCTGAAACAACTCATTCTCCAAGACTGGGTTCACGATGTTGGCAAAGCTGCTGAAGACTCATAAAGTCAGACAGTTGTATGTCAAATTAACAGTACTAAAGCAAGTTGATGAATCATCTGTTATTATTCTGCCAGAAAGATATACCTCACTGCCTATATCCGGCAATTCTGTTTATTTATTGGATGTTAGCTGAAGTGCAAGTCAAACTTGCTTGAAATCATTTTATTATAGCACTTGACAGAAAAAGAAAAGGAAAAGGCTTACTAAGGAAAAAAGTCTTTTTTTCTGAAAAAAGAATGATCCCCTTTTCCACAAAAAAATAAATATTTCTTACAATCCCTGCAGGTGTTCATTGAAATACAAAAAAAAACACAACTTTTTGTTTTGTTTTGCATTAGAAAATCTGTAGATATCAATGTCCTTTTCCTCAAATCTCCCCTGTCCTATATGGATGAATTTTATTTGCCGACTTTCTTCCATCTTTTCCTTTTCTACGTTGTTTTTGCTGGGGAAATAGCTAACTAGAAGAGAATAGCTCATTTGCTCAACTTTATTGTTTTGCTACCAACACTATCATATTATTGCTGCTTACAGCAGATTTAAGTGAGGATACTTTGTTTTACATAACATTTGCGGCATACATCAGATGGTGCAGAAAATTTGCTTGCTGACTCTGGTCTTTTTTTTATTGATGGCCCCTTATTTCAGTATTTTAAAGGGCATGTGGTGATGCTTTTAAATTTTTTTAAATGCAGAGTCTATTTTGATACACCTTTGAGGGAACGTTTGGCTGAAGAGTTGCACTTCTTTGAGGTGACATTGGAATTTGTAGAAGTACAAACACCATCTCACCACAGAAGCCATCAATGGTACCAGCGTTTTTCCACTCTCGCTTTCACTCTTATTTTTCGTGGCTGAGAAATAGAAGGGAAAAAGTCCCCTAAGCCCTCTCCTTTGACAAAAGCACAGAACCAAAACATTGGAATCTGGAGAAAGGGAGACATAAAATGTGGCTAGGGGATTATTATTGATGCTGCTACTGTTATAATCATCAGTAAGTGAGCTGACATTATTGCTATACTTTTCTTTCTAATTACTGTCAGTAAGTAGGTGTGTTGGCTGTAACGATAAGTAAGTGTGAACTTCAGCACTTGCAGTCTTGCTTGGAACTTTTCAGCATGCAAATTCAGCTGCCTAACTTTCCAAAAACAGTTACATTTTTCTAATCAAAGACCCTGCTTTTCTTTTCCGTTACAATAGTGTAAATCTTCTGGTCGCTAATGTCTAAAGGAGCTCTATCTGGGTTAGCCAAAGGCTAATTAGTCCTGTGATTTCAGAAGAAAGGTGTGGACACAGCAATTTCAGATAGCCCAGGCTGAAATTCTGAAAAGCCTCATGATGAGTCCTACCCAAATTACTGACTTGCAGGGACCTGGGAATGCATCTATTCCCTGCAAACTGCCTTTGCTGTAGTCACTGGCATACCACTAACTGCTCTCCAGTAACTTTATGCCCTTTCAAAACTATTTTCTAGTGTGCTTGTTTTTTAGCTAAAACTTGTAGACGTGGGAAGGGGAAGCAGCTGAAGCAATCCGCAGGTAGCCAATTTGCTTCTTGCTGCTGTAGGCAACTTCTTGCTTTCTTCAGCTGTTTAGTTTTACTTACTTTTTAAAATTTTTGCTTTTCCGTCCCCTGGAGCTTTCACTGTTCTTGGAGATGTGGTGCTTCTTCACACCAGCTAACTGATTCCTGCTATGGATTTACATGCTAAACCTGAATTATTTCAAGGCGAGAATAAATGGGTTTTAAAGTCTTTAGATATTTTAAGGAGTTGGAAAGCCATCCCAGAATTCAGATTTTATTATTCCCAATTGGTCATTATTCATCTGGAAATGCAGCATTTACATCTGATGGGACAGCTCTCGTCAAGTTCTAAGGGCTCATCTCCCCATTTTCACCTTTACTTGAAGCGAGGCTTACTTTATTTTGCCTTGTGAGCCGGGATTGCCTGTGAAACTATGTTTCCCGTGATGGATCATAATTATTGTTTCCCATGGGGAATTGCTGTTCATCCAGGGGGAGGAGCCTATTATAATGTTTATGTCATGGAAGCAGAAGAAACAGGGCCATAACAGAGACGAGAGTCTGAGGTGTCAAAATGGCAACTTCTGCAAAGCATTTTTATATGGATATTTCTTTTTATTTAGAACCAAAATTTTTGTCTAGAGTCTCCTCACTTTCACCAGAAAAAAAAAATCTGCTTTTCTTGACATTTTGCATTAATCTGACATTGGGTAAAAATCCATTGCACAATGCCTCTAAAAAACTGAAAATGCGAAGGAACTGTTGGTTGCGTGGGAGCTCTTGGGGTGCTGCTCCCTAAGAGAAGGGGTGCAGCAGCCCAGTGGGATAGCAAGGCCAACAGGCCAGGGCAGGGCCTCACCAGTCGAGCTGGTCTCCCCGCCGCAGAAAGGAATCGGTGCAGGCTGGGGGGAGACAGGGGCAGCCCCAGCCCAGGGCACCAGATGAGTCTGTAGTGACGAAGCAAGGCCAAGGCCAGACTGGGAAGTGGAGTCAGCGAGTCGGGGTCAGGGTGAGGGCTGGTGATGGTCACCACGGTCGGACAGAGCCCAGCGATTGCCAGGCAAGTCCACAGTGCCCAGGGAGCTGAAGGCAGAGGAAAGGGAAGGGTGCACTCAAGGCCCTTACAGGAGCTGCCTTGCAAGGATGGAGAACTCAGTTTCTCCTTCTTTTTAATGGGGCTATTTAGAAGTGAGAACACAGGATGTGGAATTACCTCTATCCTCGATTCCCTGGGTGACTTTGCACAAATTTCCCGGTCTTTCTTACACCTCAACTCCTTCGTTTATAAATGGTAATGACAGTGCACATAGGACTATCCCCATAAGAAAGTTCATACCACACTTTTGTTGCAAGGCTAATGGGATTTATTTTTAACTCTAATGTGGTCAAAGGCTTTCAATTTGAACATGACATTTTAAATCTGAAGTGTTTAAACAAATGCATTATAAATAAAAAATGCAGGTCAATTTAGAAGGTGTTATATATTATATCAAAATGCATGGATGTATAGAACACTATATATACCGTACTGGCTGAATAGCTTCTATAAGAAGTAAAAATGCAGCATTTAAGGAGTGATTTTAAAATGAGGTGCAAGAATTTCTTGAATAGATGATATTTTTTTCCAAGTGGTCTGTCTTTATCCACTGAAAATGCTGAAATATTCACTTTAGTGTTTTGAAGTTGGTGACCTTAATATCTCTTGAAGTTTAACATACAGGAAAACTATGTACTGAATTTCCTGGGACCTCTAAACACGATTGTTTGTTCTTCCTCCCTTGCTCTCATATCAGGCCTACAATTCTTGCTCCACATTTATGGTGCACGTAAAATCCCATACCATTTATTGTTCTTGACACACATCTGGTTATACTTCCTCAAAATTAGTTGTTTTCAGCTTAAAAATACCCGTGGCTTACAGCTATTTCTATCATTCAGTAATAGTTAATATTTTTCTTTGGGAAATAAATCCTTGTCTTCAAGATCATTTTTTCCAAACTCACTGCAGATCATTATGACATGCTAAAACCACGGATTGCTTGAATGTCCAATATGAGTGCCTGTGGTTAAAGGTTACTTATTTTCTAGGAGATAGAGGTCACCTGGTTCCTGCTAATATTATAAACACATTCTTTTTGTCTGCCTAGAAGCATAACCTTTTCAGGATTGTGTATTCACTCGCCATTTTCAAGCATTTATTCTTTTATTTATAATTAGTTTCTGGAAAATGTAAAGATAATTCATTATTCACAGGGCCTTGAAGGTTAACATTTCAGCTTTGTATTTTCGTTAGGTACACTCACAGTCACTTATCCATCCACATCTAAACACACATACATATGCAAGATATCTAATATTAAAGGAACGGTATGATACTTGTGAAAGCTAGGAAATGCTGGAAGTAAGATTCAGTTCCTTAGGCATAGGCATATGTATCTAACTTTTAGTCACATAATAACATGCTGTTTTGTCCAGAAGCTTTCTGTCTCATTCAGTCTGAAAGGTAAATGGCCCTCACTTAATAGGTGGATTATTTTTAGTTTTGCTCTTACTTTGGGTTTCTTCATTCGAGTCTCACTCTCATCATACTCTTGTCTTAGATTTGTCACCCAAATCCCAGTTTCTGTCCTGCTCCCAGGCCCTTGTCTAGTCACTCTGATCTGATTTGTTCTCCTCATGTATCACCTCCTTCTGAGCCACCCTGCTCAGTTTAATCTCAGTTCCTGATTCTTGTCCCGGATTTTTCACTCAATGTCAATGTTACCCCTTCTTGCCAGTTTGCATTCAGATTATGCAGTGCCTGTCCACTTTTGTGCAGTCAGGCACCCCAAGGGATGAAGATACCTAGGGGAATGGGAGGAGAGTGCTGTACCTGGGAGTGTTTCTGCAGAGCTACTCATTTCCAGTCAGGAAATCTAAACTATGGATTTGCATTTTGTCCAAATTCGAGCAGATTCTTAGGAGGAACACAGTCCTAAGTCACGGTTAAAGGATCTGATAAAAGAAACCTTGATAAATGAGAGTGCTTTTAGTTTTTTGATGCTGCCTTTCCACGAGCCTTAGGGCAACGTAGTTCAGCTGTGCTTCTGTGTGGCCTCCCAGGGAAAGGGAGTGATAGAAATGCTGTCTGTCGTTCACGGCTTGCCAGAGCACCGTGTAGGGGAGGAAACTACTCCAGTAGGAGAAGCAGGAGTAGGAAGCCACTCCTCACTGCACACATCTCACCTCCCTGTTTGGTCTCATCTGTAGCAACCTCCACCATCTGGAGCCTGCAGGGACCACCCTTCTGGACGGCTTACTGCTGCCACAGATGGGCCTGTGCAGAGGGTGCATGTCTCTGAGGAGCGCGGAGGTGTGACTGCCCTGGCTTCACTGTCCTGGTAGGGACATCTACCACAGCTTGTTCTGCTGTCTGCATGCTTTGCCAGCCATCCAGGCAAGTACTGTTATCACATCCTTTTTTGCCTCAAAAGTCTTGGCTGGTGTCATGGCAGCTGTCAGGAGAAATTTGCAGGTTGAGCAGGAGTGGCTGGACTACTTCACACTTGCCTCTTCCGTGGGGAACCTTCAGGCTGCTCTCTCCCCTTGCCTGCCCATGCCAGCCTGCGCTACCCCTCGCGCCCTACACTCGGGAACTGGTGGCACAATCACCGCGCTGCTGAGATCCAGTGCTGCTGCCCCAGGGCTCCCCGATGGTGGGCAGCTATTCTGCAAGCCATCATTAACCAATATCAGAATTTGTTTTAAATAAAATCGCAATGTCTCTTTTGCACTGCTATTTTTCAAACTGTGCAAAGTTCTGAATCTGTTATTACAAAGAAAAGAAAACTTAAAAGCCCTAAAAAAGTATAAGTCAGATAAAAAGTACAGGGAAAGGGACAACAATTCCCTGGTCAGGAAAGCAGACCAAATCAAGAAATGTTCCGCCTCCCCAATATGTTGATGTAAGATACCAAAACTTCAGGAATTACTAGTTTTCAAGCACTTTGAGAGGTGTCTTAGAAGAGCCAGAAGTTTCAGCTGTCCTGCTTTATACTGTCACGGTTTATGACAGCTTTCTCTGAGATGTTACTCGCTGTTTCTCAGATTGCCAGTCCTCTCAGTCATGTGTATGCTTGGCTCTCTAAGCGATACAGGTCAAGGGCAAGGTGCCATGCAATAGTTTTAAATTTAGTGGTTCCCAAAACAGACTTCTGTTGACAAGGTATCCAGCATATTGTGGAATTTTGTGACTTTATAGAATAATTTTTTTTTTTATAGAAAAATTCTTCAAATTTGGAAGAGACAGTAAGGCATGAATGTTTGGCATGAATTTTCTAGATCAATCAGTTAGGCAAACAAAACTAATTTATTTTGTTTCCAAGGGCTTTTTGTTTTGTTTTGTTTTGTGTTTTTGTTAAGTGCTGTTGAAATCTTTCAGATTAACAGCCATTTAGAAGCTGGAGTTCTGTATTATCCAGCATATGTAGCATTCATGACCAAACATATGTAGCATTCATGGGCCAACAATGTAGATTAATTTTACCACTGTTTAAGAAACTGCCCTCAGTTTGACAAGCCTGATGAGTTGACCTGTGGAGCATTAAATAAATAAATAAAGTATTGCTAAGGTTACCAAACATTGTATTTGAGTAAATACAAATTGAGATGGTTCCAAAAGCCATAATTCTCATACACTTTGAAAAAAGCAGTATTGCTCAAATCATGTGAGTATTTGATAGCCTTACATTCCTGTTTCTAGTTAAGTGCTGTGGTGGGCAGCTTTCTGAATTGCATATTTTCACCTATTAATGATTTATTAATAAATTGGAAAACTGTTTGAGATGAAGCTATTGCACAATACTTGCACAGGGAAACAATATAAATCACAAGATACATTATTTTCTCAAAGGAGGCCCTGGCGTACACATGCATCCAGCTTTTTTTAAAATGAATCACACAGAGAAGCTAAACTGCTTACTTCTAATGAGTCATTTCTAATAAGTTTCTTTGTTAGATCTCAGCTCATGAAACAAACAAATTCACTAGCACTGATTTGCCCCATCCCCACAGTTTATTTCAAACCCTATTGGTTCTTATCATGCTATGTTTTGTGTTATGGCGGGACCAAAGCACCTGAAAATAGATGTAAAAACAGTGTGTGGTGTGAATGATGCGAAACCCTGGCTTCGTGTGAAATGCATGCACCAAAGCAAACGGCATTTATTGTTCAAGGAAATTTTGACCTAACTTGGTAAAAGGAAAACCATTTGCCCTGTTGAAATGAGCACAAATTGTTTTGACCATATTTCAGAACAAAGGGAGTTTAGTATATTGATCACGTGGTCTGTAACATGATTTCCTTCCCACTTCAATAATCATGGAAAAAGAGGGGGAAGAGAACGTTAGTAGGACACTGTCAGGATTTCTAACTGACAATACTTTCTTATGCTAAAGTTCGTAGAGTTTATACCTAACCAGATAACTGATTTCCGTGCCAGAGATCACAGCACAAGTCTCTTTTCTGCTTCAGGTAAGATGCCGTAAGCAGCAGTGTTGGATCATGCTTGCTCCATTGCTGGATTGTATCTCTTTTGTTTTGAAATATGTAAATCGCCAAAAAACCAACAGCACCTGCCCTATCTAATCCCTAGTTATAAGGCCTTGAAATTTTGGGTAGCTGTGATAATGAAATGAACAAAGGATTATCCAGCAAGACTTTCTCCTGTTTTTGGGGTAGTCTGATAAAAATCTGTTTCTTAGGATTATTCATTCTGCTTCCATGTTATAAAAGGACACAATGATGGGCAGGGATGAGAGAGAAACAGAGGAATAACCTCTACAATTATTCACAGTGTGTTTTGTAGGATTAGAAATGGATACTCTTGTATATCTCTTGGCAGCTCACCAGCTATAACTTAACAACACTTGGCATAGCTCATATCTTAAATCAAAATGCAGTTTTGTGCTAGGGAGAGGTATCAAGGATTAAATAACCCAGAGAATGAAGTTCTTTCTCTTCCCCCAAGATGGTATTTTGCCATATTGTGACTCAGGTATATTTTCAGGCATTTGTTTCCCAGATCCCAGATGTTGGTCAAATGCAACTTCTCATAAAGGGTACTGTTTGTAGGTAGTGATATTAGCAAGGAGGATAAGTAGGAAGTACTGAAGGTTAGCTGCAGTCAAGTATTCAGGTGTCCCCACAATCTCCTTTCTCCCCAGGATACTGACATGTATTCCAAAGTTTTATTCTACCTGATGTGTCATTTGCTGAATCATTGTACTGTGAAAAAATGAGGATAGTCAAGAGGAGCGAGTTTGTTTTTCGGATTAGGGAGAGATGTAAGTGATTTCTCTGCCAAATTCCATTGATTGTGACAGAAGGAGGTGCTGCACGAATGGCAGGATGTAAGTGCTCTAGGCACTCAAGCCAGTTATGCACAGCACCTCATCTTAAAGATAAAACCGTTTCAGCCTTTAGCTTGTTTAGTGGATTTTGTTTTACAGGCTTCTAGACTCGTAGCAGGATGACTCATCGTCAGACAGTAGAAGTAGCACGGACTACGCAAAAGTAGAAGTGAAAGTCTTCGGCAGTTTCTTGCGTAATTCCACATCCTGTCTAGCCATAGTTTTAAAGGTATTGCTGTGAGAGGATTATTAGTAAGAGACTCACAGTTGAAGGTTACGTTTTTTTTAAAATTATACCTGATGTAGTGACAAGAGAAACTATCTGATTGTAACTGAGAGCTACATTCTTGTTCCTAGTACAGAATCAGTCTGCTATGAATAGCAATTGATAGTAATTCACTGATAAAAAGAATGTTTATAAGTACCTTTTCAAAAAGTGCCGTTGTTGAGGACTGTTTAATTCACAGCAATTTTCCCTTCCAAACATTCAGACAAATTAGCTGCCACATCAGTTTTGTCAAATCTCATGGGCTTTAAGCATGGTTCTGCTTTAAAAGGCGACTGTAAAAATGGTATCATGGGGTACTGTCTCTTCCATTGTGCTGTTGTTTTGAGCGTGCTCAGTTTGTGATCTTTCTTCCCTAAAACAGGCCAATTCAGTCAGGACAGTGAGAATCATCCCACCTTTGCAACTTATGCATCGTGTTCTGTAAGAAAGCCAAAATTTTACACCCAAAGTGCAAACGTGCAATTGGACGTAGCTTTACTGAGTTGAAACAAAGATCTCCCGTGATACCCTACTCCCTCTTCTAGTTGTGATTTGTGAGAAAACATCAGCATAAAAGCATAATTCCAAGAAAAGGTAGAATTGTGAATCCCAGTCTCCTTGTAGAGAAAAGCAGGTCTACCTTGGAAAAGGGTTGCAGCTTAAGGCAGCATTTCCTTGTTAAAGTGCCTTCCAAATGACGTGCTGGCTTGTGTGTAACTCATTTTTATTTGCTTAACTCTCTGCAATGCCTGGAAATGGGAGCTGAATTGCCTTGTTCACAGCTATAAATTCCCCGAGGTGGTAGAAAGGTAGGTGTTGTGACAATCATTCTAAACCCCCTTTATGGATCTGTTCCATAATAATAATAAAGTCATCTGCAAAGGGAATCTTATTCTTCTTCCTCCAAAATCTTTTCACCCTTCCTACATACGATCTAATAAGTTGATAAATATTGGTTCTTGTCCCCTGAGGCAGCTTCCCTTCTGTTCTTCCTTCTAAAAAAACCCTGTTCCTTGCTTTAAAACTCATTGCCTAGGTGTAATCTGAAATGCTCAACAGATTCTTTAGCTGAGTCATCCTGTTCCTTTGTAACCTGTGTTTCAGCTTTTTCTTGGCTCAGAAGAATATTAATTTTAAATACTTTGGTAAAAAAAAAAAAGTGTGATTGAAAAACATGATGCTACGTCCTCCTACCAATATTTGAGCCAAACCAGTGGTTAAGAAGGCAGTTCCTTCCAAGCTTTTGCACCAAGATGGTGCTTCCTCAATGAATCCTTTCATTTTTAACAGATTTTTTAAAATGTGAGATATATGGGGACCTTGTAAACTCTTTGAAGCAGCAGTATATGACCTTCATATCATTTAAAACCCCTCTTAATAGGAACTGGGGTCTGTATTCAGCAAAGCACTGGAATATATGTTTCAGTCTGATAAGAATGAATGCCTGAAAGTGTTTTCACTGAAAGAGAGTGGATTAAGTCCACACTAAAAATAGAGCATGCCTATACATGTTTTACTGAACTGAGAGTGGTTTGCTGTGAGATAAACCAGTACAGTTTTATCACTGCTCTGCGAGTGTTCAGTAGTATGTAGAAGAGCTCAGAACCATTATTCCTTTCGTACCCAGCCAGACTTATCCTCTCACAAAGAGATGTCTTCAGCTGTGCTTTTTTATAGACTGAATTAATCACAATTCTCTGCTCTGTAGATTCCTGCTGAGAAGTGGTTCTTCCTTTCCATTCTTAAAATCAATACACGTGGTTCCAGACTTTCCTTGTGTATTCAGATGTCAGAGGTTACTACAATTAATAATTTGTCCCAGATTGTGATTATTTTAAAACGAATTTAATATTTTTTAATTCTGCAGAATTTTTATTGTATTTGTCCCAGATTGTGATTATTTTTAAACCAAGTTAATATTTTTTAATTCTACAGAATTTTTATTGTATACTATTCTCTTGTAATGTACGCACTGGAATGAATGATGAATTTTACCAGTGTTCCCATGAATTTCTGCTAAAAGAGAACTTAACTCTCCAATGTTGTAGTAAAACAGACTGCTCTACATAAAGTAGAAGTGGTTAAGCCTGTCAGAAGAATATCTCGGATATAATTCAGTAGCTGAGATTACACTGAACAGTGGAATCATTTTCAGATCACACCAAATTAAAACAGATAAACTGTGGCTCAGTGAACAGAATGGTTACAAGTAAAGTTTCCTCTGAGAAGGAAGCCTTCTGTTTTTGTTTTTTTTTTTTTTAAATATCCATGTATATTTTGGGTGTCTCCTTTGAAATTGCTTGAATAATTGTGGCGGAATGGTATTCACTTCCAGAAAGTGCTGAAAGCATCTTCATCAAGCAAATACGTATTTTAAACTCATAAATTGCTTATTATTCATCTGAAAAGATTACCTCAGGCTTAAATAAGCATACAGATTTAGTATTTCTGGTTAAATTTATTCTCCCAGATTATAGAGAATAATCTGGTAAACTGCTTCTACTTAAAGAATATAAAGAAAAATAGTCTTGTTTTTGTTACCTAAATGATTCAAAAATGGATAAATAATATCTACATAATACCTTTATGCGTGCTTTTTCTTGTTAGTCACTATTGTATATCTCAGCTTCAGCTTCATCTTAAATCCCTAGCATTAATTCAAGTTAAAAAGTAACACTAACAACATACAATTTATCATGTGAGCATAGATGGAAGTGTGGTAGATAAGAAGCCAAAAGAGAAAAGGAAATAGACTAGGTGGAGTTGGCTCAAGCTTACTATAATGCAATGGGGACCATTCTTAATGCCCTTGGAACCATGTATGCCATTACACGTTCAACTGGAAAATGGTGGGAGAAGGCAATAGGCCGTTCCTGTAATTCAGAAAATGACAGATGACCCATCTTTTCAAAACAGTAGTTTCTCTTACTAAAATAAATAGCCATATTTTAGGTATTTGTCCCTTCTTGCTTAAGGCACTTTTCACTTTTACTGTATTTATCCAGTATTGTAATTATTTTTATTTCAAAATCATAGTAAGAAAGAACAAAAGTAGAATTTATTCTTAATCTCTTTATCCCAGCATTCTTAACGGTTTGTCACACCACAGCTCATTTATTAGTTATCCTAAAATCATTATATTATTGTGGTGGCAAATAGTGCTTCCACACAACAGCAGGTAAGATCTTTCTTGTATGCTTCCCCTGCTCTAGTTCATTTGGCAGGTAATCTTCCAGTCACATTAAAAAAAAAAAAGAGCTTTAGAAAGTCAGACACTAGTCTTCCGTGTGCATCCAAAATCAGGAGAGAAAGTCAAATGCCTTATTCTATTCTGGGGCTAAAGAGCCAGCAGTCTCTGGCATAGCTATCAGAGGCAGAAATTGAAAAGATTTTGCATGAACAGCAGAACTTGTGGAGACGTAGAACCTGGAGCTCGTCACACTGTGGGAGGCAGCAGCTACTAGAAACTGACTCAGTATATTTCCAGTCTCTGAAGCTGTCACAAGCCCACAGAGTCATCCATAATATGAACAGTATATAACTACTTAGAGAGGCATCTTTGCTTGTAAAGTTCTCACTAGCACACTAACCTTTGATTTAGGAAAGGAAAATACATGTCCTCTACACTAGCCTTGAAAGGACATGGGCCCCCTAAGGCCCAGAAAGTTAGAGCAGCCCTAGGCATTGCTATTGCAGTGTACATGATGAGCTCAGAGCAGTCACAGGGTCTCAGCACCAGGGCAAAGGAGAATTTGCAGACACCTCCCACCCCTCCTTTTCCATGCTTCAGCTCTCCATATCTGTATGCCTGAAAGATATTCTTGGGAGCATATCCTCAGAGAAGAATATTTGAGGTTGCACTTTTCTATGCCTGGGACCCCTCCTGAAGGCCACACAGTGAAGTGGAGAACATTGTGGTCTCTTTACGAGACAGGACACCTCTCTACCTCCGTTCCCCTGAGGGATAAATATACATTGTGCTGAAGTCTTTGGTAACAATTTAGACATTTTCAGTGCAGATAATATAATACCTTTTTTTGCAGATGTAGTTGGACCAAAACAGATCTATTTCTGCAGCTAGTCTTGGGATCTTACAAGGTTTATATTTCTTTTCCCTAGATTTTAAGGAGTCTTGACATAGCTGAGGTGCTGGAGATGACCTCAAAGCCACTAGTTAATATTCCAGAATGTTAATGGATCAGCAGGAGGGGCAAAGTGGGTTACTAAGGAATGGCAGTAATTACTTGGTAACTGAAGTTGGACCACAACTCTGTAATAAATTTGAGTTTTGACACTATATCACCATCTCCACCCTGTGCCCACAAATATCCTGCTGAAAGAGAAATTTTGGCATTCCTGAAATTTGGCACACTTCATCTTATCCTAGAGAAGATTGTTAAAAAACAGGGAAAGAATTTTAAATGTCGGGGGAAGGAGAGGTATGAAATCTCACTGGCTTTTGGATTGGCAGTATATGAGCAGTGTACTGTGAAAATTTAGTTGCCTTTGGTTTGCTTATCCCAGCCCGCAATGGTAACTAACTGCAAGTGTGGGAAACAGAGTGAAGCTACTTAAATCTTGAGACAAAGTATGCAAGCCTGTGCTCTAAATTCGGCTTAAAGGTAAGCACTTTGAGAGGCAAACAGAATCCTCGACAAATTATCTGTCAAACTATTAAAATACTTCCTTGAGCATCAGAGAATATTTTTCAGAGGCTAGGTTGGCCTTATTGGAATGAAGTTTGCAGACATCACAAACTCTCAGAAAGTAATAATTTGATGATCTTTAAGCAAACATCCAAAATTTAAGTGAAAATGTTTAATGTTTGCCAAATCCTAAATGAATTTAAAAAGTGGGAAATGTTGGGAAACGTTAATTGCGGAAAGTAATTCCAACTTTGACAGTCATTAAATGTCATAAAGAAGTAGATTTTATTAATCTCATTCATTAAATTATCATGATTTTATTCTTTACTGGAGCAGTTAATTTTACCTATTTTACCTCTTCTTTTTGTGTGTGCCTGTTTCAGTAGGTCCTGGACGTCTCAGCTGAGAGTGTAAACTCCTAGTTTTTGACATATTTTGGTATGAAACAATCATGGAACCTAAAATCTGAAGAGATGTGGATGATATTATTTTCTTCAGTCTACAGCTTGGTAAGGTGGATAAATCATAAAAATGACATTCTCATTATATCTCTATTAAATTTTGAAAGTGATCCCAATTCTCCTTAGACCCACTGCATTGCTTTAACCTCAAGATTCTTCTTCTTCCTATGACTGCTTTCATTCTTTTCTTTGAGAAATCCTTGATAAGGTTCATAGAATGCCAACAATTTTAAGAGAATCCACAATGTCATCAAAAAGAAAGCAAATTTCTCATGATTTTGTATACCTCATGTCACTTCAGTATTAGACTTCCCTGGGAAATTTGGTCAATAACAAGATTAAAATAAACCTTAAAGCATTTTCAAAACGTCACTGCCGTTCTTTTTTTTTTTCCAAAATTTTTGTCATGTTCTTGGCTTATAATATCATTAACATGACTTGGCCATGTTTTGTTATGTTGGCCTCGCTGAGCAGAAATGCATATTAGAGTTTTGGGAGAAGGTTGAAAGATTTCAAAAGGTTGTTTTCGAGTATCTAAAGATCACTATTTTTCTTTATAAATGTTATTAGTTTTAAACTGATCTCCCTCTAATTCCAGCTGCTAGGTCATGGAAAGGCATTGGTTTACTGGCAGAAATACAAGGAAAAACGCAGAAAAGGGGACGAAAGTGAGGATATCCAAGGGCAAAATGTGTTTGGATGAGTGGAATGGAGATTTCTTGAGAGGTCACATAGCACAAGGATAATGAGTAGGATGGGGTGTTGGAAGGCCATGAGAAAGTGATGGAGATATAACCCGTCCCAGGAGCATGAAGTGTAAGTGACAGGGTATGCATCTACTGTGGACCTGTGCGATTATACTGACTGAAGAAGAAAGTTAGAACACTCCATTTATTTGTATCTTTTTTTCTGTTCCTTTTGACCTTCATTTCGCTGAGACTATTTTTAGAAAGTTTTCTCATTGTGTGGCATTTGCAATACATTTTCTGTGAGTTTTATGACTTTCTGGCAGTTGCAACCTTAAACATTTCTTAGGGAAGTGTTTTATTTATGAAACATCTTAGAGTAGTCACGTCAGTGTTACGGTTTTGAGCCAAATTTACTCTCTTGTTAACAGAAACTGTTCTTGCTATACTGTGTAATTTTCTCTTACTATCTAAATATATTCTTCATGATGATAGTGACTTGCCTACTGTAGAAGAAATAAGTTTTATTTTACTATATGGAGATCTGAAGAAGTGGCAAGGAAATGGATCAGTCAGGATAAAAAGCATACATAGTTAAAAGTGGACAAGTTTATCTCACTAAGAGTAACTGTACATATGTGTGTTTTGCTTTTTGTATGCTCATGGTTTGATGTGGGAGAAAATCTGATGTCCGGAAGCCACAGGACAGGAATGTTTTTTATATTCTTTTACAGAGAAGTTATATCCCCAAAGAACCGCTTGGAAAGAGCCAGTTTCAGATATCACAGAATCATAGAAACACAGAATGGTTGAGGTTGGAAGGGACCTCTGGAGATCATCTAGTCCAACCTCCCTGTTCAAGCAGGGACCTCTAGAGCATATTGCCCAGGAACACATCCAGACGGGTTTTGAATATCTCCAGGGAAGGAGACTCCACCACCTCTCTGGGCAACCTCTTCCAATGCTCTGTCACCCTCACAGTGAAGAAGTTTTTTCTCAGGTTTAGGTGGAACTTCCTGTGGTTCAGTTTGTGCCTGTTGCCTCTTGTCCTGTCACTGGGCACCACGGAGAAGAGACTGGCCTCATCCTCTTGGCACCTCCCCTTCAGATGCTTGTAAATATTGATGACAGCGCCTCTCAGTCTTCTCTTCTCCAGGCTGAACAGGCCCAGCTCCCTCAGCCTTTCTTCATAGGAGAGGTGCTCCAGTCCTCTAATCATCTCTGTAGCCCTTCGCTGGACTCTCTCCAATATACAAGACTACTAAATAAAGTCTTTTATATATATGTATATACACATACATTTATGCTTATGTATATCTATTCATCTGTAGATGTGACAAATGTGGAGTGTTTTCAAAACTAAATGTCTACTATGTTTTATGTTTTTGAATATTTTAAGTGAACCTTGCCTCTACTCCAAATGTTTGTCTAGTGAAGACAAAATTATCAAACCATAGAATGATTTAGCTTGGACAGGCCCCCAGTAGGTCACTGATCCACCCACCGACTCAAAGCAGGAAGAACTTGAAATCAGAAAACATAAAACTTCATAACTAAAATTCTGCTGACCCTTTAACGTGATAAATTACTTTAGCTGAATTTGAAGAGAAGGAAAAGAAAGAAGTATCTTGATAGGATGATAGCTTATCATCAGTAAATGAATGTGATTGATTGAAAAACCTGAAATGCTGAATTCTGAAATGGAACCTTTAGTACAGATTTTGCTACATAACCAGAAAATGTCATAGTCTGAGTGAACTGAAATTGCCAGCTAATTATTACCATGAAGACATAGGCTATAATTTTTGAGATTGAGGATGCTAACACCATTTTTGGACTCTTCTGCCATATATGGCAAATGTACCGTAGATAACTAAAATTTTCTTTACAGTTTCAATTATATACATTTTAAACTGTAGTTCAAATCTACTTGGCGGTATATTTTTGGTTGGCTGTGTATTCCTTTGCAGAACTGACTTGATATATACAGAAATCCCACTGACTTCCAAAAGTTTTATCCAGCTTAAGAAGATAGAAGCAAGGTCCGTAATTAAGCGTTACATATAAAGAAGTTTTTGTCATTATTACAGTTCTAAAAGCCACTCAGAGCTGTAGATTTTTGAGGAGAAGATATTGCTAAAATCCACTCCTAAAAGAAATAGAAATGGCTTTTAAAAACTCTATATAAAAGGAAAATTTCTTCTGAGAACAGTAATTCTCTCCCTTCCCACATAAGAACATTCTCTTAGCAAGTTCAAGCTAGGGCAGTTTTGGCAGCATGGCCATTTCATTCAGTAAAATGACAGCTCATTCCTAGCTTTCTGCTACCATCAAAGTTTCATCTGACTTTTCCCTAGAAATCATCAGTGATAATACAGAAGCGTGTCTAGAACTGCACTGGCGCACAATGGGAATTATCTTTCAAAGGGAGTAAGGTGTTTGCATTGAACTACTGAAAGACTACTTGAAAATGTTCTCAAGCAGGGAGAATGTTGTTTTCATCCCCCTTTCAGTCCTATCTAATTAACTGTGTGCCTTTCACTACAAGATGAAGGGAAGAGTGACCATGGGGCAAAGAAGGGAAGCTAAAGCAAGGGTTGCTTATATTGATGTTTTTTCATTGCAGATTGTTTGCATTAGGGTGCCAAGAATTTTTAATATACTTTAAGATGAGCTATATGCCTGCTCCTGTCTAGCTAGTCAGATTAGACTTGTATGGTTTTGGTATTACATATTTTAACTAGTTTTGTTTATTATAACACAGCTAGGTTTCTAAAGTTTGCAGTTGAAATTAACTGCAAGCAATGAAATAGTATTTTGGATTTCACAACTTTATGCTGTATTTCACAGCAGTGTTTAAGTTGTGCTGCTTACAGATCTACATTGAGGTTTAGGTGCAAGTGCAGGTAGATGTCTGTTTATTTACATAACAGATGTTAGTGACTTTTTAAAGCTGAAACCTCAGGGTTGGGCACTGTTTGGCCCAAATGACTTTAAACTATCTTATCAAGATAAAAAAGCTATTTGTCTGGATTCAATGGACATTTGGATGCACTAAGTTTTTTTAAAAAAAGATACTGCGGTATAGAACAAACCAATGATTTTCACTATTGAACTAGTAAACATAATTGACTCCTGTTTTATAGAAAAAAAAGCCTGATAGAGGTTAAATATTGGCAGAGAGGTCATAATTAGAGAATCTAAGTGAGAGGCCTGATTAGTTTTATAGGCCAAAAGAGCTAAAATTGCTCTCAGATTTAGGGTCTTTTCTGGGAGAGAAAGTGGATATAGATGCATGAATGCATGTTATTCAGATATTTTGGCTCTAATTTCTTCCCTGAGGAAAACCTGCCAACTTTAATGATATTATTAGTGGTAAGGCACCACTTTTTTCTGTCTACTGCCAATGGTCTGGAAGCCCTGGGTGGAGCAGCACCAATCATGCTCAGTGAATCTAGATGTTCTGTACTCTTCTGTTCTGGGGATATGTTGTGTGTCTGCTACTTCTGGACCCACAGGTGGTGATAGGAATATGTGCATCAGTGTTGTCATGTTAATGATTATTACCATCGTAGTCACCGTCTGTGAGATGGTACTTCATGGAGATGGGGTGGGACTGGACCTGCAATTGCATTGCTTTTTCGCTCATGTGTGTTTCATGGGCAAAGTGGTCTCAAGTTGGAGAATTTTTACTTAATGTATTGCCCATTAACACAGACGTCTGATCACTGATCTGAGTATTTGAGGAAAAAAAGAATATAAACACTTACAACACTTTTCCTCCCCCTTTCCCAAGCTCAGCTTAAGTCAAATGCCTATCCTTCATGCTTCCTGATCTCAGCTTCCTTTACTTTCCCTGCAGGTTAGTTCATCTCAGTTCCTCCGGTGAGATGACGGATAGGAGTTTGGGGTCATGACTGCTCTGTGCTTCTTCCTGGTCTTTCTCTGCTCTTTTTCTTGGTCTTCCTTGCTCTGGCATGGGTCCCCAATGGCTGCAGTTCTTCAAGGGTGTCCCTGCCCCTGTGTGGGTCCAGCGGGGTCCACACAGGGGCCCCAGTCCAGCAGGGTGTCCTTGCCCTGGTGTGGGTCCCCCATGGCTGCAGTCCCCCAGGGGTGCACCCCTTTGGCATGGAGTGCCTCCCTCTAACAGTGCATCTTCAGCCATGTTTCCAACTGTGTGTCTCCAGTTGTGTGTCTCCAACCCCTAACAGCTGCCCCTTTATTTTTTAAATAATCCAGCCCCTAACAGCTGCCCCTTTATTTTTTAAATAACTCTGCATGAGCACCATGTGCTCCTCTGCCTGTTGAGGTTGTGGTGAGTGATGGGATGTCCACAGGGGCTGGCACATGGCAGTTGATCACCACTGGGAGTGTTCATCTGTGAGGAGCCTAATCCTGTCATTCAGCATTCCTTGAGTTCACCTATTGGATGTAGGTGCCCTACAGTCTAATCACTGGATTTCAGGAGATCTCAGGGGGGAATAACATCCCTAGCCTAGACTAGAATATTTCAGAAATGCCTATGCAACAAGATTTAAATCAAGTAGGTGTATTTCAAGCCAAAAAGGGATATGCTAGTGAGTTCAGGCACTTCCAGCATGAGTTGGATGTCTCTCTAGGGTATTCTGAGATGCACTATTGATCATAAATGCTTGAAATCCTGTTTTAAGCACTGATGCAGTTTTTAAGGCATGAGTTTATGCATGGGATTCATTTAATACTTTCTAATAAATATTAATAGAAACAGCAAAGTATAAAAGATTATGGAAGAATAGAGTCCTTTTGAGAAGGCTGAATGACAGACAAGCTATTCATGGTTCCAAATACTTCCTTATCAGAAAAGCCTTGTAATATCCCTATTTCCTCATAACTTATTGTATCAGACATAACAGATTAAGATAAATTGGCGAAGATACGTTTTATCTCATCTCTTGTAGAAATAGCTGGCGATGATATTTTTGTGTGCACGTTCATAGGAGCTGCTTTGCATTTCTTAATGCTTCCAGCTTAACAACGTAACTAAAAAGAGCAATAAAATATCTGTACACCTCTCCACAGATGTGATGGTCCAGAACATTGCAATAGATGCAGTTCAGTGCACTGGGACCACACATAGAGCTTAACATTGGCCAAGTTAACAGGGACAGCATAAATTAGTAATTATCTCTGATATTTTGCAATGAACTATGTATGTATGTTTTAAGTTGTTTTTCAAAACATTAGTTTATCTTACTTTGGCTTCCTGTGACAAGACTCATGTTTTTTTACTTGATCTTACTAGAATAAACTAGTTCTGACTGATCCACATTTAAAAAATATTATTATCTTTTATTTTCAAACCACTTGCATAAAGAAATCTTGCTGAGAAAGATATACTCTGTCATAGTTACTTACTGTTATTCTTACAGTAGATATACAGCCAGGGTAATGGTATCCCATGCTTAGTGCTTATGAGCTTCCTTTGGTGATGGAATTTGCGAAGTGCTGAACACTGCTGTTGATGTAGTTAAGCATTTAAATATCTACTCAGTTCCACTGAAATCTATGGGACTACTTGTGTCCTTATGGTTAAGCATGTGATTCAGTAATTTGCAGGATTGGGGTCAGATTGCTCAGTGCTTTGCAGCCTAGTTTATTAAGCACTGACAATGCAATTTTGAAATCTTAAAGTTTAGCTGGACAAGGCAATGTTTCTATCAGGTGATGCAATCTACTTGTGATCGTCTTTTCAGTTTCCGGTGTAATGCTTGCTTATGTACAGACGCAAGTGCATCAGGGCCACTTGTCTAGTAAATGAAGTGCCATAGTCATAGTCAGGGTAATGCACTGACAATGCATTTGGCTAACAGATTTTACTTTATTTTTTAAAATATAACCTTAGTGTATGTCATATATAAGCGGTAACATGTCTAATGCCCAGCATGACTCATGTTTAGTTATTAATACAATCCTCGAGATAAGGTATTTGACAACAACATGCTTTTATGCATGCTGAAACTAAGAAGGTTATATAATGCCAGCAGTAGCAAACAATTTTTTCAAAGCCTCGTGGAAACCATACAGAAGTGGGAACTGAATGCCAGTTTCATTATCACCTATAATGATCCAAACAATAAGGCATTGTAGGCTCATTGGCTGTGCTCAGAACAGGAGTTTTAAGTGCACTGGCCAGCAGGTAAACTCAATCAAGCTAATGCCTATCAGATGGAATAAGTCTATTAGCAAAGCTGTTAAGTGTATTTTAAATGTGAGTTTAAACTTTTCCAAGAAATGTTCATGGGAGTGAACATGGGAGGATGCAGTGAGCCAGGCAGTTGAATTCTTAGTAATATTAGGTACACTGTAGTCTTTCATACGCTGATCTCAAGATATTTGACGATGTAAGTAAGTGTTTTTATGTGCATTTTACAGACTGGGAAATTAAGAAGTTAAGGGCTGTGCTCAAAGAGAACAATAACTTTTGAAGTTGAGGAAGGAAGGTGCCAGAGAGGCAGAGAAGAGTACTGGAAATGTTTTTAACTGCAGTGTTTTTATGGGGAAACATTCTGATGAATTCAGAAATAGTCACTGATGTTGCAATTTACCAAGTTATCAATTTTATTTTAAAATGTAAACTGCTAGTGAGAGTTTATCATCTCTGCAGTTCTCCAGCTTTTCTAAGAAAGATATATCTTTTTCTGAAAAATCAATTGAGAAAATGTGAGAACAAATCAATGAACAGGGTGGGTGAACAAGGAACTTCCATTTGCCCAGTTGCATCCAACACTTAAATAACAATAAAAAGAGGCCAGACTTAAGAAACCAAAGAATCAAAGTGAATTCACTTGCATAGAAACCCTGTCCAGAACAGGGGGCATTCTAGGAAAGGTTTACCATGTCCTTCAAAGAAATCACAAGAGAAATGGTGTCCTGGCTAATGATAAAGGGCTATAACTGCATTAGGTAGCATTCTAATAACAGTCCTGTTCTACTCAAGAGTACAAAATTAGAAAGTTTTGTGCATCCTGATACACTTCAAATAAGCAGAACTTTTATCAAAGATGATGTAGAAGAAAATATATTAGACCAACACCTTTGCATTGTAAACCTTTAGGTAAAATAAGTTCCTTCTAATTTGAGAAGAATGTAGATTGCCAAGGTTAGCAGTTACATGTAACAAACACCAGATTGTCCTTTGGTGATGTGGTATCAATTTATTTTTTTCTGCTCGTACCTATTAAAATGAATAGGAGGGCACTATTCCTTTACCATGCCATTGTCTCTGTAGTTTGAATCTAGAACTCTGGCAGACAATATCACTCTTCTGAAGAAAATAAGATATTATAGTCCCCTCTTTACAGACAAGAAAGGCCAACCAGCGGAGTTTGTAATTTATGACAGGTATTACATAGCTACTGTGTGGTAAAATAGCTGCAGAATTTGATACTCTGACTTTTAGTTCTGTGTGTTGATGCATCTATTCTTTAGCAGCAGAAGAGTGCTGCTAAAGCCAGAAGAGTGAAAAAAGTTGTGAGTGGGATCGTTCATTCATTTCTAGGGTTTTCCAGTGAAGATTCTGCTACACCAAGTATATCACTTGTCATTCTTTAAAATAGCATAATAAAAGGGGATTTTCATTACATTATTGTTTCTATTTGTTTTACTTAACAGAGGTTGTCAGGGGAAATTTTTTAATTATATAAAAAATTCACAGGATGAGAGAAGAGTCCTTGGTGACAAGTTATTATAAAAGTCTTCTTTTCACTGGTGCAACTTCATATGTGACAAAGTTTCAATGTATTTTTTGCATTGTAACACTTAGACATTATGGAAGTGAGGAAGGCATTACAGAGAACAGTTAACCCAGCTAATATTAATTTCACGAGAGCAGTAGCATCTTTAACTGTGAGGAAAATGTGAATTTATATCCATATAAGGTCTTTTGAAAAAAAGCCCTTTTTGCAGTTGGGGGTGAAGCCAATGTTTAAAATTTATGTAAATTTATGTCTAACTCTAGATGTAAACTTCCTCGAATTATTCTGTATTGCATCTGTGGATCCACCCCCTTGCCATTCAGGTATAAAGTAAAATTATTACAAACCTCAGCAATTAACAATAAAAGTTAAAGACTCCAGGTAAAAAAAGAAAGGATACATATTTTGATGGGGACATGTAAATTAGTGAAAGACATAAATTTCCTGACTTATATTTATCATATCATAGCAATCCTAGTAAAACACCTCAAAAGGACGTCTAGCAGGTGATATCAAGACCTTGCAGACCAGCAAGGTAGCCTGAAGTCTATACAGACCTCTGAAAAAAATATAATTGGTTATTACATATTTCTAAAATAGCTAAGTCTAACTTTAACAATGAATTCTATTTTAGTATGTTTTATATGAAACAAGGAGTGGAATTCAATGGACCTAAGTTTATATCTAAGCTGTAATTATCTGCATCTAGGTTAGCTATAATGACATCTAAGCTCTCATTATAGTCACTGGAGCTTAGAAAGTAATTTATTTGACCAAGTATAGTTGTCTACTTTAAAATGAGCTGAATTAATCTCTAGACCCTGTTGATTATGTTGATTGGATCTCTTGTTGATTATAAAAGGAATTTAGCTAGCTACCCCTATCCGTTGTCGTCTGCAGCATAGACATTAAAGTTGGGCAAATGAAACCCCCACAAAGTGCCATTTGGAAGGACTGGGAGAATGCATGCATTGAGTTAGAAGTAGAACTCAAAATTCTTATATTTCATGTACAATCTAAATATTAACACAGCATGCAGGCAATACTGACATCAGTATTCAGATAGTACAGTAGTGAGCGCCAGAAAGTATATAACTTCAAACTGAATTTAAAACTTGAATTTGACTGCAGTAAATCATTTCAAAAGAAGCCCTCATCTAAAATTGATTGTAGTATCATCTATCTGAGTTACCTTTTTAACTCAGCTAACCAGAATAACCCTTCAGGTTTTATTCCTTCAAGACCTGTCATATTAATGTGAAATAGGACTGAGCCATTTTCCTCATCTATGGTCCAGATTTTCTTCAATTTTAAGCAACAGATGCTGGTGGTAGGACCATTTCCTATTGCCTTACTTTTCCCCATGGATTTCATGGACTCATGGGTCTCAGATTAGGCTTCCAGTTTAGGTGTTACTATCTGCGATCCAGAGAAAGCCAGAATATTTAAGTACTTTAACATGAACACGTTCTTATTTTGTCACTACTGAGTTAAATAAAACCAACATTTTTTTTTTGAAGCAGAGTCGTTTTTCTTAAGAAAGATTCAAATGTAATCATGTAAAAGGAGCCAAACTTGTATGTTGAATTTTATTTCAAAGACACCACAGAAGACCAGTCATATATATTTCACAGAAAAATAGCAGTTTCACTGTAAGGTGAATTAATCTTTTCAACACTGATACCCTTGTGTAGGATCCTCCTCTAAAAATGCAGTTTATATGCCTGACCTTTGAAGCCACCTTACTGTAGAACCCTAGCTGCTCTGGTGATTGTGTAATCAAGCTAGCATTTAGTTTGTTTATTTTCCTTCTGTTAGTCATGAATGGGTTAGGAATGAACTAGCATGGTTTGGGATGACAGATTTAATATGTTGTAGTCTTCCAGCTTTTTCTCAAGAGTTCTGTTTGTGTGTGTGCTTACACGTACATATGCATGTGAGAATTAACAAAGCTACAGAGTCTAGATTTTGTCTCTGTTGCAGACTGCTCATGTTTGTCTTTGGCTGTCAGTTTTTTATTTAGCTACGAAATAGAATTAACTGGAAAATGCTTCATTTCAGTTAAGAGTTTTGGCATGGGTTCTTAGACCAATTTTTGGGATATCGAAATGCGATGAAATTTTGGTATTAGACCCACAGTTTGTCCCATGCACTTTTTTCCAGAAAGCCAAAGTAAATCAGAGCTTATCGTAGAAGACAGAAGGCAACCAAGAACCTACTGTAAGAGTTCCTCCTTGGCATGGGATGAGTAGATAGTGGACTACCTCGCTGTGTTACTAATACTCTCCTGCCATGCATGTTCCATCCTTTGAGCCCTTGTTTTACGGAGTGTGATAACATTAAATTTGTCTAACGAGTGTCATGTCTGTTTTAAGGTCTGTTGTTAAAACCCAACCCTATATTAGAATATCTTTTTATTCCTCATGCTAAATTTTCCTTGGGATGGAAGTTCTAAGAAATATGTTGTTGCCTTATGTTTCAGGCTTGAATGCCTCTTGTCCTATCAGGTAGTAGATATATCTCCTTTTGCTTACCGTAGTAGTAGCTATTATTTTATCATAGATCTCTTGCAGAGTACATGTGAGGTAGACTGGCAGAAATTTCTGTCAGCTGCTGACACTATTTATTTATTTTCCTCATTTTGAGTGTCTCTATCTAACCAGAATTATGTCCTAGTCCAAGCCAAAACTCATTATGCTGAGACACACGTGGTAATAGTGTAATCTTCTCTGAGTATTACTGGAAATAGGCATCAAGTAATGTGTTGTTTTGAGTTTTTTGCATCGTAAATTCCGTAATTAATGTGACACTTGATGTAAAGCAAGGTTATTTGCAAAGTGTGCGTCCCCAGAAGACAGTAGAAACTGCTCATTTTTTGTACCTCCAATTTTCCAGACACTTACAGCTCATACTTCCTCATCTTGATCTACGTCTCAGGTAGCGATGACAAAACAAGAGAGAAAATAAGAACACAGCAGCACTTATCTGGGATCTCAAATAGTGAACTTCTCTTTTGGCATGAACTTGTTTTGTATATGCTGTTGTGCTTCCCTTTTCTGAGTGTACGTGAAATAGATGAGAAGTGTAATGAGAGAGATAGATAGAGTCTTTTCCATTCTTGACTTTCAAATGCAAACTGGGAGGCAGTCTAGCATTAATAGCAGATGACGGGTTGTTGAACCTTTGTGGATGGCTGCTATTGCAATCTCATTTTTAGTGGACTGTTTTGGAAACTTCAAAACTGAAAAATGTTCTCAATTGAAGATATAAGGACTGAATGGGCATCACAGCTTAAGTTTTCCCCTCACCGTTAATGTTTTCCTCCAGTGCAGGTGGAAATATGTGGAAAGTAACAAGTAGTAAGCCTGAGCAACAGAATGTAGATCGAGTTTGCGTTGTGGATGTCCATCCTAGTAAATTGTTTTCTAAACACTGTCTGAACTGATAGTTATGAGAACGCTTTTTAGCTCTGGGATTAGGAAGTGCAGACCTATCCCATTTTCAAGCCTCATGTCAGAGCCAGATCTAGGTGTCCACCAGTCCTTCCTCTATGCCCACAGCTTCATTTCTACGGAATTTATCCCTGTGCATGGGCTATAAGGGAATTGGGGCCAAGTTCTAAGCACTGGTCTGGATGATATTCCAGGGATCTGGAATGAACTGGGTCTCAAATCTGGATGCCGACAGAGAACAAAATCTCTAGAATGGTCTGTCTGGCATCTATTCCCATAATGCCATTATTTTAATTAAGAACATACAAGCTTTCTAGTACCTTTCTTGGTTAGAGCTGAATACGTCTAAAATTCTTACTCAAATGCACTTTATATAAAATTTTTCCAAAATCTCTCATGGGTGGGAGAAAACTTGGGGATGGAGTGTTTTAAAGAGACAAATGGATGGGAGCAAAGTGGAACCAGAAAGAGGGCAGATAGGATGTTACAAGAAAGAAGGAAAGTTGAGCATACTGGGCAGGAGGAGTGGGATATTGAAGCAAGAGGTGGATTGTGTGATTCCCTTTTTTCTATGAATACTATTCATAGAAAGGTGAATAGTAAAATATGAAATGATGGTACATGCACTGTTGAGTGTTCCAATAACATCAGCAGACCTGAAGGGAGCTTCATTTCCTGGTGCTTCTACTATTCAAAGGAGCTCTGCAGGACTGTGCCATTCTTCCCCCTAAAGTATAGAATTTCTCCTTTTTCTGCTAGGCTCAGAGCAGTGATCTGTTTGCAGACTTGTGTCAGGGTTTTCTGGGTTTTATTAGTATCAATAGTTATGAAAGAAATTGGACTAAGGTTTAATGTTCTTCATTGCTATCACCAGATATATTTAGTGAATTCCAGGCTTGGAGCAGGTTCTGGTTTTCATCAGAAATTGTCACCTGAAAATGAATAATATTTTCATTTTGATTAGAGCGTGACCTAGGAACTGGGATTGTGGTATAAGTCTGGGAAGTTTTTTCAGTTTAAATTCAATATTTTGTCCTAGAAAATATTTCTCCTAATTCCTGATCCTTTTCACACATGGTAGATGCAGTGCTGTACTGAAGTGTATTGTGTATGGGAAAATCTCTGCTTTCATTTAGTGAAATCCTAGTCCTGGTGTTCTCAGGAGGGCAAAAATACTGGGAACTGGACAACAGCTATCCAAATTAACATTTTATTATATTCAAAAATTGTAGTTCTAGAGTCATGCTTGAGTACTTGGAGTTAGCAACAATATATGCTACTTCTACATTTTTTCCAGCTGGTAACTCATAATGCTGCACATGATCGCACCAAGCATTGAGATAAGACTTCTTGTGCTAACGATTTTATTTAATAGTCTCTAACTATTGACTAAATACTTTCAGATTGTAAAAGTAATACATAGCTGAGAGGTTGCTCAATTAAGGAAAATTATATCACGTCATCCTATTTGTCTCATTGACTTAGAACAATGATCAGTGGAAACTTAGTATAATACACTTATCTGTTATGAAATTCTTCTCTATGTTTGCACCCATCCAAAACAAGACTACTTAAAGGTCATCTTCTGGATAGGAAAGTTTATGACTCAAAGAAAAAAAAACCATAAAAATGATCAAACATTGTCTTGATGAATATCGAAAATATATTTTAATTATGTTCAGCAATATTTTATTAATCATTTCCTGTCTTCCCAGACTTTTCTCCCATCTTGCACAAAGTCATGGATTCTTTGGCAGATAACAAAACCTTTTGAAGTAATGAGTGATAGCACTTTTCACTAAGCATTTTCACATTTAAGAAGTTCTGATACTTAAGGGAGGTTCCAAGAAATATTAATCAAGTTGGATGTTTCAAACCAAACATACGAAAAACAGAGTGGCAGCTGTAGTTGCTAAAGTTTCTCCCCAAAAATGAGACAATAGGGTTTAGCAGAACTAGAGAGATTAAATTAATGTATTACAACTGGTGAAAAGATCACCCTTTAAGGGATGATGTGGGAGGAGCAGGAAGTATGAAAACTTCTACACCCTTGTTTTCAACAAATAATTCCTTCTGTAGATTTTGCTGTCCTGGTTCAAACAACGGGAAAGTTTGCAGATGCAGCATGAGAGATCTTTAGGAAAGCTGTATTCAGTTAGGTCTTCTCAACTTTTCCAAAAGTAATTGTCCCAAAATAATATAAGCTGAATGGAATTCTGAGAGATGATCTGAACCATCTGACTGGCAAACATACAGGGTTTACGGCTGTAGAAATGCCCTCCCTGGGCCAAATGAAATGTGATCACCCTAAAAAAGCCAGACACCTTTATTTGTAAATAAAAGAAACCTCGAGATTATTGTGAGTAAAATTCTGCAGGTCACGGAGGCGGATTTCCCACTGACATCCGCTTGAATCAGAACTTGCAGAATTTGGCCCTATAGCACTAATTGACAAAGGGTATATCTTGCTGTTAAACTTACAACTCTACGTTATCTTCAGCTCTCCTGGACAGATATGAAGTTGCACACTCAGAATTTAAAAAGGATGACAGCCTACTTAGCTGAACGTTTTGCTAAGGTAGAACTAGTGAATGAATGAGAAAGACCAGACTAGCATGGTTGAGAAGGTGAGACTTTCAAATAAAGAAAAATAAATTCTGAGGAGATATGTCATGCAAACACAGACTTAATGGGAGAGACAAAGACAACTTTTACCTGCTCATTAGCGCTGGGTAACACAGCACGCGTTCATGCAGTGGTCAGATGCATCTTCCTCTGCAGCATTCTGCAAAACAACTTGGGAGCCCTTATGCAGAAGCAGCACTCAGTTAGGTGAAACTCATTTACCACCATAAACACCGATTTACTCACATCTGCTTTTTTCAAAGCAGTAGCTGATATTGGTGGGATAAGCTCTTTCAAATGTGTTCAAATTACATACAACAACAAATATTAGTAAATTACAAGACTTGATTCAGTCCAAAAGCTAGGGTAAAAGCATCAGAATTTCCTGAGGGAATTCCAAGTTCTGATATGCACTCTCTTAGTAATAATGCAGTACTAAAAAAATCAGATTGCACTGGACTCCAAAAACTTATTTGTTTGATGTTCTTTTCTCCTCCCAGGAATATTTGAATGGCCTGTTAGCACTGGTAGGCTGAAAATGTGGAGTCAAATGACTGCTGGAAGCACAGATGTTCTTAAAACTTGTGGGCTTACCTTTAGAATAAAATCTGAAAAAATATTTAGACACTGACGTTCCATTAGTTTCATGTTGGTGCCTGAATATCTGTGAGGATCTAGCCGTTAATTACTATAGTGTAGGTAAACAGAACATCTAAGATGAGAAGACCTGACTTTTAAAGAGGCTGAACATCTGCACTTATTCTTGACTCCAATGAGACTTGCAAGTTCTGTAGCAGCAAAGTGGAGTCTCATGTGCTAATGTTCAGCAAGCTGTAATTTAGCTTGTCTTCCACCAATAGCAGTAGTAGCTTTTGAAGTGAAATATCATATATTAAAGCACTCATCACAAGATTTTGATTCACAGTTGTCAAATGCTTTGAACATACTATTGATGAATGACTTACAGCTCAAGAAGTATTCCCAGAAATCAGACAACTAATAATTTACAGTAATCGTAATCCACTAATTGCAAATTCAGTGACAGAATAGGTATAGCGTAATTTCATCCTTGTGAGCAATATCTATAGCTTCACTGTTTGATAGTGATCCTCTGCACATCACCTAGTCCCATCTTTTTGCTTGCGAAGGTGAGGTTAAGGAAGAAAATGGTTAATAAGAAAATTTTGTTCCCCAGGTATTGATCACATGTTGTGGTACAGAAGACTTTTTAAATGCAGGAGGATAATAGGCTTCCCTAAAAGCTGCTTTCACGTTTACTTAGTTTGTGTTGCTCCTTGTTTATTCTCAGATTTTTTAGATGAAGCGTGGCTTTTTAGTTCAATTAATAAGTTTGAAGTTACCCAGTGAAAGTCATTAAAAGGAACTATATTATCCATTTCCCAGAGTATTCCTGGTTTTTGTATACAACTCCAACTTCTTCAATGTGATTGTAAATTTGAAACCCACTTCAGGAATGATTCTAAATCTGTAGCCTATGTTCGTTTTCCAAAAATGCCTTCTCTGTTTTCCTATTTTCTGAACAATCTGTCCATACGGATATTTAATAAGTAGACTTTCCTACTTCTGTGCATAACAGCATGCAGTTGCTCTTCTTACATGTCTGATGCAGTAATAACATCAGTATCAGCCCTGATGAGCTGGAATTTCCTGCATTGTGGACATACCATACCATAAATGTCAGTTGGTTAAGTAACCAGATAAACCAGTGACTTTCTCAAAGCTATTGCTTCCATTACAGAATGTATGTCACTTATGCTTCCTTTATACAGTCTCTTCTAGGCAGAATTTAACATTTTATTTCAGGGCCACACTGCTTGAAAGGCTATTACTTCGACCTCATGGGCTTCTCTGCTCCCAAAATATAGGTCCATGACCTCCAGCAGTAGCATGAGATTGCATATATACATATACTACATAATTATATTTTGTAAATGTGTGAGATGACTTTCATTTCAGGGCAATTCTACTGGCTTTCTTGAGTAAGTAATCTGCTCTGCTTTCTTAAGATTACTAATGAAGATTGTGCAGCAGTATTAAGTCTTTGGTGTAAGTTAAAGCCAGAAAAAGGCTCTAGACTTGTCCTTTATGCAGAATATAATCTCTGTGTATTTATCCCATCTTATTTTCTAAATATATGTCTCATTTTGCTTAATATAAGTTGCCTTAGCATCCCTAGGGAAAAGTGCTTTCCAACACATCTATGCAAAACAGTCTCTACTGAAATGAAACACGCTTTTCACAGTGACCATTAATGTAAACAGACTTGGTATAGCCCAGTAGCAAAATGTTTGTTTCTGATACATGGAAAATATATTGCAGTGTAATTCATTTTGTTATGATGTAACTATTTTCTGCAAAAGCTATAAAAATAGTCGGATAAAATATTTTCCATTTTATTTTTGCCCAAGCAAACTAAGGTGAGGTATTAGTTTAGCAGGAATTGATCTGTTCTCATTCCCTTGAACAAGAAATTAAATGATCAGATATGCTTGATGAACTGTTTTGGATGGAATATGCTAAAGGACAGAGGAAAAACTTTTAAATAACGATTCCAGAAGAAATCTGCAAAGTTATACAGGATTCATACAACCATAAAATCACAGACATGCTGGTTAGAGGAGACCACAGAGATCTCCACTCCAGCCCACTGCCTGGAGCAGGACTTTTGTCAAAGCCATTAGGTCGGCCATGGCTTTATCTACTCAAGTCTTGAAAATCTCCAAAATAGAAGACTTAATCACCTCTCTGGGTAACTGTTCCAGTGCTGCACTACTGTCTTGGTGAACAAATTTTGTCTACTCTCCAGTCTGAACCTCCTGAATCACTATTTGGGCCCATTACCCCTTGCTTCACCAGCTGCCAATGGCAAAAAAGAGTTTGTCTCCATTGTCTTTGTAACTCCCTTCAAGTAGCTGTAGGCGGCATTTAGCTCCATCTGAGCCTCCTCTTTGTCAGACTAAACAAACCCAGCATCCTTAACCTCTCCTCACTGGTCATGTGCCCTAGGGGTGCTTTGCTGGACCATCTGTAGTTTCTCAATTCTTCTTAAACTGAGGGGGTGGAGGAACCAAAATTCGACACAGTAATCCAGGTGCAGCCACAGCAGTGCCAAGGAGGTGGTAATAACTTCCCTTGAGTAGCTAGCCACACTCCACTCATTGTGTGATTTACCTTATTCATAGGGAGAGCCCAGTGTTGGGCTTATATTTAATGTGGCAGCCACTGTGACTATAAGGTTCTTTTCCACAGGCTGCTACTTAGCCACTCAGTTCCCAGTCTGGGCTGATACACAGGAGCATGTAGCACTCAGGTGTGAATATTTGCACCTCTCCGTGCTAAATTTCATGAGGTTTTAATTGGTCCAGTCCTGAAGTTTCTGAAATTCCTTCTCAATTCAGGCTCTACCATTTGGCATGTCAAGCATCCCTCCTAATTATTATTGTCTGCAATTCTACTGAGAGTATATTCTGTCTCATCATCCAGGTAGTTGATGGATATGCTGAACAACATGGGTCCTAATATCAGTCCCTGGCGTAATCAGCTCACTGCTGGCCACCCACTTGACATTGAGCTACTTTTTAAGCCCAGCGTAATAGCCAGTTTCCAGCCCATCCATCAATCCACCCTGACAGTTCTTATCTCCTCAGTTTCCAAATAAAATGCTATGGGACTCAGTGTCAAAAGCTGAATTGATTTTTTTTTTTTTTAAATTTACTAAAGTACTACATCCACCTCTCTCCCCTCATCCACATAGCCTGTCATGTTATTGCAGAAGGCAACCAGGATGGTCAAGCCCATGGTAAATGCGTAATGACTATTCCTGGTTACTTTCTTGTTCTTTATATGTTTGAAAAGATATTTCAAGAGGAAGCACTCCATGATCTTTCTTCCAAGAGACTGAGGAGAGGCTGACTAGCTAATAGGTCCTAGTTCATCCTTCTTGCATTTCCTAAAGATGGGCATAACGTTAGCCTATTTCCATCTGGGATAACCCTCACTTGCCGTGATTTTTCACAGGTGATAGACAATGGTCTCACAATCCCATTAGCCAGTTCTTTCAGCACCATCTAGGCTATGTGTATGTGTCTATATGTGTGAATCTTATCTGAACCCACATACACAAATATGTGGGTTCCTCACCTGTTAATTCCCGTCTGTTGGTAGTTCCTATCCTTCCCAAACTGTGCTGGTATGCATAGAGATTGGGAGCAGGCTTTACCTGTGAACACCAGTCAGAAAAAGAGATAATACTTTAGCCTTTTCAGTATTGTCCACCACTGGGATAATGCAGCACATTTTCTGTGACCTTTCTTTTGCACCTAGCAAATCTGTCAAATTCCTCCTTGTTAGCTTTCATGTCCTTGCTATTCTTAGCTCCACCTGGACTTTGGCCTCCCTAATTTTGTCCCAAAGTGCCTGAGCACTGCTTCAACAGTCTTCCTTGGCAGCTTGTCCCTGTTTTCATTTTTATATGCTCCTTTTCTGCATTTTAGGTCATCAAGAAGCTCCTTGCCTGAGCCAAGTAGGCCTCCTGCCGAAATTCCTAGTCTTCCTGCATAACAGGATGGTTTGTTCTTGAGCTCTCAAAGAGTTTTCCTTAAAAATCAGCCAACTCTCCTGGGCACTTCTTCTCCTCATGGCATCTGCCCAGGGGATTCTGCCTAGCAATTCCCTGAATAAGGCAAAGTCTGCTCTCCTAGTCTAGAGCCCTAACACTGCTGCTTCCCTTCCCAGCTTTCCTCCGTATCAGTTGTGGACTCAGTTGTGCCATGGTCGCTGCTGCCCAAGCTGCCATCTCTGACTGTATTTATCACCACTGCTTCCCTGTTGTGAGCAGCAGGACAAGAGAGGCATTACCTCAACTGTTCCCTCCAGCATTTGCATTGAGAAATTGTCATGAATGCAGTCAAGAAACTTCCTGAGTTGCCTGTGCAATGCTGTGTTGCCCTTCCAGCAGATGGGCAGATGGATGGAACTGCCTATTAAGAGGGGAGCCTGTAACAGAGAGACTTCTGCTAGCTGTTTGTAGAAAGCTGAGTTGTTTGTAGAACGCCTGATATCCCCCATTTTCCTTCTCCCTCTTGATCTTGACTGAGAGGCTCTCAACAGATGCATCTTCACTTTCATATTGGTGCTCCTTGACACAGAGCTCCTTGACACAGAGCGTGACCCTCCCTCCTCTTGTTCCCTGCCTGTCCTTCCCAAACAGCCTCTGCACATCCATGACCATGTCCCAGTTGTGTGCGTTGTCCCACCAAGACTCCCTGATTCTGCTCGTGTGGTGGCCTTGTGACTGGCTTGGACTTGCAGTTCTTGTTTTTTGCCGAGGCTCTGTGAACTATTGTACAGACACATTAGGAAGGGCTCTTCCTTCTTACAGAGGATCCTTTGATCACATATGGCAATGTGATCAAAAAAGCCAGCTGTGCATTCATTGGCAGCTGGATGCATCTCCTCCTGCCTGGTCCCCACCCTTGACCGGAAAGACTGAAGAGAACACAACCTAAACCCTTGGTCCCCTCACCTTTGTCTCCAGGGCTCAGTAGTCATCTTTGACCTGCTCAAGATTTTCTCTGACTGTGTCACTGGTGTCCAAAGGGATGCTTGCCAGGGATAGTAGTTGAAAGGCTGAAGTCTAGAAGCCTATTCAAATCTAGAAGAGACCAAGTGAAACCATAATCTCGAGGAAGAAATCTATATTCTGAACAGGATGATTTCCATCCATTTTGCATCCCAAAGGAGGCCATGGTTTCTAATATAAGTGACTGCATTTTGCATTGCTGAACTACAAGAGAGAGAAAGTCATTAGAGTTATGAATACTGAGTTCATGTTTGCCAGAAGAATCTAGTGCTCTGCCTCATGGAAATACAGCTACAATCATAGAGGCTGTCGTTTCAGAGAGATACAGAGAGACTGATATAACAATAGTTTGTAAGGAATAATTCAGTCCACAAGGAGTGACATCAATTTAGCAGCATTTAAAAGAATGTTGCTGTTTGGTTTGCTTCTGTTACATTCTCTAATTCCTGTTTTAAATATCTAATTTTGATACGTTCCATGCTGAACTAATAGAAAAGAATATAGCAGATGCAACTTTACAACATTAAAGCACCACAGTGACTACACTGTATAGAGCTTTGCAAAAAGAACAACCCAACAAAGCAGAACAAAAAACTCATCGCTACATAACTGTACAGACGGGAGGGGATAGCAAAACAAAGCTTCCTCTATACAGTTGTTATTATCAGTGAATGCTGTGTGGTAGAGCTGGTGTCAGAATGCAGAATACACCTATGTTTGAGGGGGCTGGTTGTTCAGTACGAAAGGTGAATAAGCCTCCTTTCTTCATGTATATACATACTGAAATAGGTAGGTATCCATTCACATGCATAGGTATCCCACCAATGCACATACTCCACCTGATTCACCCAGAAGGGGTTAATCAAGGGCATAGTTACTTCTCCAGTTGGAAATAGCTTGCCAAACAGAAAAGACATATGAAGAAACTTGCAACCTAGGGCACAATGGGGACAGTGAGGGGGCTGTTATGTGTTATTTTCACAGCTTTGCTCAGCCGATGTCTCAGAAGTGCTGTTAAATGTGAATTGTGTGTGTAGGGTGAGGGGTAGTGGCTTAGAGTGAAGGGAAGAATAAGAAAATTTCTTGCTGTTGAACTTAGGATCTGTGAACTGCCAGCCAGAAGTTAGCTCTTCACTAGTGAAAGAGAAAATGGTAGCTCTTGGTATGAGGAAAGTAGTGAGCCATAGGCCTGGGAGTATGCCTGTATGCCTGTTTAGACTTGAAGTATGGCTTCTAATTTTCTAATAGCTAATGTATGCTATTCCCCATAGACAGGAAGGTGATAAAATAGCTAGCCTTGCTGCAGAAATAAAGCAGAGACTGAGCCCTTTCTGCAAAAATCAGTACTTTGTTGGTTGTAGAATTCTTCTGTTTTTAAAATTTCCTTTCCATCCCTACAAAAACAATGGGAAGGATAAGAAAGGAAGGAATGCTCCCCATGAGGTTGCACTGCGGTATAAATCAGAGGATATCAGAGGGGAGATGGAGCTTTATCAGAAGGGAGATGGATGTTTATAATGTGTAGCACAAGGGGTTTCTGAGGAAAATAGAGTTTTGCTGTTTGATAAGAATAAGATATATGAACTGCCCTTAGAAATATATTGCACTTTAGGCTGATGTTGTTTCTACAACTTTAAAGAGGATATAAGGTACTTTATTCCTCATTATTGACTAATCTCATAGAGTTTACAGATTCCCCAGCACTGTAGATAATAATAATGCCACTAGTGCAATCACTTCTTTAGGAATGAGTTGATGATAATCTTCATGAAATTGAGTATACAATGACATAGTTTATTGCTCAAAAGAAAGGAAGCTATAAAGAAAACATATCTCTGAAAAAAATGACTTTAGAAATCAGCCTTCAGAAAATATGAGAAGCTGATAAGTAAGGGTCTTTGGGAATGCAAACTGGGAAAGAAGGAAGTAAAGAAGGCTTATCAGCTAACAAGGACAGTTATAGTAACAGTACAATGGCTAAAGTAACAATACATTGCTAAACTCTTTCCACAGAAAGTAAAGAAAGATAAGCAACAGAAAGGATGTAACAGGGTTCTAGCAATTCGTTATTGAGGAAGAAGAAGGAATGCTCAGGTGCATGCAAGGGCAAGAGTGCAAGCAGCAGTTGATACTGAAAAGGCTAACACAGTGAATGACTTCTCTGTTTCCATCTTTAGGCATTGTTTGTAGTTAAAAATTTTATAATGTATTTTTAAAAGGAGATAGAACGGTAATCCTGAATATAAAAGACATAGGTTGAGGAATTTCTAGATAAAATAAATATGGTCACCTTGCATGTGCCTAATGAAAATTTGTGCAGTATACTTAAGTCACTAATCAAAGTAATCTCTGAATCATGAATAATTATCTTTGAAAATGTGGAGGGCATAAAAAAAGAAGATGCCAGGGATTTTTAAGTGTGGACTCAAAGAGAGATGCTGAAACAAGTTTTTACTTGATAACAGTGAGAATGATAAATTGATAACTAGCATTAATTTTTCAAAAATAGATTATGGCAAATAAATCTACTTCTTTCTTTGACAAGGAGTGGCAGATATAATGTCATCCTGAGCTTAGTACAGCTTCTATATTGTAACATCAATTCTTATAGTTAAGCTAGAGAAGTGTGGTCTGGTTAATATCTTCCCCATAAGTTTTAGTGCATAACCACCTGGGTACCCAGATACAATGAAGAATTATTAATGGTCCCCCCTGTCAAACTTGACAGGTGGCATTTTAGGGCATCTGTCATCACTTTTAAGCAATATTGTAAAGTAAGGACTTACATTTTGGAAAAGAAAATGAACTCAAGCTAGGACAGGAGACAGGAGATGGGAGACAGGATCAAAACATTTAGGAGACAGGATCAAAACTTACAGAACTAGTCTGAAACTAGTGAGATGAATGAAATTCAATACAGTGAGTACGAAATAATGTGGCTGGAAGAGAGAGATAAAATGCTAAAACACAAAATAGGGAATAGCTGACCTATCACAGGAGGACTTTAGAAAGAGTTGGGAAAAGGGAAAATTCTCATAGTAGATTCCAAATCATCAAAATTTTGATGTTGCAGAAAAATAGCTTACATTTTGGGATAGGTTAACAGAAATATCTTATTTAAGACAAGAGACAATTATTTTGCTTTAATCGTTGCTGGTGATTGTTCACTTGGAGTAGTGCACAAGATGCAAAAGAGGTAGACAGACTGGAGGGAATTTATATGTAGAGCAACAAGAGTGGTAGGAGTTTTTAGAACACGTGTCTGTAAGGAAAGATTTGAGGAATTTGATTTCAGTCAGGAAAACAGAAGACTTTGTGGAAGATTAATAATAATTCTGTCCCCCAGAAACTCAGATAATTTACAAAGTGCCTTCAGGAAGGCGGAGGCCAGGAGATTGCTGGGCCTCGGTGAATTGTCTTGCTGAGCCACAGATAAGCATGTTGGCTAATTACCTGTGAATTAGCACCATTCACATCCTCCTCTCTGCAACAGTTGTCAACTCTTTTCTCTATTCAGGTAAAGTCTTCACGATGCCTGAATAGCATTTATCCCATCGCAGGGATGGGTATGTATTTGTACAGCTTCAATGTGTATTGTGTGACCAGAGTGAGCAATTTTAATTTCTTTATTATTAAGCTTGTAGAGCCATATAACTGAGCTGCTTTGGTTTTCTACTAATTAAGAGGCATTTTGGGTGCCACAGACAGGGCATATAGCTTCCACTACCTACTCTACCCACATGCCTTAGGACTGCACTGATGATAAAGCTCAGCTTTGATTATTGCAGTTTTGTGCAATATTTTGGTGAGTAACCTAAAACGCTTGGGAAACATTCACTCAGCCTTTTGTTCTTACCCAAATACCTCACTACAATGCAGTGTTTACATTAATGCAGTCCTAGTGGTCATTATCTTTAACAATCACTAGGTGAAACTCATTCATGAGATGGCATCTTATCAGAACAGCAGTTCAACCGAGTGCATGTAAGGTGACTGGAAAAGTCCCGTATAGTTTTTGATCAGTGTTTAAAAGTACAGTTTACTTCCATCCATATTTGAAGACTTTTGAAGTATTTTTCCTGATGTAGCATGATGGTATAACAGCTTGCATCCCTCAAGATCTGAACACCTTGCATGTAAGTAAAATGTTGATAATGTTTCAAAAACAACAGTAGGAATATTATTCTCCCATGTCATTTCACATCTGTGCATCTAGTCATATGTGCAGAAAATAAAATTATAATTATTTGGACAGATTTTTTTGACAGTGGCTAGGGAGTGAATGCCATTGATGATCTGAATATTTGTGCTGGGTTAGGAAGATACTGTTGGTACAGAATGCATCCTCTGGAATAAGTTCAAATACCAAAGAGCACTTTCTCTATTGCTAAAATAGTCTTCGGTGTCAAGTGTGTTGTGAGGCACTGCGGGAACTAGGCAGAGGCAGAGGTCTGTGATGGAGGTTAACTAGGTCATCTCTGAAGAAAACAGAACAATTTAATTCTAAGCTGGGCAAGTATCAGTGCTCTCCTGAACTATCACTTAGAGATCTCTTATTTTATAACTAGTGAGTGAGAAAGCTAAACTACAGGAGCAGATACCATTTCATGTACAGAGGAAGGAGGCAGGGGCAGGGAGACGCGTTCCAATGACACCGTTAGTTCAGCTCTAGAGGTAATGGAACAGGTCTGGTCTCACTTTAGAATAATATCCATCTCCAGATGGAAGAATAATATGAGCAAGTCTGTAAAACAGTGCTGCTAACGATCCTATCTGTATGATAAAACTGAGCCTTTCACCTGCTACGAACGAAGAAGGGAAAATAGTGCAGATCCTGAAAGTGATTGTTCACAGGGCCATCACCTTAAAAGTAAAACTTCTTCCTCATATCTCCTGGCAAACGTGGGTCAAGCATGTCGAAGAACTTTTTTCTGACAAGCTTCAGGACAGGCATCTGTATATACATATACATACGTATAGATGTGTGTGTATATACACATGTACACGCACACACGCATATGTGTGTTTGTGTGTGCGTATGCAGGTATATATAGGAATGGCTATCTGTCCTGGTTGTGGCACCCAAAATTCTCAATCAGCAGAAAATACAAGCAGCTCAGTTTTATGGCTCTACAGGCTTAATAACAAAGCAATTTAAGTTGCGGTGTTCTGATCCCACAATACACAATTATATATATTCCCAATAAAATATATGTAGGTCTATGGTTACATGTACAGTGTGGTTACATGTACGGATGGTCTTCATGGTTTAACAGTGGCTAAATATGAAATAGATGCATGACATATTCTTTAGAAAAGTAGTTTTAGGGCAGCAGGTGTCTTTAGTCTTGTGTCCACATTGCGCTCTCAGAAGCTTATGCCACTAGGACTTCTGAAATTCAAAATGGGATGAAAACAGTTTGAGTCTACATAGCACTGGTGAATTTTTCATGAAGAGTTGTTATGCTAATTATTTCAAGACTAGTCAAATCTAGAGTGATACAACATGCGATAACTCTGCAGTGCTGAGACTGTTGATTAACAGATACACACAATTCCAACTTGACAACAATGTCGCCTGCCTTACAATAATTCACTTTCAAACTTCCCTAGAGTATGTAATGGTTTCTGTATTATACTCAGCTAGAAATGCCATAGCTCTGATAGTGCCAAATCCACTATAAATGGGATTAAATATGGCCTGTATTGTCATTTATTAGTCTCAGTCTGTGGATTGCTGCAACAGTTTCAAACATCTGGACTTGTCATATCTCATTATCTTAGAACAATAACCATAAGTTGAGAGACTGGGCCATTTAATAGAATGGTATCTATATGGGACCAGAAAATCACAATTGAGAACATTCATACGTCCCTACTTAGGGCCTTGCGGGAGGACAATTTATATCGTTTTGTGCCTTCATCTTAGTTTTTGACTGGAGACTGATTTAAGCTAAAAGAGTGCCTTTTTTTTTTTAAACATTGGGCTGGATATTATTCTTCAGCAAGTAGGAAGAAAAAAACTGTCAGTAGGTCCTCTGCTAAGGTTTTGTTCACTGATCTGCAGTATATAATCTTTTTAGTAGCTCTTCAGAGGGTCTTGCAACTATTTATTAACAAAAACTGTGTGAGGAAAAAAAATGTCTTTAATAAATATTCTTTTTTTCATGTTTATAAATTATGGCAAATAATTTACTTGCCATTATTCTTTTTACAAATTTTCATTATTATTGTTATGAAAACAACCTACTGAAGATTCTTTTGGACATAGGGGAACCTTGTATAATCCCAAACTTGCAACATTGCTGGGTGAGTCTAATGCTGGACTGTCCACAGCCCACCTATAACTGCCACCATCCTTCTTCCCTACAGAAAGGGAATTTTTTTCTTAGGAAAACTAGGAATTAGTTCATTCCTATAGAATAAAGTAACTGCTGGACAAAAGGCATACAGTACTGGTGAGCCACTTAAGCATCACTTACGAGTACAGTTTGAATGATAAGGGGGAGCTGTGTAAGTCTTAGCTAGGATTTTCAGAAGTGCTGATTGCATGTGTTGACACAGACACATGCAGGTAGTAGCTTATTTTCTCTGCCTGTGTTTTTGGCTGAACAGATGTGCACCATGTTGGGCTGTTGTGGGCCAAGGCTACTTGCCTGTGCTGACAGAGTATGTTAGGTCAAACACAGTGTAATGCTGCCATTGCTCCCTGGCTTCTGGGCTGAGTCTGACTTGTATGTGTCTGGGACTAAGTGCAGGGTAGTAAACTTGCACTTGTTTATACCCATGCACATACCAGTTATGTCATATGAATTTTATCAACCCCAGATCTTCAAATCGCTTGCACATCTTTGAAAATCCTACTCCTTTTTGGCTGTGAAGAATGTTATTTTTTACATTTTCAATCTGGAAAGCAAGGAGTACAGTAAAGAGCACAAAGCAAGCATTCAATATAATAAAGCCTGTGATCAGGTTTCAGTTTAAAGGCATTATCTTTTGTTTTTACTTTATACTAAAGTGAGATGAACCATTTCTGTAGCCAGATCAAATGATGTATGGAGGCTTGCTTTTTAGCAGTTACAAATGAAGATAAAGTATATTTATATCAGAATTTACAGGTGCGATCAGTATTAATTGCTTTTCTTTTTTGACTTCTTAAGAATGAGAGCATCTTCTCAGGGAGACCTTCCTGCATATATCAAGCATTTCATTCTACATATTCAATATGCAGAAAACTTGCTACAGTAAGCTCTCTTCTTGGATTTGTATTGCCACTCTCAGTTCATGAGCTGTAGATGGTGCTGGCTACAAAACAGGAATTTTATGTCTTGAAAAAATGAAGGAGGCTTCAGCATTTGTTTTTGTTTCACGCTTGGGCAAAACCAAGTTTCTTAGAAATGTTTCATGACAGAATAAGCAAGATACTCATAAAACCAATTGCTCAGGACTCCTCTGTGGGAGACTGAAGTTGAAATCTCCTGCTGATCCTACTCTCAATTCAAACTGGAAGTTTTAAAAAAGAAAACTAGTTTTTCTTGTGGCTTATATTACAAATGTCAGGTGTGAAACGGTCCCCACGTTCAGGTGAGATGTCAAAATGGTACAAAAGTCTCTTTGCAGTCCCTGTCCCTCTCTTCACTTCCTACAATCTTCTGAGCATCAAATTATGGATGCTTGGCGAAGGGAAAAAAGGAAAGAAACTTTCCTGCAGCTGCTTCCTCTTCTTCTAAGGAAGCCCTATAATTCTATGTACAGACCTCCCATGAAATTCCAGATTTTTTTTTTTCCCCATTACTCCCAGATGCTGCCCCGTTTTCCTAATTTGTCCCTGCTGGTAATAGTTTCACCACCTTTCCTGTCTGGAAGTAAGGAACCCATTAAGAAAATGATATTGCCTTTAGCATATCATGTAGTTTCTCTCAAGTTTACATTTCCTCTGCCCTAGAATATATAGTACAATTGTCATAAGCTCTAATTTGTTTATTTAAAATCTACGTTTCATGTCATGTGCCATTTTTATTACTAAATTGCATTAATGTATCTTTTAAAAAGTCATTTGGCAAATGCTGTTTAAATGTACAATTGAAATTAGCTTTAGTTTGAAGCTCAGCTTTGAAAGTATCAGTATGGAGTAGCTTTCCACAGTACGTATGACAGGTTTCTTTGCTCTGCTGTACCTGAGACAGAACAAAATGAATTCTACCTAGTAGATCACTATCATTCTCATTACGTGACTCCTAAAGCATGTGTATTTGCACTGCAGGGACTTTTTCTATTCCTTACTCAAAGAATACAGCTAACTTTTTACTTTCAATAGTGCTTATCATTTCCTCAAATATCAGCGTTTCTCAAAGGAAGCGGATGAATTAATGAAAACATTTTATGTGCTAGAATTCAGGAATGTTGTGGAAAAATCCTTTGCAGGGAGTGAGAATTAATGGTACCTTCAAGTTATTTTTAGTTGTTTGCCACATTCGGGTCAGATAAAATCCCCACAAAAATTGTTTCAAATTAAGAGAAATTTTCACCTCGGTTCTTTCCTGAAACTTAACTAATCCTGATTGCAAGCTCGAAGACAGCTCATTTTTCTGTCTAGATCTACCACACAACTCAGCAGCTTTCCTTCTAGAGGTCTCCTATGCAGTTCAAAATATACCAGTAGACCAAAATAACAAACTGCTTATGGCTAGTGTCCTCTTCTGTTTCTGTGGGCTGTTGAACTAGGATGAACAGTTCCAGAGAACCCCTAAAGGCCTTCACCTAAAAACTTCTGGACCCTGGCAGAGGGAATGAGTGTGCTCTGTGTTTCAAAGCCTGCAGGCAGTACTCACTTTGTACTGAAGCCTACTACTGCTTATATAGAAAAAAGTTTCTATGTATGTAGGTAATGGTGAACCTTCCAGAAACCCTTTTTCTCTTGAGGGCCATTTCCTTACCTGAGCTCCATGTGCGAAAACAGAGACGTGAGCTAATGTTACAGGTTAACAGGCAAAGTCTCAAATAGAAAGCTGCATCTATGAGTCTTATTTCAGGGGTATAATTCAGGGCAGTCTTACAACAACATAAAATAAGATTAAGATAGTCTTGAGCTCTGTGGCCAGTTTTGTTGAAAGGCAAAGTTTCTTTAGCCCGAATTCTATACTGAGAACAAAGCATAATTTGCCATTATGTTTTTCAGTGTTACAGTGTTGGATGATTCATCCTTCCTGTGCTCATGTGGTGAATGACCAGAATAAGACATTTCCTGAGATGTGAGCCAGGGTTGGTCACCAACCAGGGCCAAATAAAAGAAATATAAGAGTGCTCTTAAGATAAGATCACTCATCCACTCATCTTGGAGGCACCTATTCTGTTGTAAGAGAGCACTGTGCATTTTGCCTGAAGAGTTCACCCATCTTGTGTGTACTTGTGCCTTTTTTTAAGTAGGACATATATAGCTCTCAAGTGAGACTTCCAAACCCTTCTTTGCAGTGGAATTTGAATGGGTATATTAATGACATTGTGTGTATCTAGATGAAGAGCACTGAGATGTGTTAGAAAAGCAGCTTGTTATGGCCCCTAGCAATGGTTCTTGAAAGAGATTTCACTGCAGTTTTGCCATTTTGTTTTATTCTGCGTATCTCTACAGCTCTTCTCTGTTGAATAGTGCAGCACAAGCTCACCAGCATGGTCAGATTGTTATATATATGAGAACAGCAGTCAGATCATTTATATGTTCTTTGTGTGACTACAAGGAAGCACAGAAGGGAAAAAGAAATTACTTTATCAAATGAGTATCCCTGCTGTCTAACAGTGATCTGTCTTCTTCTGAGGCCAAAAAAAACTTAATTCAAAAGATTTTACTTTAATAAATTAATCCAGCTCCAGGTTGGATTTACTCAAATACTGCACTAATGCAGGATGAAGAGCTGATGAAAGACTACTGGCAAGCAACTTCACAAAATCACATAAAGGTTGAGGTTGGAAGGGACTTCTGGCGATCATCTAGTCCAACCTCCCTGCTCAAGCAACTTGGTCATTCACAAAAATTCTTCTTGCACATGTGTAACTGCAAGACTGCCTACCATACTTTCTCTAACTTTTGGGGAGAGAGGGAGGTTCGGGTAGGTGTTTATTCATGCCTTGACGATTGCCAAACTTCTAGCAGACAAAAAATGCATTTACAGTTTCATAGTTTAGCTGCTAGATGATGTAGTTTAGTCCAGCTAGCTCCTAAAATTTTGTTCCCGGGTGACAAAATAGTTTTACAGGGAGCCCATTTACAACCCTGATATACAGTATCACATTGAAAGGTCGTCTTCTAAATTTTTGTCAAAAGCTTTGCGTGACCTTGGTCAAAATCAGCAAAAATCAGATTTAATTATTTACTTCATTCATTTTATACCAGATATTGCTTTGGCAGCTGCTGCTGAGAAATGCTAAAATTGCTTAAAAATAGTACATCAGTGACATCAATACACATCACAGACTTCTGCTTCAGATGCCCTGGGTTGAAATACAAAACATTCCAAATTACTGGAAATGAAAACAAAACCGTATATGGTGATTTATGTTGCATTCTGAAGGTTAATAAAACTAGGATCTGGCAAAGAACATAGGAGTGCAAATTGCTTAGGAGACATCCGCCACTGATCACACTGAGTTGTGTTGCTAGTCTGCAGAACTTAACAACAGAATTTGACAAGAAAAACACCTCTACTGATTTTTAATTTAACTATTTAATTAGCCTCTCTTAGGCAAATAAGAGCAAAATGTATTTTGGCTTGTGGTGGCGGAAAATATCTTCTGTTCAAATCCAGCAGAAAATATTTATGGCTTTTAAAGTTATTACACACCCACAGCCTGTGGGCGGACAGTGGAATACTATCTCTCCAGAAGCTCCAGCCACAAAAAAAAAAAAAAAGACCTCAGCCTGTGTGGAGTCATCTGAGGATCATCCAATAGGTCCAGTTTGTATTACTCAAGACTAATACCTGGATGTGTACAGCAAGAAAGAGTCATTCCAGTTCAGTTAGGAATGAAGACATAAGAGATGGTTCACCCTTTAGCCCTAGTCTGCGTCTGTGCATGATAAAATACACTCATTTCATAATCACAGTTCTGGCTGGTCTCAGCAGAGAGGCCAAGGAAAGATTAAGTTGTTCTGAGGTTTACATTACTTTTTCATATACCTTTTAGAACCAAGGCCTGTGTAACTTGACTGAAACCTGTTGGAAAGAGAAGCTAGAGGAAGTTATTGTTGCTCCTGCATGTGACATTTGGTCTGTGACTCATTAACAAATCTATTTCTTGTACATTGTTAGTGTCAGATTGGTTATAGCTGTTATGTGTTTGGATAGACTGCATGTGCCACACCAGCAGAGGTGAGGGAGGCCACAGGTTCCTTATTTTTCCCACCAGTAGTAAATCTTGTGTGAATGTAATATGATAGCAAGAGGCAGTAGGAAGCCAGCTAAAATATCACCTTCTTGTGCTTCTCCAGCTAAATCAACAGTAGCATCTCTGCTGGTGCCCTTATATTTTCCTAGAAAATTGATGAACAATCAGAAAATAACTTAGTGCTAGGTTTGCTTGTTTGCAGTATTTTTAACTGTAAGAGGATGAGAAGTGAAGATCAGCAGATACTGAAACAGGCTCTTTCCATCAATGAGGTATACCATGGGTATACTCTTGGCAAGTTGCTCTGTCTTGTGTTCAAGCTAAATTTTGGTCTGTAAAATTTTAATCTGTAAAATTAAGAGGAGCTAGTTTTGGGGTATAAGTTCATAAATACTAAGGCATAGAAGTAAATGTACATAATCTAGCATCGGAAATATTCAACATATGTAAAGATAGGGATGTAGAAGTGGTAAATATGTTAGCAATAATTTGATTAAATAAGGTTCTAATTAAAACTTCAAAGGAGATGTTGCAAGTGATGGTAGATATTTAAAGAGAATAATCTCTAAGAATTTAGGGAGGGTAAATTACTCTAAGAATAGGTAACTGGGAAATAGGAAGTGAGGCTGAGATTGCTTGACTATATTCTCTAATTTAAATGGTGAAGGGACTACAGATAATATGCGTTCACTGTTTAAAAGCTTGTGTGTCTGTCTATCAGTCTTTCAACAGAGCACTGTAAAGAAGTGTTATGCTGTTATAACAGGATTAACAATATTGCAGTCGCACTTTTTCTTATTACAATTATTCAATGCTCTTTTGAAGTAGTGACTGCAATTGATTTTTTATAAACATTTGAAGGGCTTAAAAACACTGGGGTACAAAAGAATGAGTTTAAAAAAGTTAATCTTTTGAAAGAAAAAAACTGGAACCAATATGAGGAAATGTGTAGCACATCCATTCTGTAGGAAGAAATCTTTTATATGCAGACATCATTATGGATAACACATTAACAATTTGCTAGGACACCCCTCATCACAGCATATGGAGAATGCACATGCCCAGACACAGATATAATCTGACCCTGGGAGAGGAACTATGGACCCACAAATGGACTCATTTTCTGTGAGTCCTTAATGTTGTGCTTTTCATCTTTCCATATTGTTGGCTATTTGCTTGTGGTCAGCTGAGCTTAGGAAGAGCTGACTTCACCATATTTGTTGGTAAGCTAGGCTCTAGCACCCTTTGATATGTATAGGAATCTTTGCCTGACCCACAGAAGTGATGTAAGCGAGAACGTGGGCATAATAGGTCCCCTCTAACAAGTTCAGGCTGAATGTGGATGTGAGAACATGCTTGCCTGTTAGGCAATTTGGTAACTGAAAATGGGCTTTGACTCCCACTCAATTAGTAGTTTAGAAAAGGAGTTTTGAGCCTGTGGGTCATGAGCTATTGTCATTGTCTACAGCCTACAGAAGGTAGGTGGTGTAAAAAGAAAAAAAAAAGCCTTTTGCTACGAGGCTTATGTTTGCTCCACAGAGGTCTAGTCAACTGTGGAAGATTTGCAGGGATGTGTAAATTTAAAAAAAAAAAAAGCATACAAAAAAGAAAAATCTGATATAAGCAAACCCTGCGTTTCAAAGAACTAAATGGGAAGAGTAGCAATAAAATTAATTTAAGTAGCTAAAAGGATAAAGCGATTTAATGAGTCATATTAAATTCAATGGGAGCACATTTAGGCCCATAATTAGAGAAGAGAACAATATTTAATTAGAGATTTAAAGAAACTACATATATTTGGATAAATTTTTTCTCTAAAAACAAACAATTATCTATTCATCAGAGAAATCTAAAGACCTTTGGAAAAGATAGTTTTAAGTTAACAAAAACCTTAAATACCCCACAAGTAATGAACTATAAAGAAAGACCTCATTGTTTTTCTTGTGAAATGACAATGATAAACGTGTAATGCAGCCTAGTTTTGGAATAACCATAGCAGATAAAAATAGACTATTGTTTTATTATGGTACATATCATTGGTAGTAATATTGGGAGGTTTATGAGGAATCATTATGCACGTAATTAAAACAATCCTGCTAAAAAAATCCTTGATGTGCGTTTTTGCCAGCTGTGATGTGTGTTTTATTCTGTGGTGTATGTTATATTCTGTGATGTATATGCTTCTGAATACAAGAGGTTCAATCAGACCCCACAGGATTTAATTATAGATATATCTACCAAAGAGGAAAAGAGAGCTTTAGAAACCAATTTGAAGTGCATTATGTTATTTAAACTTTTATATGGTGCATAATACATGGTGCATATTAAAGATGAGTCAATCATCATGTTTCTTCAGAGATATTAACAGTGGTAAGGGGAAGACTAGGGCAAGCACTTTTTAAAATATATCTTTATAAAATCTATGTTTTAAAGATATAAACCTACTCAAAATCTAAAAAGAATAATTTTGAATTATTCATAAAATGTTTTTAGTTTTATAGAGTTACTGTCTGTCTTCAGAGGTGATTAATCCAATTTGTGGTAAATATGCTTACAGATAAAATCAAATCAATCAAATTTCTCTAGAGTCTGTATTGCAAAACTCCATGAGAAACTTGTGAACATTTCCTGTTGTAAACCACTGACTAGCTTTATATGAATCTTCTGTACAAGCTTTAGAATCTTAATCAATTCACAGTTGGGATTTATAAGCAAATAACATTTCTGTATGTTAAAGTCAAAGAAAAAAAGACTCCACAATCTGTGGCCCAGATCCTACTATTGAAAAGGCAGTGGTGGATTGCTGTGTTTGTAGAGCTGAGGATTTTTCTTTCTTCTCTTGTAGGATTAAGGTCTGTTACAAAATTGCTCACAAGTCAACAAGTTGTCAATGTAAAATTCAATCTAAAAAAAGATTGTAGGAATGAAAAAAGATTACAGAGATGTTGCTGACTAGTTGCAGGAGGAAATGAAAATGATTCATCTGGTTCAAAATGTCATAATCATGCAGTTTCCAGGGACATAGATTATTATGAAATGTAAATCAAAATGTACAGTTTCTCAGTTTTTCTCATGTAGCTTCAGAGAGTTTTCTTTTTTGGCTAGATGAATGGCTACAGTTCTGATGTTTCTACATCCTATTATGGAAACCATTTATGGACATGTTGAACTTGACCTAGGATGTATGAGGAAGGACGGGAATAGGACAAATATGAATTGGTACTGTCTCTTCATCCTCCCTCCCTAGGAATTTTAGTTAATGTAAACAGAATTCAGTGCTCTCACATCATGAGAAAGCAAAAGCAGCACATCCTTTTTCTTCCCAGAACAAGTTACTTCTTTAAGGCATAGTCATTTGTTATTTAATGTCATTTTCAGTTAAACTGTCTGTAAAAGTTTAGGCAAGTTTCATTGCATGAACATCTCTTTGTTATATAGTATATGTTATATAATACACGTTATACATACATATATATATATATATATATATATATATATATATATATATATATACACTTCTTGTATAGCAGGATTTCACTTAGAAGACAACAAGATAAACAAAAGTAGAAAGCTCTCACTACATACTAATAGTTATTAATAGATTTAGCCCAAGCCTATTACTGCAAAAGAATTTTTGTCTACCTACATGTTTCCGTCTTACTTAGAGGTAATCTATCACAGTTGTCAGACAGCTCTTACTAGTGTTACCTGCATATGATAACTTGGGCGCCTCTTTTGCATTTCCTAGGGACCTAGGATGAGGAGTAAGGAGAGTCATAGCTCGAGTTTTTGAGAGTCATAATTTTCCAAGAGGTCTAGCAGAATCCTCAGCAATTCTATTATACAGCAGACCAAAAACCAAGGCCACAAGTATCTACTGTAACTTTGTGTAGTAAGCTGTTTGCATACAAACTGGGGGAAAAGAAGTAGGAGAAACAAAACCTACAAGCATTGCTTCCCAGGCCCAGTTTGCTAACTGTTAGACTACACAGCACACAGTGAAAGCAGCAGAGAAAGATTTTTTTCATGCACAAATTCTACAGTTAAGTTAAAATAAAGGCATTTATAGTTGACAGCAGGGCATAGGTCACTTGCCTATTTTTTTTTAACTTGAATAAACTTGAAATAACTTGTGGAAAATCACTATGAACATGAAATAAAAGCTACTTACGATAGCAGTGATACCTCAGTAAGAACATTACAGAATATTATAAATAAATAAGAAAATTTCAACCAAAATAGCTTGCTTTCTACCAAACAGACCAGTATCAGCCAGCAATTAGACCACTGAGTGTTTAGTAGGATAAAAGTAAAATGTAACTACTTAAACCTTTTGTAACCTTCTAAGTTTCCAGAACAGCCTTGTATTTATTTGTGAAATGAAACTGTGCAGAGTATAAAAGAAAAGGGTTTTTGAATGATTCATGATTTTAAAATGTGCGGACTTGCTCTCCTCTTCCAGAAATGAATAGTCCCACTTGTTCTAAGTAGGATACAGATAATGTCCTATCAGTTAAAATCTTAAATATTAGAAACCTTGCACAGAGCACATATGGAGACATAAACCACTGAATGTGATCATGTAAATGCTTGCGTAGTGTGTCACTTCAGAGAGATAAATTATTTTTCATTTTTACTCTTAACTGCTATTATCGTATTTGCCCAGGCCCTGTCTTAAAACATCGTTAAGGAGTAGGTATGTTAAGAGCTGCCTTCTCCATTGCATCTAGTGTTGTAAGCTTCCAGTGTCTCCTCTCCATAAATCATGATTTCATCATCTGGGAAGATGAAAGGCTTGTAAAGAAATGTGCACAAGAAGTTTTCTTCTTTGTAATTCCTTAAAGTCAGTTCAAAGCTCATGTTGGGGAAAACAAAAATGTTCAAGATCAGATCACAACAAGGAGTCTATGCAAGCAATGCACAGAGAAGAAAGATAGAAAACTGCAGAAATACAGACAAAAATTAAAGCTTATCTTCCTTGTTTCACAGCAATAGTTAAAAATCTTAAAGCTTTTTTCTGGTAGATTAATTACTATGGCTCATCAAAAGGAAATGTGTGGAATTGAAGAAAATTTAGGCTATTTAGGTCTAAATCTTTACTTCACTGCAATTACATTATAGAAATTGGCTCATAGCCAGGTGAAAATGCTCCTGGGAAAGCCTTTCAGTAGTGAAGTAATGCAGGGCTAAGGAGAGGCATGCTTGACAAGTAAACATGGAGCTCTGTTCTTCTTTTCTGCATTGATTTTTGTCAGATTCAGTTTATTAGTATTTTGTCTTCATGCCTATATGAAATTAAACATCACTTGTCTCTTTTACTTCATTTTTTGTTGTCCTTAGTTTAATTTTTTGTGGTGACCACAAGGTCAGGCATTAAAATAATGACTGGAAGCAGCATAGGTCTGTGCATATGTCAGCAGGTCTAAAGTGATTATCTAAAAGTGATTATCAGTCACTAATGCTAACTGTGCCTACAAAAATTAGGAATGGGAAAGTATGATTTTAAATGATTTCTTAATTGTAAAGAATTAAAAAGGAATATTTTGCAGGGAGTTCAATAAATTGTATATACTGCAGAAGATGTTCTAAAAGCCATATCACATTAAGAACCACAAATTATGTCAGCACAAATACTGACGTATGCAGACATTATTGCACTGTGGGATTTCCAGATTCTTCCTTTCTCCTTATTCTGGTTGGCTCTGTGCACTGCCATTTCTTCTCTGACGGGGGGGAAATAAAAGTTGCAAATTCTTTCTGTTGGTCCCGTGTTAGTGTTACACCTAGTGTAAATAAAAAGAAAGTCTGCTCTGAAGAGGTCACTTATTTTTTGTGTACCCCTGAGCCAAGTTTTGATTCAAGTTCCTGTTGTGCTAAACACTGAAACAAGCACAGAACACTTGTTTTTCTCCTCATGTTGGTACACAGGAACGTTTTTTTTGTTCCTACACACATAGAGCACACCTGCATTTTTCTGACCTAATCTTGCTAAATGGAACTGGAATGAGTTAAGCCAATAATTTGTCTTTTTTTTTTTCTTCATTTGGTTGTAAACCCTCGGTTACATCACAGGGGATGCTGTAGCCATGAAGCTTGTCTCAAATCCTAATGATTGTCTTTCAAAGTCAGGAGGGCATGATATCGTACCTAATAGATTTTGCACAAACATAGGATTTCGCAGGGTGCATATACAGACATAAACCTGTATATGTAGTGGTATAAATGCAAACAGTGCAGTGGTATAAATACGTAAGCCTGTCCTAGTTGGTAGTGGCCTACAGAGTCCCGTAGGGATTTTGTGTCATACAAGACAGTTAGAGGTAGATGGAGATAGCACACAGTTTTCCAGGACATGGTGAACAAGGAGCCATCCTAGTGGCTTGTGGACACCACTCATCTTTTGGCAATTTTAGTAAGAATTATGTGATTATCACCGAAGCTGATTTCATGGCTAAATTCCAAAGTGAATAATTACAAAACAGAAATGCTCCCCAACAGCTCAGGCAGAGCTGGCACTGTAGAGCAAATTAAGTCAGTCACATGTGAGCAGCTGGCCACCCTGCAGCAGACAGTAGGGTAGGTGACAGCAGAGCCACTTCTCCACCTCTGTGCCATAGAACTCAGACCTCCAAAGGTGATCCCGTCCTCTGAGTAGGGATTAGGAAGTCACTAGGAAGACACACAGAACAGATAATCTATTTAAAGTTTTAAAATCCAAATTATCCTACTTCTTTCTGAGATTTAAATTAAGCTTTGGAACTTGCAGCTTCATCAGATCAGTCTTTAAATTCTATATTAATTAGGGTAGCGTGTCTTTTTCTTATTGGTACAAATGAACAGAAATGCACAATATTCAGCAGTGTTCTCAGCTTGCCTTATAAACTGGCAATTGACGACAAAAGTGTCGTCTTGGATTAAATCAAATTTTCTTCTGAGAAGGATAAGAAGTTTTCTCTTTGGGTCGATTCAGGATTTTTTTTTTTTTTCAGAAAAATGTAGCTGATCACTTTTTCAAAACCCAAAGGCTGTCCTTCAAGTCTGGGACTTGACTTATCCTCTTCGACACTTGGTAGGGGAAGAGACTAAATTACCCATTGAAATGCATTCTAGCCTTCTTTTCCATGATCTGCTGGTTTGTCTATTACCTGTTCAGTTGAATCAGAAGCTCAGCTTCTGAAACTCCTTTGGATCCATTCTGCTTATGGAATCACAGTCAGGATACCAGATTGAGGCCAGGTTGGAAAATCCAGTTGAGACAAGAGGTTGATGTTTTAGTGGCCTTGCCCTGTGTATGTTTCACATACTTTCCGTATATAATCCCGTATTTTGCTAAATTCTGTCTCAGATGAAATATTTACTATATGACTCAGAAAAAATGTTTGAGGAGAACATTTCATCCTGTAAAAGCAGCTCGCGCTGGGCCGAGCTATTGAGATTCAGTGGGTACTGGGGTCTTACATCTTGTGTTTGTCACTTTCCTCCTGTAATTGTTGATATATACTTCACCCATCTGAAATCTCAGGGAGCTGGGTTTCTTGTGTGTCTTTAAAAGGAGTAAGAAAGGTTATTTAAATTCTATTAGCTACAGTAGTTATCTCTTGAGCTCAGGCTGTCTATCACTAATCAATTTTGTTTTTAACTAGAAGAGTCACTTCCAAGAGAAATAGAGTTCAGATCATCGGTGGTCTTAAGTTACAGATGGAGCCATCTAATACTGGCTTATGATAACTACCCCATGCTAGAGCAGAACCTGTTCTGCCTAAAATTTACTTTCCTCTCCTTGTGAGTGTGTGCTTTAGTAGTACAGTATCCATGCTTTTAATATTTCTTTAAGTCCTCTACGCAGTGAATATCATGACCAGTCTACCACAAGCACACATCAGAATATTCACTACACTGCCCTAACCTGACAGTAATGACAAGTCAGCACCTGAAGCTGTACTTCCCCCACTATTCTATGGTACGTTGTAAGCCCAGATCATGATGCTCTATAGAAACAGTACTGCATTCCTCAAAGTGCATGAACATGTACAACAGTTATATAGTAGGTAATACATCAGTCCTGTTTATTATTGTTTATTTAGATTACCTTTCTCAGCTGAGAAAGGTTGTGCTAATATGTTCTAAATGTACAGCATATTCTACAATGGGCTTTATTTAAACACAAAATGGTGACTGTTTCCCCAAAGTTATTGATTTATTCAAGGATTATATAGTATATTAATATATTATGATTATATAGTATATTAATATATTACGAATGCCAGTAACCATATTAATTCAACATCAAACACCTTCATACCATGCATATAAAATATTATACTGAATTTCTAAAGTTAACCTGTAACAGAACTTCAGCATTCCAACACTGGTGTATTTAAATAGTAAGAAATATTGAATGTTTCCTTGTCACCTTATTGAAGTCTGATGATGAAACAGGTTGTTATATGAGTATCAGAACTAGTAATTTACTTGTGTCTTGTGTCTGAAGTCCTTGATTAAATGGAAAACTCAGTTTTGCCTCAGCAAGAGACATTAAAAAGATTTGTTTTCTGTATCTGCTGGCCCACCTCTAAGAAGCTTGTAGAAATGGAATGTCTTTGGGATGTTTAGTTCCTGTCAGTTTTGGTAGAAATCAGATCTTTGCTCAGGAAACTAGGCTAAAAAATTATTATTATTGTTATTTTGGACTGCTGTAATATAGCATGTAAGCAATATTCTATATACAGTGGTTTTGGTTATCCTTTACATAACATCAGCGTATGAATATTGTAGTATTACAAATACAATGTTAAGGCACATGAGATCAGAATATTGAAGTGTTTTTCCACTCTGGAATTGCTGGAGTGCATTAAAAATTCCTGTTACCTCTTGTCTTTGTTGTCAGGTTGCCAGTTTGCCACTAATTAAAACTACCTGAGTAGCAACATTCTATATTGTTTTGCTCTGTGAACTGAGATGCTGACATCATCACATTCTGACTTCCAAAATTTTGAGAGAAAGAGGGTATGTTCACTAAACTTATTTCTTACAGTCTATATGAGTATTCAGGAGTTTGACGGTTTCATTGAATAAGCAACAACAAGGCAGATTACATACAAGGTTGAACATATGTTCCTTCAGGAAGAGGAGAAAGGCTGAGAAGGCTAAGAAAGGCTGAGGAGCTGGCATGTCCTGACATTTCTGTGTAAATACATCAAATTTTATGGAAAACTACTGGCACTTTACATTATTCATTTTAAAGAAAGAAGAAGAATATAGAAGTCAGATTAATAAATACATCTTTATAGACATATTTCAGTAAAGAATATTAGGAAAATATGAATTCTGTTGACCATAGTTAAAATAGGATGAACATTAAATGGTGAATTTTTCACAGATCTCTAATTTAAAGCAAGTCTGAATATGACACAAAACAATTTAGAAATTTTCTTTGGGCAAGTATCCATAAGCCCAGATAAAAAAAAATCCAAACCTGAGATTGTGGGATTTTTAGAATTTCTTATAAGATAGCTTCATTATGGTTTTAGCCTCTTAGAAAATTTCATAATAATTTCCTTTCCTCCTGGTATTTTCAGTAGAAGTTGGAAATCAAAGAGCTAGTCAAGATGCTCAAAGACTTTTTAAGTTCATCAAACTTGTTTAACATTGAACAAAAAGTAAATTTTGACTTTATTTTGCCAAAACCAGTTACCACTCACCTCAACTTTCGGCAAATTATGCCTAACAAGCAGCTGGATTCTCAGATGATATAGTGTGATACAATGCTAAGCTATTTTCTTCCAGCTGAGACTCCAACTATAAATCTGTAGCATTTAAAGCCATTTCTGTTACCATCCCAATCGTATGCATTGCCCAGAGGTTTTACTGCCTTATTTGCAGACATTCGATATAATTTCAACCGCAATGTTATTTTGTTAGTGGAGAGTCATGTTTATAATGAGTCATATATTAGAACTATCTACCAAGACTCCAAGGATTAATTAAAAAGAATATGCCAAAGTCAGTGGCAGAAAAACACCATAATGGTGAACAATTATTACAGCATTAGATCCTTTTCTGGCAGAAGGTACATCCTTGGATTTTCATGTCAATGCCTAAAGCAGCAAGAGCTGCCACAGTTAGCTGTTAGCAATTTAGTCTTTGCCTCAAATTGCAGGAGGAATGCCAGACAGAATTTTTAAAACTTCAGGATTCACAGACTTTGTATTGCATGTGCATGTAAATTTAACCTATTGGAACCTTTTACCACATATTTGTTGCAGAAAATTCAGGAAAAGGCAGGATCATTTATTCAAGTTAGAGGTTAGGATGGTAAAACTATCATTTTGAAATGAAAATCCTTTAATGAATATTTATCGCCATTTCCCCCCCTACAGACCCCAAAATTGCTTTAGCATTCCTTGGCACCAATCGGCTCTCTTATTTTAGGAGCTGATCTTATTTTCATGTCAAAACAACTTGAAGAAGAAAGAACAGTACGTCCCATGAAGCGTGTCAAACCCAGATCCAGTCAGCAATTCAAATTTTGATGACTATATGTTACGCTTCTTAAAATAGGTGCTTCCTAGCATGAGTAATTTCCTGTTAGGCTGTGGAGAGGGACTTCTCGGTCATTTTCTAGATAGCTCCCACCTCACTTGTTACTACTGTCATTGAACTAGTCTGTCATATCTGACTGAAGGCTTCCTACCAATGCCTAGATCCAAATTCTAGAGCAATATAACCTGACCATCACATATATGAGTTATTATAGATAGTCCCTTGTTTCTCAAGGATCCACTTCTGTTTCCATTTAATGAAAAACCTTACCTTCGTGGGATAAAAGTGAAAATGTCTCTCTTAACGGTGGTAAAGGCCTGGGTAGGCTATTAGAAGTGGAAGATGATGGGAGCAGTTCAAAACCCAGTGTTTCCTTGGAATGTTTTTAATTATCGCTATATTTTTTGTAGTATTTTGTTGACTGTTGTTCAGCAGGCATCTGAAGATATCCTGTTCAGATTGTTTTACCTAGATGTTACAACAATATAGATAGCATCCATTCTGTGACAGATTGTAAGTAGTGGGAATGGTCATCTGGACAATGACTTAGACTCTTGCTTTACCTCATAAGTACCAGTATTCCCACCTCTCCTTAGGCTTTTGAAAATAAGTTTCTGCTCTGGAAAAAAATGCCTGTTTTGAGGAGATCACAAAGTTTCATTACTTTGTTCTTTGAGATTCCTTTGAGAAGTTTAAAAACAGTGAGATTAGCCTGTTAAGCTCTGGGACGCTGTGGCAGCTGAGGTGGCTCAGATGAAGCCTCAGTCTCAAAAATCAGCTCTTTCTATCTTTCCTATATCATCACTGGGAATAAGGGAAAGGGTTAGCATTTAGCTAACATACCTGTTGCTGTCTTGACTTTTGATACTAAATGAAAGTAAAATATGCATTCATTTAGTAAAATGAAGGACAGACCTACTCCAGACAGGCAGTCTGACTTCTTCGAGAAGAAGGGGTTCTCCTCTCTGCTGAAAAGGACCTAGGGGTCCTGGCAGGCAGAAAGCTGCACGTGAACCAGCAGCGTGCTCCGGAAGCAGAGAAGGCATCCTGGAAACAACAGCGTCCAGGAGCATCGCAAGACCAGGGCCAGCAGGGTGAGGGGAGCGATTATCCCCCCCTCTACTCAGAGCACTTGTTAGCCCACATCTAGATCCTGCGTCCAATTCTGGGCCCCCCAGTTCAGGAAAGACATCAATAAACTACAGCGAACTGAGTGGAGGGCCACCAAGATGGTTGGGGGCTGGAGCACTTGCCCTGTGAGGAGAGACTGAGGCAGCCGGGCTTGTTCAGCCTGGTGAAGAGGAGAGGGCTTTGAGGGGATCAAACAGCAGCCTGCTGGTACATGTGGGGATGTTCACTGTTCAGTGTCCAGAAAATATGTGATGTTTCATTTTGTTATTGTTCCTAGGACTACTTTTAAGAAAGGAGGAGGAAAGATGTGGAGGAAAAGTTCATGAAATAACCTCATTTTTCATGAGAAATAATTTCAAGGCCTAACTTAGAACCTTCTCCCTTCCATTGCCTACCCTTGTTCTTTCTCCTTAGAGCAAGCTAACTCCTGTGAAGTGATCTGTCAGAACCCTGTATTAGTCATGATAATCGATAACAATTCTTTTAGCATGGAAATCTGCAGCATCCTGGTGCCTGAATAACAACTGCTGTATCCTCCTGAAAAACCAAGCACACATGCAGAAGTAGCTTCATCCATCAAAATGCATAGCAAGATTAGACAGAGAATATTCCCAGTTACTGGAATCCTTATTACTAAACTGAGCTAAACATCTTCCTATTTGCTGTCCTTAGAAAGAAAACTGTCAGGTACTATGTGAGGTTGTGTGTATTTTTTTTAATAGGCAATTTAAGCGATTTAATGGCTCTGCCTGCTTGTAATGTGATAAGGAGATTTCATTCTAGGGGTGACAGTTCAAATCCAGAAAAACTTACTGGTTAAGCTAATGTTTTTAAATGAAAAATACATTTTCAAGTAAACTGAATACTTTGGGGATTTTTTTTTCAGTTTTTGTTCTCTTGCAATTTCCATTTTATTCTTATATTTTAAGCTTTTCTTCATGGTTAAAACAAAGGGGTAAAATATATATGACAAAATATATTTTTCTGCCAACTTTTTTCAAAGTCTGCTCAAAAGGAACAAATATTTTGTGCAGAAGTTGCTGTGTTTCACTTGAAAAAGCCTTCAAATATTCAATTAAATGTTTTAAAGGAGATATCATTATTACAGTATTTTTTCCTTTACTTTTCTTTCTTTCTTTCTTTCTTTTTTTTCTTAAAGCACTGCTACAGTCTTTTGCCAAAAAGCTCTTTCATGTTCTAGGTAGTTCTCCTCTAGGCAGGAAGTCTCATATTCTTCTCTGAAGAAAAGTGCTTGCGCTAGAACACAGCCTTCTCTTGTTTGGTTGCTGGCATACTACTTTGAGAAGATGATAACATGCAGTTAAAACTGGTGACTGAATTACCGCCCTGCTAATGAGTTTCTTCAGGTTAGGATTAAATGGTGAAAATTGTGGAAGAAATTCACGTTTCCATTATCCTGTTTTGTGCGTGGTCCCCATGTGGATAAGAAACATTGGATTTCTGTGCTGCCATGTTATAAAGCCCCAACTCTCATATTTTTCCATAATTCCACCGCCCTTTTCTCAGAAGGTGCTGCCCTCCTTGCCTCATTAGTTTTCTCAAACTCAGCTGCATTTCAGTAAGTAAATTAATACTGAAATTCATGACACAATACCTATCTTATTGCAAATTGCAATGGAGAGAAGAAATTAAAATTAGAGCTAAAGAAAAGTTCAAGCAGGGGAATTGTTCTCCCCTCTTCTTTCTGAAAAGTTCACATGATGGATGCGATGACAAGGCTAAACAGAAAAGTTGTTAGCAAGAAGCAATGGCAGATTCTGTTTTTGTCATGTGAAGTTATGTTATTGTACGTTTTGTTGTTTTTTCATTGCGAAATGATGCAATTGACTTTTTGAGATTGCTTAGTGTTTTTTCTTCATTTTTTGAAGGGTCTAGGAACACAGCAAACTAGAACCCATTCTACTCTGGAAACAGAGTGGCTTATACTATCAAATCCTATGTTGCAAAACTGCATTAATTACACAGGTGAAGACAGATAACTAAGTAGAAATTCAGATGGCATTCTTCCCTCTTTCCTTTTCTCCATCCCTCAAAAGAATTACTATTATACAAACATTTAAAGATTTGAGAAACTTTTTCTTTTGTTCTTTGAATCTCTTTTTGCGTTTACAAATAGCCTGCAAGTAATCTTCAGTTTTCTTGAATTGCTTCCCTAGGCAAAACTATCTGCCAGGTAAGTTATTTGGACAAGCTTTTAAGCGCATTATGGAACAGTTAATTGCAAATATTGTTCAGTAAGATAAGATATGAACTATTTTTATTAGCTACTCTAATCACATACTGTTACTTCTGTTTCCTGACTAGATGAGAATGGATCTTTGAAATTGGTTTCCAGGTAAATGTTTCTGATTACAAATTTGAAAGCAACATCCTGATAGTATTCTGAAAAATCTTCCTAAAATCTACTCTGCCTCTCCTGCAATCAATCTTTTTTACTGTAACACTGGCATCTTGTGGAACAAAAGCTGATTTAAGAAAAATACATCTTTTTTCAGTGCGTACCTAGCAGATGTTGAACAAGATATTTTGTGAGTAGATTTGGAGTCTGACCAGTAAAGATAGGATATAAACAGAGGAACATACCATTGCGAGTATGGATGTCGTAGTAGTTCATTAGGATGCAGTGCTGGGGACAGTCTACTTCTATAAACTTCCATAAACACCTCTGGAAATCTTATGACAGAGACAAATGCAGTTTTTCCTGGGATTGCCCCATGTGCATATCGTGAAAGGATGTGGTATGCAAATAAAGAGATTTAAGAGGAAATAGAACATGGATTAAGCATAAATCAAGGCTTTTCCTCTTTTTGTGGGGTGACTTTATCTCAATGGATACTAATAAAAAGCAGTCTCAGCACTCAAGAGAGTAAAAGAAGTTCGGCACTTGTGGCCTTCCCAAAGGGAGCAATACGAGTTGGGTGCTCTTACCACATCCCATAATGTCAGCCTGTCTAAAGCTTTGTCCATATGTCAGGGCATGTGATTGCAGCATGAGGAGACATGGATGAGCTAGCTTTATTTGAGTCAGCTTGGATAAAAGGAAGAATGAAGACACGACAGCACAGACTCCAGTCACCCAAGCAAAAGCTCAAGCAAGTGTTTATAACCCGTGGTGAAACCCATGCCTTTTTCTCATCATCGCTACTGTTATCTTACCTAAGTAGAAAAAAGCTAATTCAAAACTGGCCATAACCATGTATAACTGTAGCCCCATCTGAAGTGTAGCAAATTTAGTGGATCATAAAGAAATACAATGGATATATAAAACTGTTATTTTTCTATGTTATTCTTTGCTCTATAATAATTGTAGAAGCTAATATTTGGATGAAGGACAGTACCAGCAATTCTGACTCTCTCTCAGGATAAGTTCTTATGCCAAGAGCTCTGTAAACAGTAAGTTTTAAGAAGGCCTAAGTAGACATATTCTCAGAGCAATTTTCCGGGCCTATTCATATAGCACATTTTAAAATGCTTTCAGAATGCTAGGCTTTACTATGAAAAATACTCATACCAGACCTGAATTCTTTCCCATATATTCCATCTGTTGCGTCTTTAATTCATTTGTATATCTGTGGCAAAAGAAAAAAGTGGGGAAGAAACTATGCAGAAAAATTATGTTTATTTTAGGGTTTTTTCTCTCATTTCTGCTGTCAAAGAACAGGAAATAACTTAGCATCACATGATAAGACTGCATCAGTGTTTTGATTTCACTTAACTCTGTTTGTGATTAATGTCATGAATGTTAGATTTGTATAAGATGCAGATAAAATCCAGTACAGCAGGGTATAGAAATCCAGTCTATGATAATTTTGTCAACTGAAAAGCCCAGACTTTAGTACTTCAATACAGATGACAAGAAGAAGCAGTTTTTCCTTTTGATTTGTTGGTGAAACTGTCTGAAAATTTTCAAGTGATATAGAACTAAGTAAATGAGTCTTGAAATCTCTTGGGCCGTGATATCCTGTGATATTTTGTTCAGGAATGTGCAGACTTCACACTCATCCCATGATTCGTTATAGCACAGCATTGTACAATACCTCCTTTAAACCAATCCAGAAATTTCAGTCAGGTAATGTAACATACTATTCAGAGATCAAAACAAAATAATAAAATGGGATTAACATTCAGCACTTGAAATAGTTTTTATTTTGAAATATAGAAGCAAAAGGCTAGAAGATTACCTATCTAAAATTGACAGACACACTTTCTTATAAATTAAACATGATTTTCACACATTCACATGTTTTCTGCCAGTATTGATGGACAGAAAGCTTAAAGTGGATGGGCATTATACTCTTTCCACAAAGAGGCATATAGATGCTTGTGCTTAAAAATCTCTAGTATCAAAGTCTGTATAGTGCTAAGGGGAACTTTTCTCTATGTGAAAAAATAACGCACCATATCTCAGGCCTTATTTATACTCTTAAGTGGAGCTGAAATGATGATCTTGTACTTGTCCCTCTGATAGGGAACAAATGCCTTCTCCTATAACAGCTTGCCATAGATAGCGGTTTGCTAAAATCTTCATAATGAGAGTTTTTTTTCTGAGAAAAGCTTCATTTTTCTAGCTGAAACAGAGATTACTGACATTCCATGCTAAAACCTCTATTTGTCAGAAGTTTCACACTACAGTCACCTCTCTGAATTGAGGCAAAGAATGTTAAAAACCTGGCCAGTTAATGAAATTTGAATTAGCTGCTTTTGAATGTGATCTGTTCTAAAATTTCCTGTGCCTCCCTTGGCATCTGCTCATAGCTAAGTTGATTTCATTTCTTTTTTCTGCAATTCTTTTTCAATTTTCCCATGGTTATAATATGTAGAAATTGACTCCTTTTTCAGCTGAGAATGCAAAAGTGAAGGAATGCATTATATCTCTGATGAAAAAATGAATAAGAATTTCAGAATTTGGCCTAGAGACTATCCGGAAGCCTGTGGACTTATGGGAAGAAAATGCTTAGCTGTCATGGGAGTTTTTTCATCCTTATATGAAGCCTTCTTAGGCAGATGTCCTAACATTTCTAGTATAAAATAGAGTCAACATTTTCAGGCGTTATACTGCAATGCCTAGTATGGATTGCAAATATTTGCAGGAAAATTCTAGAGCCCTTATTAGTGGCAATTAGTCTAGTATTTATAGATACTTTATAAGATACTTTACCTATCACCAGAGTATACAAACAATTATGTATATACTACAAACATAATCAGGGTAAAATGAAGATGTACCGTTTAATTTTCATAAAAAAACAAATATATAATATCTAAAAACAGGAGAAAAAACACTCTGCTCATGAAGCTTTAATGATTCAAACTGAAAACATGGCTTTAAAAATTGTTTTCTAGCATGTAATTTAAAGTGCCGGAGGACTGTCTGTAGCAGATGGCTCTGCGAAGGAACCCCATCATTTGCAGAGGCAGAACCACAAAGCCTCGGAGACAATGCTGATGAACCCAATATATGCAATGATAACTTTCCATATGATTCATTGCAAGTGAGGCCCCAGAACAGGGATAACTACAGAGAAGAGTTGTTACCAGCTGCAGGTGACAAAAGACACTTTAGCCAGTCTGTGCCAGAAAAAAAAAAAAAGGAAACATGCTATAGGACACAAGATTGGCAAATCAGAAGGGACACATATCATTCCAACATAGCCTTTAGATACATCTCATGAATTTCAGTCAGCTGTAATTGTTTTCTAAAGGTAGATTTTTTTCCACCTATTAGTTTCTCTTCCATTTTGTTTGGATTGATCTTTAGCCAGTTTTCTCCAGCTCACACTCTCAGTTCAGGCAGGCACCTGAAGATCAAAGGCTTTTTTCTTATTAGCTAAAGAGAGATGATTCTCCACATACTTGTGAAATTGAAATCTCAAAGTAATTTCTCAGTCTTCCTATATATTTTTGCAATACAGCCTGAAATATCATAGTTAGTTGATCAACTGAATATACCTTTAATGGATTTCATCATTTATAAAGTCAGTGGAGTTAAACATAAACCAAGCAACACTGTCCAACAGTGTCTAAGGTGATGGAATACCCTCACTAAGGAAGAATCAAATATGCCCAAGCAACGTTCTCTCAGTGAAGCAAAGGAATCTTTTACTGATTAGACCAAAAGGAACAAGCACATCTGGATTTTAGGTCAACAGTTGTACCTCCTCAACATCCTCATACAAAAAGAGAGAGAGGAAAAAAAAGAAGTGATAATTAGCAACGCTGGCATTTTTATGGGATGGTTTCTGAAGGATGGGCTGATCAACCACTCATTTGAGGTTATCTGTCCACTGATCTCTTGCTGACACACAGAAGAAAATCATGGCTGCCAAATACTTTTAAAGCACACATCACTGCCTGGGTGCCAAGCCTGCAAGGCCTGTTTTGATACGTCTTGACTGCTGATTTGGAAATCATTCTCTTTGATAGAAGTTGTTTTCCCCTTTGGCTTCCTAGGAAAGTGAAGCAATTAATAAACATAATAAAGTCACATCACTTAAAGGTAAGCTTTCAAACCAGTCCAAGAAAAGTATTATTCATATAAAATAATTCTGACCTGAAACCGTAACTGTCTCTCCTTCCACAGATGCCTGGTTGTTACCGAGAGCATTTTGATCTGACTGAATTTCATATTTTCACAGTTACTTCCCATATCTTTTTGGAAAGATAACATGCTTAGTTTTAAACAGTAAAGAACAGTCAGTGTTTAACATCAGTTCTTATTAACTGCATCTGTCACTTCTAGAGTGCCCTGGAAACAGAGATACCGTCAAGATGTGGCAAAGTTTTGTAAAATTGTTGATTATCATTGAGCATTTCTTTCACAGCACTGTTTGAAGTTTGAAACTCCTAAATCCTATCTCTATTTCATGTGCAATATTTAGGAACTTGATTGTTTGATATTTTTCAGTTTGGAGTGCCAGTTAGAACTGAATGTAAATACAGAAGATTAAGAAGGTTGACTCACTGTACTTAAGTCTGAGCAGATTTATTGAAGGTTCTTCTGTAATGCTACCTATTTAGTATTTACCATGCCCTTGTTTTTTAAAACTCTCTTGTGCAAGCCATGTGCAATGCGATGTGACCCAAAAGCATAATCTCTTCTGGAATTGTGAGTATTCCTAAATATAATTGAAATAAGTGGCTGCTTGTAACACTAATTTTTCAGGCTCCAGATCACAGACAAACAGTTAAATGACAAGAATAATCTACTTGCCTTTCTTTGGTTTACTTCAAGACCAGATAAAGAAAACGCACCTGCCTTGAATGAAGTGCTTAGAGAATCTTCCTCTTTATGACTCCAGTCCATTTACAACTCAGCACCATGCTTACGTAAAGCACAAGGACAGAGCCTTTGACAGCAAAGGCACAACTCTGGTACTTAAAATTAGGCCAATTTTAAAGTGACATGCGGCTTGAGGCTAGAGCACAAACAAAAATCAGGCAGATAATTATTTCCTTTCTAAAAACAGCCACGCTATGAAAAACTACTCAGTATGTATAGCTTTGTCTACACTGAAAATTCAGTCTGGTATGCTATTGTTTACGGGCAGAACAAAAGGTGATACTTGTGCTGCTGGAAAGAAGATTGGGTTGATTGTGACGAACAACTTCATTTTTTTGGTGCCTGGTTCACGCAGGTGACTGCTAATCCAGGATGACATGATAATGCAGGTTGGAAAGGACCTCTGAAGGTTTCTCATCCAACCTCCTGCACAAAGTAGGGCCAGCTATGGGTCAGACCAGGTTATTCAGGGCTTTATCCAGGCACATCTTGAACGCTTCAAAGGCTGGAGACAGCACCTTTCTGGGCAACCTGTTTCACTGCTCGACTATCCTTATGGCTTTTTCTTATGTCCAGCCAGAACTTCTCTTGCTGCACATTATACTCATTGCTCTTCTGTCCTCCTCTCAAGCCCCACTGAACAGCCTGGCTCCATCTTCTTAATAGCATCCCCACATGTACCAGTAGGCTGCTGTTTGATCCCCTCAAAGCCCTCTCCTCTTCACCAGGCTGAACAAGCCCGGCTGCCTCAGTCTCTCCTCACAGGGCAAGTGCTCCAGCCCCCAACCATCTTGGTGGCCCTCCACTGAGCTCGCTGTAGTTTATTGATGTCTTTCCTGAACTGGGGGGCCCAGAATTGGACGCAGGATCTAGATGTGGGCTAACAAGTGCTCTGAGTAGAGGGGGGGATAATCGCTCCCCTCACCCTGCTGGCCCTGGTCTTGCGATGCTCCTGGATGCTGTTGTTTCCAGGATGCCTTCTCTGCTTCCGGAGCACGCTGCTGGTTCACGTGCAGCTTTCTGCCTGCCAGGACCCCTAGGTCCTTTTCAGCAGAGCTGCTCCCCAGCCAGTCAGTTCCCAGCCTGTGTTATTGCAAGGGGTTCATCCTTTGCAGGCGCAGGACTCTACATTTGTCCTTGTTCAATTCCATAAAGTTCATGTCAGCCTATTCCTCCAGCCTGCTGAGGTATCTCTAGATGGCCTTCAGTGTATTGAATGGTCACCCCACAGTGTGCTGCCACATGAAAAATTGTTGGGAGTCCAATCCGTCACCTCCTCCAGATTGTTGATAAAGATATTAAGCAGGATAGGTCCCATGACTGACCCCTTGCAATACTCCACTTCTAACTGGCTCATTAACCACTACATTTTAAGCTTGATCATCCATTTTTTTACCCGTCTAATTATTTAGCCATCCAGACTGTAATGTCTTGGTAGTTTTCTGCCAGATGAGTTGAATCTATTCAGTGAAGTCTCAGTAAGCGACAGAGCAAAGAATCCATGCAACTATGAATGAGCAAGGAAAAGGGAAAGAGCAGTGGTAAATGAAGTAGAGGACTGAGACTTCCGAATCAGCCATGGCAAGCTGTTGAATCAGCTTTCCAGTTTGTGTGATTTCATTCTGAGTGGTATGAACTTGCAGTGTGTCAGCTCTTCTGCCGCAACTGCCCATTCCTGCCCCAGTATAAGGACACATTCCTTTATTCCTTCATGAAGTATGAAGGAATACTTATTCCTTTCATAAGTATGAAAGTATATCCATGGGCAGTTTTCAGTTGTCTGTTAACCAGTGTCCTACGGTGATGATTTGCAAGCAAGGTCATAGTCTAGTTCATCCTGTAGTAACTTGTTGCTTGCCCAGACCCTCAGACACTTGCATTTGAACATGACTGTCAAAGGGCTGAGTTAGCCCTTCACTGTATCAGATAGAGAATGTAATGCTATGGCTACCTTTAATAAGAACAGAGAAATGTAGACTCGAGTTTAACCTTAAAACGTGAGTGGAAATCCCACTTGTAAGATTTTAATAATTTCTTATTTCTAGTAACATTTGTGTGATGCTGAATCCATGTAGAAATCAGATATTTGTCTCATGAACTCTCTTGCTCCTCTTCAATGACTCTGAAAAACTCTCTTTTAATTTCTGTTGTATGTTTAAACATTGTAGTGTATACCTTGGTATACCTTTGATTGCTATCATAGATTCTTTTATTTACAAACTCAAGTCATGTTTTCAATGATAGGCAGTTTAGGTAAGCAATACCGAGGCCCGTAACCTCTCTCTCTTGCACTGTTAACAGTAGCAGTAATAACAACGTCATGCTTTCTTTTCAGTGTCTGTGTCTTCCTATGTTTTTGACGAATGACAAGTGACTTGTTTCGCATATTTTCTGCACTTCTTCATGCTCTGCTAAGGTACTGTCTCTCTAAGAATGCCTCAGACAGTGATTTGTTATTTTTTGTAGGTAATTAAATGCTTCACTAACATCATTAACATAATGAACATCCCCTCAGAGTAAATCACATTTTGTAACTATTGCAATCACTTCTAGCCAGAAAGTAGTCACATTGATAAATGACACTGATGAATTTGATACTGAAATACAGATGCTCTGAGTAAAACCTAAAGCTAAAATGACCCTAACATGGTTGGACTGTCAGAGTGCTCCTTAAATTGCATTTGTGTGAAAAATAGAACTTACAGTTAGACAGAGGCTCAGGAACTCAACTCATAATACTGTGTGCATGACCTTACAAGCATTTAGGGCTTGTATTTGTACATTTTTCCAGATTATGAAATTCTGTTGAATTTAAATTGCTGAAAAATATTTACTCCTCCCTAATTCCCTGTTTTTAGTTATATCAGTTCTAATAGAGAATGACTACATTCTGGAGATGGAAAGCATTCAAGTGACATTTTTCTAGGATATTATGGGCTGTTTTCTGCAGTCACCAGTTCCATGTTCATCAGTGGTCAGAAAGATAAATTTGTGCAGATTCATGGATCACGTAGATCTTAAATAGTATATGCACGCCAGTTTAAGTTTTAGAAGGATATAATAGAAGTTTATAAAAAAGAACAGAGCGTGATGATCAAGGTATGGAACAGCTTTTGTAGAAAGAAACGTTGAGCAGGCAAGGACTGGCAGTATTAAAAAGAGACAAGGGAAGTATGAAACAAATCTATGAATGAGAGAGAGAGAAAATAAGGAGTGACCATCCGCTCTTTCACTGAGCCTGATGATAAGGGCCACCCAATGAAGTGGACAGCTTGTTCAAAACAAAATGAAGTACTATGTCACACAGTCTGTAATTAGATTTTGGAATGCATTTCCACAGGTATTATAGAGAGAAAAATAAGAAGTGGAGTCATGTAGAAAAGTGTCTGGTAGTTGAACAATATGGTTTGAAAACCACTTTTTTCTCAGAAAAAGCCTGTACCAGCGATTTCTGTAAACCTCAAGGGTATGCAGGAGGAAGGATTACTCTACAATTGCCCTATTTACTGTCAGGTACTGTGATAGCAGGCTCGTCTCCATGAACATGAAGGAGCATGGAGCACAAGGGCAGGCAGGGGAGCCCCAATAACATACTCAGGGAGATGGAGCCCCCGACTTGGCCCCCAGGACTGCCGCTGGGGAGCCCCCAACCCCCTGGGCCCCTGTCACCATGAGGGGAAGGCTGTCTGGGTCATCTTACAGACCGAGGGAGTTACTGCCTGGGGGGTATGGGGCACATCCTGGGATGCCAGGGAAGAGCATTTGGGAATTGTACAAAACTTATTATGGGATGTTTAGGGGAAGGAGTAAAGGTGGGGAAAGACGGGGTTCAAGGGGGCTTGGGGAGGAGCAAGCATTGGAGAATAGAGGGAGAAGGGGATAAAAAAGGCCAGTTGCATGTAAATGGGCAGCTGTTCAGTACACTTGTCTGTCCATGCCCTGTGTCTGTGATCAGCAGTGTCTGTGCTGTCTAATCATTAAACGTGACTTGAGTTTTCTTGGGTGAGGGGACTCTCTATTCTGTGTGCATGTGTGTGTATGGAGGTGTACGTGCCAGCAATGGGAGTCAGACCGCCAGGGGCCAATGTGTCTGGGGCACCAGCAACTGGTGTGAGTGAGGGTGTGTAAGCCAGCATGTGATCGTTAGTGAATATTAAGTGGGACTAGCAGGTGAGCAGGTCAAGTGGGTTGGGAGCCAGGAACATGTGTGTCTGTGAGCGAGACCACTGGAGGAGCTGGCTACTGGCAGGTCAGGGGGCCCAGGGCAAGTGCTGGAGAGACCATGGGGTCTGGGGTCAACTGGGAGACCTGTTTGTGTGTGTGTGTGTGTGTGTGTGTGTGTGTGTGTGTGTGTACATATGCATGCATGCTGTGTCTGAGTGAGGGGGTCTGCACCACCAACTGAAGCGGGGCTGCTGGCCTCGGGGCTCATTTGTCCAGGTGCCAGCAACCTAGGAGACTGAAAATACAGGGTCCAGCTACTGAACAGACTGAGTGTCCAAGGCCAGGTATGGGAGGGATCCATATCGTGTATATCTATATATTTCCCACGAATGGACCTTCATCCTGATCAGCCTGAGAGGGGAACTGGATGAAGCTAATTAGCACGGTTTGCGTTTGTGTGAGTGCTGGGTGTTTCAGTATTGATCTGTGCAGCTGGCCATGTGTATACATATGTATGTGCTGTATACATGTTTTTGGGTGCCTATTGGGAATACATGATAAAGCTTGCTACTGGCTGGAACTAGGGGCATGGAGCTGTGGCAGCCTCACCTCTGTAGAGCTACTAGATTCATCTGCTCCCTAATATTTACTACCACTAGTTACTACCAGAACACGGTGGGTAACATTTTTTTCTTTTCTGACCCAGTACAGCAACCCTGTACAGACAATTAAGGATGCATTATAAAATTTCAACAGCCATTCTTAGCAAAAAATAATTAAAAGTAATGTCATAAATTCCTACTAAATTCCCTTTACTTCATATTTCCTTATCTGATTGTCTACTTTATCCTCCCTACATGAAGTCATCTGTTGGCTTTATATCAGCCAACCTTATCTTTAGGCATTCATCTTGTATAACTTTTTAGCTTTACTGCTTTTATACTCTTTGAATCCACTTCAGGGAAGAACAATCACCATAAATTTAATCGTTCTTCTGATGAACAATGAAAGCAAAAAAATCAAGAAATAATCCAATGAACAGCATGAAAGCTAGTTCAAATTATTTCTGAACACTTACTTGGTCCATAACCAAGGTGGTGTGAGGTCTGAACGAATATTTTGTTGTTTTTCTTCACTTTCTACCAACAAATCACAATGAAAAAATATTGGAAGCTGACATGTAAATATTTACATTTCAGTTTGCTGTTCTTAATCCCCAGTAACCTCACAGTAGCATTTACCTACAAATATGAAAAAAAAATGATATACATGTTCTAAAGAGTTACTGTATTTTCCTCATAGCTTACAGTTTCTAATAAAGAAGAACCTCTTCCACAACCTTTATCAACCGTATGTGTAAAACTAACTTTGACCTCAGCCTCCATGGAGGTACAGTAGAATTTAGTAGAGAATATGGGGGAAAAGGTCAGGCTAAGAAAAAAGGAATGTATCCTAACCAATTAAAATCCTGACGAAACTTGAGATTAACAGATTCTAATTAGCAGAAAGTAAATGTCAAATGAGCTAACAACCCCAGCCTGATCTGTCCCCTAAAGAATCTGTGTGAATGGACTCTTATGATAACAGTGAATGGGAACGTGAAGTTCTAGCAGAAGAATTGCACCTCCAATAACACAGATTTCACTAGTAATGGATTAAATCCTGACTCAAAGAATGTTGTCTATTTGCTACTTCAAGAAACATGTGAGGTCTCCTGTGTAGCTGCTTACTCGCATGCACTTAGCTAGAGAGGAGATCAGAGAGGATCACAGCCTGAAGTTATATGACTTCAGGTTAGAAATGAGTATCAGATTTCTTAGAAGCAGACAAATGTCTTGTTTTGTTTGACAGAGCTATACATAATCAAAGACACTGCAATAGCTTACAGCTATGTATTTAAGTTATTTCTCTTGTGAATACCTTGCACACAATTTAACTGCCTAAGTATTTACATATTTTCTGAAACTTCCTCATTGCAAAAGAGGAACGTCTGTCTTCACAATTGTCAAAACATGCTGCTCTTTAATCTGGCAGAATATTCGCCTATCTGGTACTGTGAGTCAAGAATTCAGGCTCAGATTGTAGATGGTATCAAATTTTAGTAAGTGATAATGACATTACAGTAATGTTGCCAGGAGAAACATCTAAACTATGCAAGTTAAAAATTGCCATTCAAGCACTGATTTTAAGGTGCTTCTGGTTATAATACTCCTTTGAAATGTCATTTAACTTCTTAGGTCCATTTGCACTAGGTAATGCTTTTTGTAAAGAGTTAAAATGTTTTTTTTTTTATCTCCTGTGAAGTTCAACTGAATCACACGACACAGAGATCATCTCCAGAAAGCATTCAGCCCACATTATTTTACTAGCAAATCCTTCTCCCCCACCAAGGAAACATGCATGGCACATGTCTGGTGTTACTCACTTAGTTCTGTAAACATGAGGTGTTTGGAATGAAAGTGCTAGAGTTGAGGAAAGACTTTCCTAGCTGGGTGAAGTATAGGTACTGAGCGGGCCAGTGGACATTATTAGAGCTATCTGTTCCACTTGATTATCACAAAACTTCCCAATGCTGTTTTGACTTGCTATTAAATTAAATTATTTTGCATAAAATATTGTGCAGGACAGAACTGTTGTTCTGCCCATGCAATATTGTGAGTTACTATTTATACATAATTCTTCATCTTCATATCTATAACTGTTCTGGACAACTGAGCCCTTGACTGGGGGACACCTTAAATACCTGAGCTCTTACTGTTTTATCCTAAGCTGCTATGAATCTAAAATTGCACCTGTGCCTAAGCCTGGGTACCCAAGGCCAAACTTAGCTCGTGCAGTGCCCATTCTTCCACCTAAGTCCTGTGAAAGTCCCAGTCCTTGGGGTATGCTTGCCACTCATGACCAGCATCTGATACCTCACAAATGGCATCATTAGTTACCACTTTTAGTGGGTGTCAGTGTAGTAGTGATATAAAAGTCCATCATTTATCTCATAGCTTAGTGGTTATAATACTCAACCTTTGAAAGGACATAATTCAGCTTACTCCTTAATCCAGACTGATACCTTATACTTCTTTGAAGACTACTTGAATTAGCACATTAAGGAATTTCTAAATGGAAAAAAAAGAGAGGAATATTCAGTGAATAGTTAGTGTATGAAGCTGGAGATCAGGACACACAGGAAAGAACAAAGGGCAGGTCCGGGAAGAGTTATGGACAGGATAGAGGGAGAAGGAACAAGCGAGAAGGAAATATAACAGTCTAATTGAGGTACCCCTTGGCAGCATCAAGCCCTGAGTCTGGTCTTTTCAGGTATTTTTTGTCTGTGAACATTTTTTGGAAGGCAAAGTTTGTGATGCATGTGATATCTTTTTTTAGACAGAACAGTATGGTCCAAAGAATGTAGGCAGATACTCCCAGGAGAGAATTATATGTGGATCACAAGTATCTGATAGCTTTTAAATGTAAGATTTTGTGCAAATCCTTCCTGTCTTCCCTGTTTCTTTTTCACTACTAGCCACTGCTTGCTCAGTGTGCCAGATGACTGGAATACCAGTCTCGTGCAGGACTTTTGCCTCTACTCTGGGCAGAGAGAGCTAGTATCCAAGATGCTCGTACCATTCCCAGGCTCAGATGCTGAGACCATGTCTACACTGCTTGCTGAGGGTAGCCCTAAGGCTGATACTGAGACCAGACAGCAAACTCGCAAGAACAGATCAGCTGTGACCAAACTCTACCTGCAAAAACATGCAGGGACACTTTTGCACATTTGCAAATAATCTGCAGGCTGTCTGCAAAACAGCTGTGTTGATGGGATGTGTAGGATTCTGTTCTCATTACCATGTTCACAACTGTCCCGGAGATCCCTCTCTTTGAGAGGTGTAGATATGACCAGAAAGCTGTTGCTACACCTAACTTGCAAGTACAAAATCCGGTTACTCAACCTAACCTTTAATTCCTCTGTCTGTAACATGCCTATAGCATCTATATATAAATGTACCCTTAATATAAGTGTGAGCTGTCTATTCTGACAGCGCTAAAAGCAGGGAAGAATTAAGGGAAGAGGACAGTTTTATATATGAACACATATTCATTGGATTCACAGTGTTTAGCCCTTAGTCACTGGAGTGAAATAAGCACTGTGAATGAAAAACTCAGGTGTAACTATAAATCTCACCAATAGAAGTGATATATTTGGAGTGGCTATTAGGCTTGAATATTAAAAACAGCTGAATACTTTTTCATCAGTACCATTCAGACTTTTTTGCATTATATATAGTGAATTTGTAGCATGACTAGTGAATTAAAAAGCAAAGCAAGGAATGTTATCAGTATATATAGACAATGGTACAGTAGACAAATCACCATTTAAGGAAGTTTTGCCCAACCTTTAGATTATATTCACATTAAGCCTGACAAATGTTGCTTTTGTTGAATGGCTTTTTGGAACAATTCCAGTGAGAAAATATCTTCTTTCATATTGAACTAAATGTAATATTATGGATTAGTACTGCAGTAAGGATACATCATGGAATGTATTCTTCAAAAAAATATTAAGCAAAACAGTTGTTAGCATACTGTAAAAAAAAAAAAAGCCTTATCTAAAAAAGCTCAATCCTTTCCAAGTGAATAGAATATATTGAGGAAAATGATCCAAAATAGCCAATAAAAAATCTATTTGTTAAAATATGAGTGGAATAAAAACACCTAACCTTGCCAAAATTCCTCTGTCTTTATTAAATAAAACCAAAATCCCTTTATTTAACTAAAACCCCTGTTTAAACTAAAACCAAAGAGAATTATTTACATATAATCACTATGAAATCAGGTAGAGAATACAGAAAAATTGATGGCACTTTGCAAAAACTTGTGTATTGTATTTGACTTGTATACCTGTATATTTTCTTCTACAGTCAGTATATTCAAAATCAACTGCTCTAATGGGCTTTAAAGTAAAAATGATAACATAACTTTATAGCAATGTAAATAGTGCTTCTGTAATAGAACAGAAAATGTGTTTTTTTGGTCTGCTCACAGCACCAGGTGGCATGCTGATTTAGAAATGAGGTAGATATTAATTACCTTCAGGATATGAGGTGAACAGAAGGGGGGATTGATTTGACAAGTCTATTGTACTCTATTTCTTTTGTCTAAAATAGGATTCTTTAACTTATTGCTTTTCTTCCTAGAAACTCTACAGTAATATTAGAGAAGTGCTGATAGTGTAAATATCACTACAGTGAGCCACCTGTAGGTAATACCGGTGTGAGCTGTTTCTCACAGGTATCAAATTCCGTAATTACCCTAAAAAAAAAAACAGATCAGGTGTCTTCTGTTTGCAGCTATCTTTCTTTTGTTCATTCGTTCATTCGCTCGTTTTCTCATTCTTTGATCTTTCCCAGTAAATACATGAGTTTGGACAGAGTCTTAGCAAGAAAATATTAAATTCTTTGAAAAATGTTAAAACTTTGAAATCCATCTTGTATTGCAGTGCATGAGCCTGTCAGTTGCTTGTGTCACTTATATTACTGCATGTAAGGGAAAAGTTAATTGTTGAGAGGAAGCACCTCACAAAATATGAACATATATAGGTAATTAAAATGGATGAATAATAAAATCACAATCATTTACAGCATTTCTACCTGCTGCTGAGTTATTTAATAGGTTAGAAAGAAGACACAAGTCAATGTGAAATACTATAAGTGAGTGTAAGTCAAAAGGCAAGTGAAATAGGCTACTGGATTGAACCTTGCGAAAACCATTCAGAATTAAAAATTCTGTCACTATATCATAAATTTTCCTTTCTGAAATGAGTAAAAATCTCATGTTGCTTCCAAATGCTGAAGTTGGCAAGTTACTGAATCTGAAAATCAATGTCAAAATTGGTCTTGAATACTATCTTCTGGGGAAATCTCTAAGGAGAAGACAATAGATGGGAAACACTTTCAGAATTAGGGTTATCTGTATTTAGAAGATGGTATTGGAGACCAGTTTTAACAAATGTCTGGCTTTACCTGTAGATAAACGTAATTGCAATCCCATAGATTTTCCGGTGATATATCAAAGCTCTTGCTCCCATTCTAGAACTGTGGATAAAGAGGGTATTTTGGATAAATTTTCTTAGATTCTTTATTTGAATGACAAAAGTTCAGGTATTTTGCTTTTAAAATGCTTATGAAGTAGTTGCATATGAAATGCCAAGTTAGACTATTGGCTGAAATAAGACAAAGCCCAACACTATAGCTATACTCTGGGTGATAACTTCAGGTTTAAAATCACCACTAACTTGTGAACCTACCTCACAGTGGGTGGTAACGAGAAACGCAAAAGATTTTATTCAGTTATTGCCACCATTCTCACTAATTCTTCCTGGCATCTTGTGAACCTGCTGATGCTGTCAATATCTGCTCTAGACTGCGTTGCAAAGAATAACTTCTTTTGGAAAGCCAGTTGTGCTCCAGTGTTGTCCGTTCCACCTCATCACCATGAACGTACCTGGTGTTCTGGAGATCTGGCAAATGCTCTGTTCTCATACTAGCTTAGGGAGAGTGGGATTGAATGGAGGGTCAGTGGAGAATTTGGGCA